>NC_083766.1:10994666-11303238 GCF_963514075.1 Conger conger | reverse complement strand
GATTGTTGGTGCCAGACAGAGTGGGGCTGTGAGTATGCTGTATATGTTTGGACAGTGGTACAGTTTCTTTTGGCTCTGTACTCAAGTAGGATTTGAGATGAAACAATGGATATGAGGTGAAAGTGCAGACTGCCACCTTTATCTTGAGGGTAGGAATAACATTCCATTTTATACAGTCACCACACTGTGGGGACCAAAAGTCGCGATGTAAAATGGTTCAAAAGTTACACAAAACGTTGGCTTAATTCAAACAGTTACTGAACAACGCTCTGCCCACTTCCGATTTAAACCACACGCACGGATACGGATACAGATAATGTAGTTTGTTGAACAGATACACATACAGCCGTACTCGCTCATCCCTAGTAAGCACTGTGCATATACAGTACAGTTCATATGTATTTGGACAGTTACAGAATCAAAAGCCTAAAATCAAGACTAGATACTGAAGGTTTTCTTATTCCTGCACTAAGGAAGTGAATGAACACATCTGACAATTCATAAGCAGTAGGGGAGCCAACCGTACAATTACTTTTGGACCCCTAAAATGGGGGGCAGGGACTAGGTATACACAGATCACCCGATATTGTATGCAAATACCCTCAAATTGAAGTGGACAGTCTGCAGTTTCACTTCACATTTATTGTTGTATTTCAAATCCAATGTGCTGGACTACAGAGCCAAAATAACAAATTGTACCAACTGTCGAAATACATACAGACTGTATAGCATGTGCGGTCTTCTCTCCCAGGCCAAGCGTTGTGGCCCCTCCATGTATAAGGGGCCCTTCTGTAATCCAGAGTGGAGGGAGCAGATTACTGTGAGCAGCGAATAAACTTAAGAACAGCAGCGAAAACACTGACCTTCTGCTGTGTGGGCTTGTTGGGCACTTTGACGTAGGAAAAGCCCTCCCCACAGCCGGTGGGGTCAGCCACCCCGGTCACCTCCAGCAGGCACTTTCCCTTCATGGCAGCAATGAAGGCTCGAGTAGTGTTCCAGGGAGCAGTGCGCACCTGCACACCAAAAACACAGAGAGATTACACACTGTCACAGCAGAACAGAGAGAGATTACACACTGCCACAGCAGAACAGAGAGAGATTACACACTGCCACAGCAGAACAGAGAGATTACACACTGCCACAGCAGAACAGAGAGATTACACACTGCCACAGTAGAACAGAGAGAGATTACACACTGCCACAGCAGAACAGAGAGAGATTACACACTGCCACAGCAGAACAGAGAGAGATTACACACTGCCACAGCAGAACAGAGAGAGATTACACACTGCCACAACAGAACACAGATAGATTACACACTGCCACAACAGAACACAGAGAGATGACACACTTCAAATTGTATGGCAAATAGGAAATCTATTTGATCAGACCTCATCGTCAATCTTCATCTGGAAGTCTTCCTCATTCTCCTCCTCTGGGGCAAAAAATGACTTCTCTCCATAGCCAGCATCCTGGCAGACAGGGAGACAGGGAGACACATATAACCAGAGGTCCTGGACTCCCTTCTTCAGAGCTATGTATCTTCAATCTGTGACATTTGTGCTTAAAGGTGATATTTTATTTTCCAAGATGACATCAATTTGCATCAGTCATCAGAACCTCGTTTTGCCAGTTAGGGGAGCAAAACAATGCATGTTGGCTTGCTGCCATCTGCCCTGTGAACTTGAGATTTTCCACAAAGTGAAGTTTCAATGCGGTCTCCAAACTACATCAGTTAGGGCCCCATTGATTTCAATCTTCAGTCTGCATGGTGAGCAATTAACAATGCAACAACTTTAAAAAGGCATCATTTGTTATACTTTCAATATATTTATTGTGCTGTATCAGTTGACTGGACTGAACATGGGACATGAATATGGAACATTTATTCTTAAAGCCATGGCTAATGACAGAATAGGGCCTATCACTCATCAATACACATTGGAAGTATTATTAAGCACAAATAACATCACAGTAAGGGTGATGCATCTGATGTCTTCAGAGGTTCCCCCAAAAGAATGCAACAGTGGTGGTACGCCACTCTGTTCCCTCACTGGCACTACTGTGTGAAGCGGATGCATCAGGAATGATAATTCTGGTATACTGCTCCTATTAAATAGAGCGGCAAAAGGTAAATATAAGCAAACTACATAACGTTGAAGTCTGAGTTCAAAGTATACCGGAAATGCCATTCAGCTGGACCTTCTTATAGGTGGCTTTCCACTCGGTTTTGAAGAATCTGGGGAGAACCCCAGTTTCCTGCAGCACAGAGAAGAATGGCTTTACCTTCAGTCTCTGTTCAGCCACCAGCATGCTGTAGTAGGCACAGCACTGCTCCGGGGAGACCATCGCACGGATCTCCTCTTCAGTGGGCAGCCTGAAGTCCGGCTTCAGCACCCACCAGTTAGAGTCCATCCCTGGAGAGAGGGAGGGAGGGATGGAGAAAGAAAGGGAGGGAGGGAGGGAGGGAGGGAGATTTTTAAAAAAAGATTTGAGATTTGAAAATTGGCACCCTACGCTACATTACTGATATAACTGAAAAGATCTTGAGGAAGCAGCCGTCTCTGTTTACATTTAAACTGTGGTAAGAGCACTCTGAATTCTAATCATTCGCTCAAGTGCCATTCACAGCACTACCCACAACAGCCATTACCACAGTCGGATTTGAATTCTATTAACATGTTTGGGGTCTAATTGAGCGCACAATTAAACGCACAATTATTGTAATAAAAATATTTTGACACTGATGGCTAATCTTTTATCTGTAAATACGAAAAATATGTGAGAAACATCTCATTTTAGAGCTTAAGGTACAGTAAGTGAGAGTTTGGCACCTGGAAGGGAAAGTGCCACCAGAATCATTTGCAAAGAAATATGAGATAAAAGTAAAAATGGTTGTACATTTTCTTACATTTTAGACAGTAACAGAGGGCCAAAAGAACCCCAGACAACACACTTGTATGCAAAGTTGGTACAGGACTTAGCATAGCAGTATGTCTATTGCATGTTTACCATTCAATCCCACCAAATTTGAAAATGAGAAAAATCATATAGTATCAATATGAAACAAGGTTAAACAAGGTTAATTTGTCAAACACAAAATGAGCGCAAAGAGATCTCAAACATAATAGGAGGGCTAAAATGATGCTGAATGACACAGTCAGCGGCCGGGCGTACCTGTACGTTTGAAGTCGGCGCAGAGCTTCAGTCGCTTGCGGATGCTGCTCTCAGAATGCGAGGGGAAGGCCTTTTTGATGTCCTCCATGCGGATCCTACGGGGCCGGTCTTTACTCTTCCAGAACAGCCGATAAATGAACACCTATTAAGAGCGGATAGGGAGACAGACATGAGGACCAGGGTTTGTCTGTGTGAACACATGGACCATGTGTGTCGAGGGTGCATTTGGGTTTGTCTGACATGGCAGTACCTGCAGGAAGTCCCGGATGTGCGTGTTGGCACGTTTAGAGTTGGGCCCCGGCACCTCGAAGAGAGGGCACTCCTGACCGACGACACATATGTCTACCACCTCACGGACGTAGTAACCCTGTCGCGTTCGCAGAACGAGGAAGTCTGTCTCGGGAACCTTGTGCAGGTAGATGGGGGCTCGGAACAGGTTGTTCTCAAAGGCCTACAGAAAAAAGAACAGTACTGTTCAGCTCAAAAGACAAATGCACCCATAAATACATACCAGTAAGTACAAAAGTAAAAGTCTAAAAATGACCTGCTTTACGGTATACGCATTACCTGCTTTGTAGTACGCATATTATCTGGTTTTACAGGACATTTATTACCTGCTTTGTGGTACAAAATTAAACCCAGCAGAGGTTCATGAAACATGGCAATGGTCAAAACAAGAAGATCGAAGATCAATACACTTATTAGCATATTTCTATATTTTAGTACACAAAATGCATCTTTGAAAATTGAGTTTTCAAATAGTATAGAGCAGTCCCAAATGCTAAACATACTAAACTAAGGGATAATACAGATACCCGTCAAGCACGGCCATGAAATCAATCCACAAAAAATCTCTGAATGCTACTTAACAACAAAATTCTATTTTAAAAGATGCAAAGTCGGAGGTGCAGCCACAGTTAAGTGGATGATAATTCTATAATACTAGAACAGGCCACAGAGAGAGTGTGCAGGGGCAGACTGACCTGCAGAAGCTGTCCAGGGTGCAGCGACCCCAGGAAAGGGGACGTGTGGCAGTACACAGTCTCCCCATATTTACAGTCTGGAGCTCCTGGATCCTTCCCTGGTTTCTGTGGGGGAAAACATGCAGTTGAAATGTTCTGCTCTGGACATGGTGTGTGCAGTGAGCTGATAGCTGTATTAAATAACGCGCGCTCACCCTCTTGTAGTAGTTCTTGATCTTGGTGGCCATGCCGACCTGCATGATGAGGGGAGGGAACTCCTCGCTGTACTCGGCCAGGATAAGATCCCCGTCCTTTCCCGTCAGGTCTGACGCCGTGCGCATGAAGAACATGTCCCCTCCTCCGGACGCCTGCCGCTCCTGCTCCCTCATCTGCACACACACACACAGACACAGACACAGACACACACAGGGGAGGGTCACTCACAAGTGAACCTGTCATCAACTATGAAATGAGGGCTGTGCGATATAGCTATCGCGGTACATCGAATAGTTTTTTTTAGCACAATAAGAACTATCTCTGGCAGGTGCCGGTAGGTCTCGTTCCTTCTTTTCATTCCTTTTTTTTCCTCCTGGAAGCATTTCATGTTGGCTAAGAAAATTGTTGTGCTCCTGCAACAGGTATGATTAAGAAACCTAACACCACATGCCAGAGATGTTACTACGCTTACAAAACAAATCGTTACACCGCGTTGGCAATATCGCCCAGCCCTATTGGAAACCACCTACCATTCCTTTACACATATCCAATATATATACTCCCACACAGATGAACACAGATACAAAGTAATATATACAGGTGCACAAACACAGTCCACCCATAGACCACCTCTCACAGCGTGCAGGCCGCTGAAAAACAATGACAGGCAGTCTCGTTGGTCACTGGAAACAGGAGAGTGTAGTTTAACACTACGCGGTGGGTACCTTAGCCTTCTTTTTGATGTGTTTGAGGAGGGGCTGTGCTGGGTGGGGCCCTGGCTGGGACAGCGCTCCGAAGGAGTACTTCTTCAGGGACGGCCGGTGGAACTGCCTCAGCTTCATAGGGCCCATGTGAGTGGGGAAGAACGGCTGCCTCAGCTCCACTGCAGGGATGGAGTGCTGAGGGAGGGAAAGAGAGAGAGAGGGAGGGGGAGAGAGATGGAGAGAGAGAGAGGGAGGGGGAGAGAGATGGAGAGAGGGAGGGGGAGAGAGATGGAGAGAGAGAGAGGGAGAGAGGGAGGAGAGAGAGGGAGAGAGGGAGGAGAGAGAGGGAGAGAGAGAGAGAGAGAAAGGGGGGTACAAAATGAGACATTATTTTCGGAGATGTTAGACGGTTAGAACTATAACCGCTGAGGACGCATGTATCTTTCCTGAACACACATGTATCTAGCTCAAACATCAAAAAGGTGCATGGATCACTTCGCTCAACCAGAAGGAAGACAGAAGGATACATGTGGACATTTCCGTATTTTTTTTTTTTTTAAGAAGTTATATTATATAATCTATAAACTAGAAAAAAAACCTGCTAGATCTACTTTGTCGGCATAAAATAGAGCAGTCAGTACAAAAGCAATGCAACAAATAGAAGACTATCTGAGGGCTGATATTTCCCTTCTTATTCTTCCAGTTACTCCGTAAAGCGTCGTTGTGACAAACCTCAGTGAAAAACGCAATGCAAATAAAATGTAATTGAAGTTCCCCTGTGGTCTCGTCTGGTTGCTTCTCACATGGATGGTGTTACTCTGAGAGGTCCCCCCCAGCCCGGCCTGTGGGGCTCTTACCTGGATGATGTTACCCCCAAAGGTGCCCCTCAGGCCCTGCTGCTTGGGGTAGTAGAACTCGTCGTTGGACAGGTTCCAGGGGTCCTTCACTTCCGGCTGGGACATGTTCTGCACAGAGAGAGCGCCAGCATTAAAGACTGACTAAACCAAATCCAAGTCGTATTTCTGAGTTACAGGAGGACTTGAGGCCTTAATCAGAGAGAACCAAATGTAATGATGAAACATAATCTCACACCTTCATTACATTACAAGGCATTTTTTTTTTTTCATCACACAAAGTTTGAAACCATACCTCCATAGTCTCAATATGTTACATCAGCACTACAATGTTTTGAAGATCAAAAATAATCAAAATAATTTTGATTAAATATTGCCATTATATTATTGTTTTTATCATTTCAAAGTCTCATTTTCCATTTGCATATTTTTGCATCAATGATAACAAAGAGAATCTATTGTATAACAATTAGCTTGAAAATGTATTAATTGTCATGTTACTTCTGGGCCCATACCCTGTTAGTTTGACCAGTCAGTCCAACTCTGAAGTTCCCATCTCTTAACTGTAATAATAATTTAAGAAGTAGTTAAAGCTGCTGCAATTTCACACAATTCCACAAATATTTGAACACCTTGCAGGCTAAAATAACATATTGAGCTCCTGCAGACAAAAGGGCAATCATTTTTTCCCCTCCCAATCCCACTTTTCAGTGTACCTGTTGGGGTTCATCCTTGATGACTCCAGTTTTCCCCAGAAGAATGCGACTCTTCTTCAGGGCAGACTCCTTCTTGTTCTCCTTGGACGGGGAATTTGATGTCCGCTCCTCCTTTTCGTCAGGTATTTCTGCGGGAGAGACGAACACGGTGAAAGGAAAAGCTTCATCAAGAGAATGAGATGGAATAACTGCACCAAGGTAACCAGCAATCCCATTCCAGCTACACATTCCAGATTTGTTCATATGGACATGAAATATATTTGATAAACAGGACTTGGAGACGGATGCAGACCACTGGGCCGTACCCAGAATGATGTTCTCGTCATTGGGGTCCAGAGTCAGGACAGGCGGCGTCAGCAAGTGCTCCATGGCCTGGTCATCCCAGATAATGTTGTCTTCCCAGCGACCATAGACGAGCTCCTCGTTGTCAATGGGGAAGATGGAAAACCAGGGAGTGTCATCTTCATGAGAAGCTGGGCGAGAGACAAGGTGAGAGGATATTCAATGTACATCTTTATTCGTGTTGAGCACCCTTCTATTATTGGATTGACCTCAAACCTTTGTAGTAAGAAAAGGGTGCGGTATGTGCACCTTGCAGGTCCTGGTTGTGTTTATCCCTCTTGCTGGATCCCGAGCTGAGAGACGGTGCTTTTGTCATGGGAGGAGGGGTTGGAGGTACCAGCAGGGAATTACTGCGACTCAGACCTGCAAATGTAAAACGGCCAGACAAAAAGGAATGACAGTAGTTCACAATAGTGATGTGGCTACAATGCAACAACCCTGAGGTAAGACAGACAAGATGGAAAAAAAAAGCTGGTCACAAAATAAGTTCCTCTTGCTGTAAAGCAGAGTTGAGGGAGTGGGGAGACTCACCTTGCTGTGCGTTATAAGCGTTGGCGTTACGGGTCATGCTGGAGGGCAGCCAGCCAGCCAGGCTAGCACGCTGGGTCTTAGTGCCCTTGTGTTTGACATCCTCCCCGTTCCAGATGATGTCATCTTCCCACTGGAGCTGAGTCACCATCAAGAAGAGCTCGTTCTCCAGTGCTGAACTTGCTGGGGCATCTTCACTCTGCTCCTGAATCTACACACGTGCAAACACAAACACAAACACAAACACAAACACACATATTGAATAGTTCAGTGACCAGTGAGCCCGGGCTCACACAACTGATATGCAAATTTTAGAAAAGGCTGAAAACGCGCCAGAATGGTCCACAAACCTTAGTCACGATCTAAACATGCATATTCAATAAACCAATCGTTGGGCACTTTAATGTTTCGCTAGGAATAAATAATACTTTATATATTCATGAAATAAGTGTTCCAATCTCGTTAAAGTAAGACATTGATGGATGGGATTCCTTTTTATTCCCCATTTTAGGTAACTATTTTTCAAATTAGAGCCTTCAATCGCATGCCATGATGTAAGAATTACAGCTGTGCCATTTAAAAAGAAAATAATCAAAAGGAATTCACCTAATTATCTTATCAAAAGTGCTGAATTCTGCTCCACATTATGAAAGAGTTTGTGTGCCCGGTTCCAAAATAAGACACTCAACTAAAAGCGGATCAGGCCCCACCTGCGGCTCTTCGATCTCGGACTGCTCCTCTTTGAGCCGGAGGCCGTAGTGGAAGCTGCTCCCGTCCTCAGGCACGCCCAGCATGTCGTACCACAGCTGCGCCGGCCCGTACCGCCACTCTGCCACCCTGGGCCGAGACTCCGCCACCTTGTCCCCGTCGCCGGCCACCTGCGAGAACTTGGACTCCACTGGGGCCATCATAGTGATCTAAAATGGAAGAAGACGCAGAGAGGAAAGTGAGCCGGTAAAAGGTAAAAGGTTACTGAATGGCATTTCCAGTGTACTGCTAGGTGCTATGCTAGCGGATTTCATCATAGACGACAACAACAACAACCGATATCCCATCGTATTCAGTACATAGCTAAGTATTTAAACCAAAGTTGGATTTGAGGTCCTCAGATGATCATTAAGAACATCTAGCTGGAATAACATTCATAGCAGGATGCGCACCCTACAGGAAGCAGGTGGCAGCCTGGCGGCAGACGTTGGTACTGACCTCATCGTCGGAGAGGCACTGCTCCGGGGGCGGAGGTGGGGCGTATTCGTATCTCCAGCCGCACTTCTTCTCCGGGCCCTGCTCGGGCAGCTCCGGTTCGGGCGGCGGCGTGCCCGGCTGCGGGTCGCGGTGCTTCCTTTTGCGTTTCCTGCGGGCGCTGCGCCACACGGAAGGCATGTTCTTCCCCGGGCCGAACAGCCGCAGGAAGCGCAGAACCTGGAGGGTGGAGAACGCGTCACAGTCAAGCTCAGCCTCCTGTTACGAGTCTACAGAGAGCAGGGTGGGTCCCTGCCCAAGGCTTTCAAAAATACAAATGCTCTTGTTGACACATTTCCAGCCTAGGGAAAGACAACTTGCCCTGCCAGGTCTGAATTCAGGGAAGAGCTGAGTGACGCCAGGAAGGGCTTTGGCGGCGTCCTTCTGCATGATGCCAGCAAGCGGGAGGGTCAGGCTCCCTGGGGACCCGCCGGCCCCTGGGCCCAGGGCCGGCCTGTCTGTCTCCGACTCTGAGTCCGACGAGCTGCTGAAGTCCACCTTGTCCCCCAACGACGATGGAGCGATGATGGAGGGAAGGATGAGCCCACCGCCCTCATCTCCTGCGGCTGCAACCCACGCCACACACACACAACAGATACAAAAGAGTCAGTACTTTAGTCCAACTGTGCACAAGGAGTGGGTCACAACTCAAGACGGGTCGTGAGAGATTTCTATTGGGTCGTGGAATGATTACCTGCAGTATTTGTCAATGTATAGCAACATTAGAATTGTGAATTTTGATTAGCTACATGACAAAAAATAAAAATGTCCTCATTTACCAAAAGCGCAAACTACTGTTCTTCATTTGCAATCCTTCTACAGATTTCAAGATATAACATAAAAAGCTTTGATGCATCTATTAAATCGCCTCTATTTTGTTAAACCTGATTATTTATGAAGTTCATAAAACTATAAAGAAAACATTTCATTGACACTGGCATACTTCAGAATTCCAGTCAAACAAACAAGAGGCACTTATCCTGATTACTGCTGGGAGAATTCTGGGGCTGTCCTAGGCTAATCCTTACCCTAAATATGATCAACTTAATTTACTGCCGATCATTGAAAAAACGCCTCTCCTGCCAGAATGTGGTATGAGTATTAAAGAGGAATTCCACCTAAAATTAATATTATTTGTAGAAGAGTGGCTCTCAAAAATGATTTTGATTTGTTTTTTGTGTTTGACCATTGCCTCGTTCGATTAGACTCTGATTCATGCCTGAGCTCTTTGGTTTACATGCCCCGGTGCAATTCCCATGCATGATCCTGGTTCACTCACTCAACTTTAGTTTTGCCTCTCTGCTCTCTGTATAGTGGCTCCTGTTAGTTAATGCAGTGCTATCATCATATGTTGACCATGCCATTGTCATGGCATATTACAGCAGCAAAGCATAACTAACAGTAAGCTAACATTAGCCAACTTGATTCAAAGGTGGAATGAAATAGGATGAAGCTTGCCACTTGCCAGCAATTTTCCAATATAATTAACAATCATACATATTAAAGTTTTTTGGTTTGTTTGTTTGCCATGTCTAGTGTTGGGTTTGCTGACATTTTTCAGTGATCGGTGATGCTGTCCTAATATATTGCTATGGTCCACCAAGTGCGCTCCTGTATCTGTATTATGTGTACTGATGTTCCCCAACTGATCCAAGGACAGTGGAGCCTCATTAGTCAAGGAGCACAGATTAGCAAGAAAGTCCACTACGCTAACTAGTGCCTTACAAGCTAATAGTATGAAATACTGTTCACAGTTGGAACAGCTGCTTCCAGAAATCTCTTTCTGATGTGAATTCAGTCAATGGCCCTTTCGCCTAGAACATTCATCCACCCATTGCAGTTCTTTAAAAATGAGGGGAGAGGTGTAGCATTATGACCACCACCAAATCCATAGCTTTCACTGCCGACATCTCCATTCAGATATCGTTTTGGCCAGTCACTGAGAGTTAATCAGTTACCCCTTGTTCTGTTAAATTAGATTGACTGTTCTGCGGTGGAATTTCCCTTTTACTTGCCTACCGCCATCTACAAACTAACATGTTTGACAACCTAACCAGCCCTAGCCAAGTACTTTAGCCAGCAACTCTGCCCACCCTCACCTGCAGCATCTTGTGTGGAAGGCTCCTCTTTCTTACCGGTGGTTGTTGGCGGGGGTGGCGGGGGCATCAGTTTGGCATCAATGTCTTCACAATCAGCATCATAGTCATCGTCGTCGTCATCGTCTGAAACAGAGCACAGACGCCCAAATAGAGAGGAGGCACTACCCTCAACCTGCAAAAACTGCACAACTGCACCAAACTAGTTAGCCAATAGCCTAATCCGATTACAATAAAATCCAGCCATTACCACCTTGACTGTTCAAACTCTAAAAAGGTACAGGGGGCAATGGGCAGTCAATATCCCCCCAATCTACAATACCAAGATTATAATGCATAATCCCCAAAAATTGCTATAATGTGGGGACCATAACAACAAAAAATCACATACAACCATTCCTTATCCACAGTAAGCAATCACTCCAGATACCCTCACCCACCCAATTTTTTTCAGTTTTGTAGCATGAAAATTATCTGGTGCTCTCACACAGAAACAGTCCACATGGATTATATCCTCAACCGAACATTCATAATCTAGGTTTAGCTTGGCAGCTTCATAATAAGTATAATTCTGTGCAATTATCATGCTTTTCTCACAGGTAAGTGCTATACAGTGATGAGGGGGGGGTTTAATTCCATTCCATAATTGTCATATTCTGCAAGAAAACATGTCTGATTTGGTGAAATGCCTGTTAAATTTTTTCATCCACCAGACACAGTGGCAAAACATACATTTCAGAACCTGTATAACCATCCATTTATCCATTTCCTCTTTTCAGAGATCCACTTTCATTTGGCATTATGATTTGCTTTAGTTGAAAGTCCTCTGCTCTCGTCCTCACTACATAGTTGCTACCTGTCCTTAAACTTTCACTACCAAAACTAGCCAACAGCTACGTCTTTCTGCATCGTCACGATAAAAAAGAGACACATGACACTGACAACATACATGACCATATTTCCCAGCTATCTTTGCACATCAGAAAAGCAATACAACACTAGGCTTAGTGCAAAACAAAGTACCAGAAATACTTAAATGAATAATGTTGGCATTATAATAGATTCCCAACATAAGTTTGACATAAGCTTGGAGGCTATAGGAAGTTTACAAAGTGAATAACCATGAAGCTGATATCTTTGTCGTAGGGTTTAGAAAGCACATTGGTTGGGCAGGATGGAGGCACCTGCTGCAAGTGCAGACCAACATACACGGACACATTCCCTCCAGTGGACTCCACTCTCAGTCCATTTACAGAATGACCATGCATCCGGCAGGGATTTCATATTGTATCTTAACTTTCTTAAAACAGTGAAAGTGTTCATACCAAGAAATGTTTGTGCACGTTCATGCACTGCACACGGGTGCAGAGGGGTGACAGGATTACCTGTTTTCCTGGAGGGCTGCAGGGTTCCCATAGCCTGCCGGTACTTGCGCGTCTCGTCCTCGGCGACCTCGCTGATGTCGGAATAATCGACCGCGTCCTCCGTGCTCTTCACCCAGCCTGCGGACATGGGTAAGCAGACCCGCTGTCACTCAACAGCACTCCCACACCGCAGAGAAGGAAAGGTAAGGTGGCGTGACGAGCACGACCCTCACCCTCTGCGTCAGTGCCGCTGGGGTCCTTCTCGTCCTCAGCCACATCCTCCTCGCTGGCGGTGATCTCTGTGAGAAGCGTACCCAGACCCAGCGAGCCCAGGCCGGCCAGGTGCTTTTTGGACTCCTGAGCGGGTGGGGAGAGGGAAGGATACCAAAACGGGTTGTCATGCCAAAATCACGCTGAAGAACAGGGGAGGAACAGGCTCTACATCAGTCCAGTCCTGGAGGGCCGCAATGTCTTCCGGTTTCTGGTGTGTTGCAGTATGACTGATGAATAAGCCTTTCGTTGGCTAAAGAATCCCCAGAGCTTGTTCTCAAGGCCTTAATTGGCTGCTCTTGGCACTCCTGCTCTACATGTGCAATGGTTTGAGATACTACATGGCAGTTCACGATTTGTGAACTTCAAAGTTCTCCTTACGGACGTAACAGAAATGGACACGCATTGTAGAACAAATAGATGAGGTGTCTAAATATTACATTTCTTTTTTTTTGTTTCGGTCAATATACACAAAAAACATAGAAAATGCTACAGATGCACCAGTGTAGTGCCAATTCCCTCAATAAAGAATGAATTTCTGCCTCACTTACAGTGTCCAGCACACTGTCGCCCTCCAGCTGCCCATCCTCATTGATGTTCCCAAACAGGAAGCCAGTGAGAGAGAATGGGCGGTCCTGGTCCTCATCGCTGTCTGAATCTGACATCCTGGAATGGAGAAGGAGGTCAAAGTATCTCTAAATGTTAAGGCACTGCTTAAAACTCATATTCATCTGAACTCTTCATTGCAATTCCTCGCAGGCACTGCAACATCCAGGTCTGCTCTTTTGACCTTTCTAATGCCCTGGGTCCACATCACAGAAGTCAGGGGAAAGCCGAACATTTATGGCCAAGGGCAGTTATAATGCCCTTGGAAAAGGTACATTGAGGCCCATTATATTATAGCAAACTGTGTCTAAAAAAACTTGTAAAACATGGATAGATAGTACTTTGGGTAAGTGGAAATATACTTTAATTTTTGGGTGAACTGCCCCATCAAGGTGGCGTTGTTTGGATGGGATTTTGAGCAACACGTTGACCCTTCAGAGGTCCAACAGTGGACAAGAAGATATGTATACAGTCCAAGTGGGTTTCAAAGGCCATTCTGGGTAAATTGACAATATTTTTATACTTCGAGAAGTAGGGGAATTCCGCCCAACAACAAAAGCACAAACTAGCATATAACAATGATTAAGGAGCTGGCCCACATAACAGTGTGATCATTAATGTTTTCCTAATTGCTGTATCTTCACGTGTTAATTATATGTAGCTAGTTACTCAAATCGATGAATGAACGAGTCCTGTTGTCTTGAGAATGAGATTAGTTCCATGTAATAGAAATGCAGCATGATGCATGCACAGGTCAGGTTTTCTTCACACGATAAGGTAAATTGTATATAGAATCTATTCTCATGGATAAGACATTTTGTTTATAATATAGAATCAATTTTTGTTCATTAAAATATATTGTTGCTCTCATGTACTTTCCCAAAACAATAAATGCTACCAGCGTAAGTTATCTATCTAAATGTGACCGCAGTATGTCACGGTTCACAGATTAATGAAAACAAACATCGAGTCTTGACATTTGCCACATCGTTATAAATCCACCTATACATGTACAAGGTATAGTGCAATGCCATTCAATTTATGCCATATTTCCCGTTTGATTATTCCATATGGGTACTAAGATTTACACACTATAATTATATGAATTCTCGCTCAATTCAGAAAAGTTCTAAATTGCACGAGAGAAAAATTATAATAATACATTGTGCGATTCTGATTTTTTAATATATATTGCTGATATATATACTGACTAACAGTACTTGGCTAAGTTAGCGTTAGCCATAGAAAAGAAATCAGCTATGACAAGCTCGCTAGACAAGCTAGTTAGTTAAGTTCGCAATACAAGCTAACGTTGGCAAATGTGTGCTAATAATGTGGGTTTTTCTTGAACGCTGCTCATTGTAGATACGTTGGCTATATATATATCGAACGAATCTAGTTAGTAAATGTGCAATAAAAGCTTGCTATAATTAACTTATGTCGGTCGAAACGCTGTTTGGGACGGTGGAAAGCAACTTCAACGCTTAGTCTAGCTACGTTAATGTTAAACGTTAACGTTAGCTACTTAAACTACTTTGCAAACACGAAGTGAATATTAACGTTGCCTACGAATTCGATTGTAGCCAGCTAACTGTTAGTTAGATAGATGCGATAGCTAATGCTATTTAGATAGCTAGCTATATTAACGTTTCGCCGACTGGGTTAACTTCATTTAAAAGATTATAATTTATGCAATTGCCTATGTTAAATAGCTGCATAAAGAAAAAAGACCAGTCGTAACACATTCTAGTCAATTACCGAATAAACAGAACATTTTGTAAGGCAAGTTAGCTAGCTAGCAACCCCGCGTTCAACTGTGAACCGAATTATTACCTTAGCTTCGTTTAGCTAACGTTAGCTAGCTACAGAGACAGAGGCCTTGTTTCCGCTGGCTGAGTTTTTTGTATGTAACGTTTAACGCATATATTGCGTTGCGAATTGCCCGTTTTCAGCTAGTATGACACCATCTGAAGCAAGATGACGAGGAAGCAGTTATGCGAAAAAATTATAAATCAAAGTTAATTTAAAGTCCCAATGACCAGCTTCACTGGTTGATCATAGTGGGTCTCAACCATGGCTAACAAACAACTTTGCGAATCTGATAACTTCCGGTTAGAGTCTTTTAAAATAAAAGTGCACGTATACATTAATTATATTATACAACCATGTAAATGATTTTTATTGACATATATTAACACAGTAAATAGGTAATGGTAGAGGTCGTTAAAATATATAATTTCAATATAGAAAATGAAGACAAAATAATATGAAAGTACTGTACTTTAAAGGTATAATTTCTGGTGAATGAGGGGCATTCAATTGTCAGCAAAACCAGCATCCTAATCCTTATATTCAGAAATTATGTTTTCTGGTTCAGCCGTGATTTACAACCATAACTTTGCCATATATTTTATACTAATGTAATACTATATTAATACTAAAACTAATGTAATACTATATTTGGAATGACAGTGAAGGAACAAAATTACATAACACATCTTGTGAGAACTCGACTGCTTTAAGTAAGCTATCCTTTATTTAAAAAGTTAATTTAACTTAATTGAGCCTGGCAAGGTTTTCATTCCTGTTACTTCCGACTTATCCCGTTTTATTTGAGTGCCCACTAACTGGTTTATTCGGGGTTAGGATAAGGTGTTTACATGACTTTACCGCCGGAATATGTGAATATTTTGTGCATGTAAAATGTAAATGTTGTCAGGGACTGTAAACAAACCGTAACACTGCTTAATAATAGTCCCGACAGAAAATCCAGTGGTTTCTGCATCTTATTGTTTTTTTCCACGATCTTTGACGCTTGCGTTTGTTAATCGGGGGCGTGACCATGACTGTAACTAGAAAGTACATTTACCGATTGGTTTTCCAGCGTGGTGCCGTTCGTGTTCATCTTATGCCATTGGATGTACCGCCCTCTCGCCGTGACGTTTTAACCCAATTCTACCAATGGATGGGTTAAGATGAATCAGCTGATGATGACCAGACGTTGTGAAATCCATTCATTGAATAGAGTTGATATTTCTCGCGATTTGAAGGAAAAATATATCCCCAAACTTTGCTGAAGTCTGTGAAATCCTTCTGCGTAATTTGTTTTCTGAGCGAATGCCAAAGATGCGTCTGTTAATTGTGTCCAGTGGACATTTCTGGTAACTTAATGCGCGTCACAACTTGCTTATATTTTTAGGGGCTTTTACTACTACACTTGTTTTGCTGAAATCAATTGACACCGAATTATGGCCACGCGCATACGACCGGTAGGTGTTTGAAGAACGCAATGGGCCGACTTTTATGTTCTGCCAGTGTGTTCCACAAAACATTATGTAATGTTTTTCCCTGTCGAATAGAATTGTTAGCACAAACGAATGGAAGGTCATTTTGAATAATTATGAATGACTTTCCCCAAAGATGTGCTTAAAAATAAGTTTGCGCCTTTATGTCGCTAAGCCGTAACCTGAGTCATGTTGTTTTAGTAATTTGTTTTACCATACCTACAGTATTACATTCCTGTTGGTCTAACTCGATTGGAAACGAATAGAATTGATGGAAGTCATACCAGACAATGTTATAAATATTTTAAAATGTTAATATTTTTCCTCTCCCCTCCCAGAGTAGTAAACGGTGTGCAGTCATTGGTGGTTCAGGGTTCCTTGGGAGATACCTGGTGGAGCAGCTCCTCGATCGGGGTTATAGTGTCTCGGTTTTTGACATTCGTCAGGGGTATGAACTCCCTGGAGTCACCTTCCACCTTGGGGATCTGTGTGACAAACAGGTGAGTGTTCAGGTCAGCTGTAACCTACAGTAGGCTATGTAATAGATGGCAGTGACATCATTCTGTTCTACACAAGGTGGGCAACATTAAGGCCTCTGGCCTACCTGTAGTCACTGTATTCACAGACTGCTAAATGCCTAAAATGAACTGTTATGCAATGTAATGTCAATAGAATCAGTGTCCTTCAGAATGCCAATGGGAATACTGCAGTGAATGTGAATGTGAGTGTGTGTGTGTGTGTGTGCATTCTTAGGCATTGCTCGCAGCTCTGCAGGGTGTGTCCCTGGTGTTTCACTGTGCCTCACCTGCTCCCTCCTGTGATGACCGTGCCCTTTTCCACCGTGTCAATGTTGACGGGACACGGAACGTGCTGCAAACCTGCCAGGAAGCAGGGGTCCAGGTAGTTGGCATCAGCAACACACACACATTTCATATTGTGTCAGCACTTCTTTGCTTGATTGTGGCAGTCTCAGATGGCTGAAAATAAGAGTAAACGTAATGTCTTGAAGGAAGGTGCATTTTCTTGCTTTAATACCTGAACTAGGTTAGACATGGCCTCCTCAATTTCTGCACTAGGTTGAACCTTCCCCCTAAACTGTAGCAATACCTGCAACATCTGCTATGTGGTTGGTCATGGTCTGTAAATGTCATGGTCTGTAAATGACTCGGCCCACAAAATTACGCAACTGACAGCTGTAGTTGTCTTACCGTGATACAATATAAACTTAACACAGGCTGCCAACATAGTGGAGTAACTTATGTACCCCCCCCCCCCCCCCCCACGTCACAGAAAGTGATCCTGACCAGTAGTGCCAGTGTGGTGTATGAAGGCACAGACATCAAGGATGGCAAGGAGGATTTGCCCTATGCCAAGAAGCCTATTGATTATTACACCGAGACCAAGATCCAACAGGAGAAGGTGAGAATACCCAAGTTTTTGGCCTCTCTGGGGGTGCACCATGGACCATTACAGTTTCTGTTTCCATAAAGGCTAGTCATTGATAATAATACCGGAAGGTTCCATAACAGTTTTTTCTTCTCTTCTCAGCTGGTCCTGGAGGCCTGCGACACTCAGAAGGGTTTCCTCACTGTTGCCATTCGTCCTCATGGGATCTTCGGGCCTCGGGACCCCCAGCTGGTCCCCATCTTGGTGGATACAGCCAAGCGGGGAAAGATGAAGTTTATCATCGGGTAAGAGCCCTGCCTTTTTGTGTTTTATAGTAAAACCATGTTTTGGGGCTGCCTGCTGTTTCATTTAAAATAGTTCAAATAAAGAATTAACACACGCATGTGTGTTTGTATCCATGTCTGTGTGTTGGCAGTGACGGAACTAACCTGGTGGACTTCACCTTCGTTGAGAATGTTGCTCACGGACACATCCTGGCTGCTGAGAGCCTGCGGCCAGAATCTCCCATTTGTGGCAAGGTATAGTTACCCCAATGGTGCACAGGGTTACTGTATTCTGCTATCATGCTTACTGCACCATGTAGGGACAGCATCTGTACGTACTAGTGTGGGTACACTGACCTCATACCTCTGATGCTTGTGTAAAAGGGCTAGGCCATAACAGCCTGTCTGCCTCTTTCTGCAGGCCTATCACATCACCAACGACGAGCCTGTGCGTTTCTGGGACTTCATGTCCCAGATATTGGTGGGGCTGGACTACGACCCCCCCAAATACCGCCTGCCCTACCGGCTCGTGCATGTGCTGGCCATGTTACTCTGGCTACTGGTTCTTTTCCTTCGCCCTGTTCTACAGCTGCGACCCACCTTCACCCCCATGCGTGTGGCCCTCGCTGGCACACACCACTATTACAGTTGCACCCGTGCCAAGGAGGACCTAGGCTACCGTCCGCTGGTTAGCCTTAAGGATGCCATCACCCGCACTGTGAACAGCTACAGCCATCTCCGTAGGGTGGCTTAACCAGAGCTACCTCTGTCTACACCATGGAGTGTGTGTGTGTGTGTGTGGCATGGATTGACAGATTGATTGAAGGAATGAACCGCAGGAATACACCACAGATTATGAGAATGTATTGGTCTTAAAGTGTTGAAGTACCCAATATTCATCCTGACACCCATTAATAAGACTAAAATAGCTTTAAGACATTCTGGAAAGTTGTCTAAGAGCTATCAAATGATAAAGTTAAATTTCATTATTGAACTTTTTCCACTTTAGATTTATTGGCTCAATTTGTCTATAAAGTAAACTGTTTAGCCTACCTTTCTCTGCCAGATTTTGTATTCCAGTAACTGCGGTCTTACCTGGGCAGAAATCCTGATGGATGTTGTCTCAGCTTGCTCCCTTCTCCAAAAGAGAAATCATTTTTGATTTCTTCTCAATAGTGAGCTCTTTTCACTAAAATTGTCAGTGCACTGTATTCCCATTCCTATTCAACACACCCTGTTTAGTTGGCAAAAGACCACATTAATAAATATTGCATTGTTCAGCATCCTTCAGTCTGGTATGTCAGATGTGTGGGTTTATACTGTATATGGTGGTGTGCTGTGGACTAAATATATCATTAGATAATGTTCATAAAAATTGTATGGAAAGTAGGTGGATCTGGGAGCGTCTTATACTGTACATAACCAATTATTACAAGAGGGTGGGTTGATGGGCCAATAAAAAGTAATCAAACAAAAAAAGGTTTTTGAAAGTTTGTTGGAACAGAAAATAAATTGGGTCTCATGCCAGCTGTGTATAGCATTTTTCATTTACAACTTCATAACCTTGGACCAACAACCAGTATAATGCTGATAAACCAGTATATGCTGATTACTGAGCAATTTATTAGGTAGGTCTGCACACAACCTTGTAAATGCAAATATTTAACCAGCCAATCATGTGGCAGCAATTAAATTCATAAAAGCATGCAGATATGGTCTACTAGAAATTTAGCATTAATACAGGATCACTGTATCATTCAGGAAATGTGCACCACAAACAGACACATCACTCAATATAATTTCAATGAGTTACAAGCTTAAAATAATTTCTCTCTACAAGTTAGGGAAGGAAAACTTACTTAACATTGTTGCACACATGATCCTAATCAGAGAAGGCTTGATTTGGTTTGGCTGAATGCATATGCCTTTAATGAGGCGGAATTCATTGCTTAATCTTGTCACAACGTCACTGGGAATAAAAAAAGTGGGGAAAGCAATCGTTTCTGCATCTACTTGCGAATTTTAACTTTCGGCGTGATAAAATAAGTTTAACCACATTAGCAGGATTACAGAATTCTCATACACTCACTAATTATTTTTCACTTTATTAGGAACACCTGTACACCTACTTATCCATGCAATTATCTAATCAGCCAATCGTGTGGCAGCAGTGTAATGCATAAAATGTTGCAGATAAAGATCAAGAGTTTCAGTTAATATTCAACCATCAGGATGGGGAAAAATTCTTCTCATTGATTTCGTCCATGGCATGATTGTTGGTGCTAGACGGGCTGGTTTGCATATTTGTGTAACTGCTGATCTCCTGACATTTTCACGCACACCTCTCTAGTACTCAGAATGGTCGGAAAAATAAAAAACATCCATTCTGTGGACAGAAATGTCTTGTTGATGAGAGAGGTCAATGGAGAGTGGCCTGACTGTTTCGAGCTGACAGAAAGGCAATGGTAACACAGATAACCACTCTGCACAATTGTGGTGAGCAGAAAAGCGTCTCAGAATGTACAACATATCAAACCTTGAGATGGATGGGTTACAACAACAGAAAACCATGTTGAGTTCCACTTCTGTCAGTCAAGAATAGAAAGCTGAGGCTTCAGTGGGCACAGGCTCACCCAAACTGGACAGTTGAAGACAGGAAAAACATAGCCTGGTCTGATGAATCTCAATTTCTGTTGAGGTATACAGATGGTAGGATCAGAATTTGACTGATTTCATGAACATGACAATGATTTTAATGTTCTTCAGTGGCCTTCCCAGTCACCAGAGTCCAATAGAACACCTTTAGGGTGTGGTAGAACGGGAGATTCACAGCATGAATGTGCAGCTGACAAATCTGCAGAAATTGCATGATGCAATCATGTCAACATGGAACAGAATCTCAAAGGAATGTTTTCAACATCTTGCGGAATCCATCGCATGAAGAATTGAGGCTGTTTTTAGAGCAAAGGGAGGCCCTACCCAGTATTAGTATAGTGTTCCTAATAAAGTGCTTAGTGAGTGTATAATTTTCATATATGGTACAGTATTTATTCCATCAGTTTGGCATTCTATTGTAGCATTCATACAACCATTGAGGCTCTGTGGTATCTTACAGTTGTCATTGGAACAAAGAAACATTCAGCAGGGCTGTACCTTTATCCATAACTTGGTTTTATTATGGAATCAGAAACTAAAGTCATCTGAAGAGCAGGCAGAAAATGTTTTAAATGCATCCACCACTTTTATTTTATTGTCAGCAGCTAATACACAACCCATGCAATTGGGTGCGGTTTGAGCGTCACATGCAGCCTGTCAATATAAATCAATATAACACTTCTCAACAGACCAAGTGGTATTTGAAAGTAGTGTGCAAAATAAATGTTTGCTGGATTTTAGTTAAAAAAAATATTGAAATAGGAAAGGGCAGAACTTTACATTAACTTGATTTAGCACCTTCTGTAGAATTCACTTCTGTACAGCAAACGTGGTGAAAGATGGACAAACGGCATGTTTTAGATATAAACTGCTAGTACAGGTTGTTAGGGTGTTACATGTGTGTTACCAAACACCCGCACGAGGGGGAGCCCCACTTAACATACCTTTACACTCGATTCTGGTCTCTGCTGAACTACTGTCATGGTCATAGGCAAAAACAATAATGAGCTTTGGACAAAAATAGAGAGGTTTTTGCTTTACTGTTTCCTTCTCATGATCCTCACTATAGAGCATATCACACATGCAGTCTGGCTGTGGATACTTAATTTCCATTCCTGCCCACACTATTCTTCTAGTCTTCCTTCACCACAAAATCATCTGTATCTTTTCAGGAGAAAACAGATTTTCTTCCCATACAGTACACGCATTCTTCACAATAAGGGGAGAGGAACATTGGAACTAATACAAGTTGTCCTCACATATCACCCAAACATTTGTTCAACTTTAAACATGTTACTCTCATGAGTACCGGTATAAAAAGCTTATTTGCATTGGTTCAGTTTTTATTTCATGTGTTCTATGATATCTCTACATAATGTCTGATCCACCAAAGGCACAATGCCGGAATAAAAACAATGACTGCTAAAATATATATACTCCAATACTCCGAACAACAACAACAAACCTAAAAAGGACAAAGCATTGGAAAAATAAGCATTTTACATTTTGACAATAAACCAATAAGAGACAATGTCCTTTGAATCTTTGAGGAGTTTCACAGAGACGGCTCAGAATCCCACTCCAGAGCAATAGCATGTGTTGGAGTCAGGCAGAGGTTGCAATGCAGTGTCAAAGCAATAAAGAATAGGAGCTATGTTCAACTCTTAGCGTCCTCTTCAAAACAAGGACAATTTAAATACATTAGGAGCCCTTGTGGAAAATAAAGGCAGCTTGCAGTTTGCATTTGCAGAGGATTTTAGCAGTGAAGGAGAGGCGAGTTTCATGGTGCTCCTAAATGATCCTCCTTGGACTGGGCCTCAGTGGTGGGAGCCAGGGAGGACACAGAACGCAATCCTAACGTGTAGTCATGCTCTTCCTTCCCATAAACCTCATAACTGCAAAGTTATAGGTGGTGGCAATCACATAGACAAACTACAGAAAGACAAAGAGAGGGAGAGATGGACATCAGAAATTCCTGAGAAATTCCCACCAAAAATCTGATAAGGATTTGATTCAATAAATTCCTGTGAAGAAGGAATGTCTTTAATATCAATTGGACCATTTACTAAACAGAAAAAGTATTCATGTTCATCTTTAGCAAATATTTTGAGGCTAGAAACTAGTAGTCTCTGCAACCAAGGACAGTATTTTCAAAGGGCATCATTATCGTTAAATAGTTCACTTTCTGGATTTTTCTTTTCTTTTTTGTTATGCATTATTTCTGTTGTAGTGTATGTTTTCGATTGGCCTCTGACAGTTCTTACATCCAATAAAGGATATTGTATATAGAACTGTTTTGGAAGACCAGCCAGACTTACGATGGCTGGTATTTGGGCATTCAGGGGTGGTGGCCATCTGAAACCTTTGTATCTAAAATATTATTCTTTGCACATAAAACTGCCAGTCAAAAACATACATAAAAAAACAATATCAGAAAACTAAAGAAGGTGAACTATGCTTTTAAAAACCCAGAAAGTGAATAGCTAAAGTGTTTAGTTTGCCGAAAAGCTAAATAATACCTAACACCATATCAATCCTGGTTTGAAAACCCCCAGTGTTGCTGCTTCCACTACATGTCCACACAGTGGCCACTTTATGTGTGAAAAAATACTTCCTAATATCTGTGCGGAATTTATGCTTTGCCAATTTTCATTTATGCTAAGCTTAAAGAGATTACACTTCTTTACTCATAACTTTTATCTTGTGGAATCAATCTGGTTGCCCTTCTCTGAACCTTTTCCAGTGCCTCTTTATATATTGACATTAATAAGGTGATATTTCACACACAACCTCATCAGTCCTCTTGGTTTGCACCATTACTTACCAGAGCCAGGAGTGTGATCCCGGCACCAGCAAAAGCAGCTATGTAGAGGTCATATGTCAGGAAGAACTGCAAAAGGCACAAAGATACAGACACAAAGTCTTACTGAGTAACACTAATTTATATAGGTACATTCATAACTTGCAGTAGTGAGTGTTTGGGGTCCTCACCTGCTTAGTTTTGCAAATGGCCACCAGGGTCATTCCACACACTTTCCCTGGTGTTGCATTCCAGGGTAGCAGGCCTGAAAATAGAGAATTATACAAACCATATAGGTGCCTGTTATACTATTCCTGCCCTTATTACAGACTGAATATTTGACATGCAAGCTAATTATATATATATTTTTGCCAGACAGGCAAAACAGCTGTGCGACAAAAAGGGTAACTCACCATACTGTCTGGCATCAATACACACCCAACCATGTTGGGTGAGACTTGATGAAGTCTCAGCCAGCAGGTTTATTGTGTGGCAGGTGAATGACATATTGTAGAGGAAGTAGACTGGGACTGCTGTGAAGGCAAACACCACCAGCCAGATGAGAGTCAGGATGAATGTGGCCACCACAAACTGCAGAGGAAAACAATACAATGATTTACACCAAGTCACCATTTACAGAGATGCTTCATGGGCCTCAGATAAGAACTGCAACTGGAACTACACCAGAAACACATTTTTTATAAGGCCAGTGGAAAAAAGGTGCTCATGTAACAAGTTAGATAGTCCAAGGTGGGATTTGAACCCCAGCCTCTCTCTCATCCGAAGAAGTGCCAGATGAACACGTTACCAGTCAGCTAAAGGCAAACTCAGCCATTGACAAGGGCAACAATGCTCTTTTGAGAGTTACATCATCGGGGCGTTGTTGTGGTAACCTGCTCCTGGCCTTTGCCACACATCACACAGTGCCTACGGGCAAACTAGCCAAGCTAACCCTGTTACACTCACTGGGCCAAAACAATTACGGGAGTTAGCAATTAAAATTCCCTTCATTTTTAATTAGTGTAAAGATTCATTTTACATACGCAGTGTTGTAAAGAATGTTCTAATATACACTCAGTGAGCACTTTATTAGGTATGTATTTAGACTTAGTAAATCTCCTGCTGCTATAGCCTATCCACTTAGAGGTTTGACGCGGTGTATGTTCAAAGATGCTCTTCTGCAATACCACTGTTGTAATGTGTGATTATTTACTTTTCTGTCATCTACCGGTCAGCTTCGACCAGGCTGGTCCTTCTTCTCTGACATCTCTCATTAACAAAGTGTTTCTGCCCATCGAACTGCTGCTCACTGGATGTTTTTTTCGTTTTTTGCACCATTTTCTGCAATCTCTAGGGACTGTTGCACGTGAAAATCCCAAGAGATCAGCAGTTACAGAAATACTCAAACTAGCCTGTCTCTCACCAACAATCATTCCACGGTGAAAGTCTCTTAGATCACATTTGTTCCCCATTTAACTGAAGCTCCTAACCCGTATCTGCATGATTTTATGCAGTGCACAGTTGCCACATGATTGGCTGTTTAGATAATTGCACAAATAAGTAGGTGTACATGTTTTCCTAATGAAATGCTCAGTGAGTGTACGTTCTAAAGAAGCAGAAGAAACAACATAAATTTAGAGACTTCATAAACTTTACAAACGATACATTTGGAAGTTTCCATGATTCTATTCTTTGCCCCCTCTCACCGTCGTGCTGACACAGCGGCCACATCCAGTGCTCCTGAACTCCCCATAGGTCTGCTTCACTGCGCTAGTGGTGTAGAATCCCTCAGCCAGCAGCAAGATACAGTACAGGAAGAAGAAAGAGGCCAGGCCATAGATGACGTACTGGAAATACTGTACACTGGGATTAGAAGGATAGACAGTGATGCATTATCTGTAATGAATTACATACAGTACATACATACATATACACTGGCATTATGGCTTGATTGGCTCATTTGTTGTCTGTTTTTGACCCGCTTTTAAAGAGAAAGCCACTCACAAATCAGCCAGGGTGACGTAATCTTGATGATTGTGGGCAAAGTACATTTCCACAAGCTTCTCTGTCTCGGAGAGTGCCACATGCCCACAGCCGCAGAACAGTGCCACTCCCGTGAAGCACAGCAGAGTCGCCACCAGGGAGACATAAGGAATCCCCCCAAGGCAGCGGACACAGCAATCGTAACAACCTGGGACAGCGCAACAAACCAGAACAAATACTGCACATACCACTAAAAAACACATGCCACAACCTCAGCCCACGACATCTGTCTTCAAAGTTACAAAAAACAGAGCCTAAATAGATGTTCAACATCTAAAGAAAATATCCCTGCAAAACCAACCAAAGCTGCACTTTTAAGAAGCAAGATTGGCTGATGAAGCAGGGAGAACACATCTGTCAATAATTGCAAAAACAGGAGAACCAGCACCTGATGATCCGAGAAGCCAAGGCTGTTTGCTTGGAATCATTTCATAAACCTCTTGCGCCCCAAAAAAGACCACAGGCAACACAGGCTGGACTCGTATGGGTTCCCAATTAGATACCGCAGCGCTGGACTATGGATAAAACTGTGTCCTCGTGCTCATCGTGTCCCCTCAAGAACTCTCTGAGATGTTGAGACCGCCTCAGTGCCCATGCCCCGCCTCAACATCAGGCTCCGCGGTCCATTTGAGAAGGAGCCGCGGCTGGCCCATGCCAAGTCGAGAGCCAGCACAACAAGGGAGAGCGTGAAAGAAGAGGGGGTGGTGGGGGTTTACAGGGTCATAGAGAGAGGCTTTTTGTGACCTGAAAGACAATGGCCTTTTGTCTTCTTGCTGCGCAGTTAGTGCAGGGGAATGAAACAAAGGCCAGTGATGTCAGGTAAACAAAGGCCAGAGTCTCCTCCTATCCTCACTACGGATAACAAACTGCCTTTTGAGAACTGATGTAGGACCGATGTGGGTGGGGTAGCTCTGGCACTGTGAGCCGTGCCATAGGTCCCAACTATGCCCAGGGTGCAGACAGGCTCAGACTGGTACCACTTTATCTGGCAAGTAATGCCAAAAAGGGTGGAGTTCAGACTAAGGCTCTGCAAAGACAGACTGAAAAGAGAGATGGGTATATTGTACACATTTTAAAATTCAGGAGAGAACATAAAACTGTGAGCTAAGCATATGCTTTTGAAGTTTTAATGTTGAATAAGCTGTACTTAATATTCTTTGACACTTAAATTAAATCGATATGGTCTGGTGAGGTTCGATTAACCTTGTCTCTTGGTAAGTGAACACCTGCAGACCACAGTATCAGATTTATACATCATTATTTGTACAACAGTTATATCACTATATTTGCAGAATTATCATAATAATTCAAAGAATGAGTTTCCCAGTAAAATGGATTTTAAAAAATTGGGTTGACTTGGCATAAGAATTTAAATTTTTATGAGCATTCCCATGGTAAATCAACAATAAAAAATGTAAAGATTAAAATATATTCACGTAATCTAAAGTATATCTTAATGACGTACAGATGAAATGCCAATAAAAAAATCTTTGGTTTGCAGAATCTCAAATGACTTTTAATTCACTGCCTCCAATTTCAATTTTATTTTTAAAAATTGTTGTTTAAAAATATATTATTTATGATTTGCTCCATATTTCTTTCATTATTTTACATACACATATTCCAGTCTCCAGCAGAAGCAGAGTTTACCACAATGTTTAAAAATGAATGTGCATAAGTATATAAAAAGCATTTTATTAAAGGTAAGCAAATGATTGGGAATCCCACCCTGTTCCCTGCTTACTTGAAATTGACCAAAATAAAGATCAATATTCCAATAATGTTATAAATCAGTATAACTAACTTACACTTTTCCCGTGATGCCCAAAATAGTGGGCCCCAGGAAAATAGTAACTTAATTCAAAATACTGTCTCTGAGTCTACAAGCAATTAGTAGCAAAGGAATGTCACATTGATTACACTTGTAATTTGTATCAAACAGATGCATTCAAAAGAGTCTGGCAATATCATAAATGATCTGAATGCACAATCCACTTGTTAGAGGAAGTGATTACTTACCCATTCTAAGAAGAGGGATGCTATTCTAGTTTTTCTTGCTGCTCAGTCTCTGATACTATGATATGCGCAGTTTGTCGGCAACTCTTTTATTAATCTGACTCCCACTTCTGTTCCGCCAACAATGAACAGACCCTTTGCTCACAGAGAGATTAATCTTAAAGATACAATGTCTCTTTTCAAAAGAGAACAGTTATGGATTCAGGACAGTGAACAATGCAAGATCAAGGCCTTTAATACTTCAAAAAGCTTATTTAATGCTTTAGAAGTTACCTGCAGTGGAAGTGCATATCTAACTAGTTAAAACTTAATATCTGGAAATATTCATTTGAAAGAGTCATGGAATTCATAATAGTTAACCATTTTATTTTGCAATGCTCTGTGACCTTGCCATCATATTGAGGTCAAAATATTTGTATAGGTTGTACAATCACAAGTGAAATTCCACTGACAAGCAATAACAAATGTAATCCACCAATAATAAAATCAGATGCCAATATAGCATATGAGATATATACAAAAATAAGTGAGATTTGCATGCTTGTCGATGCAGGTAATATCGACAAGCATGTACAGGGAGGGAGGTACTTTAAAAATGAACGAGTTGAGCATAGTGTTGACCAAGAAATTGGGTTCCGGTTTTGGTTGAACTGTCTTGCTAAGCAACTTGCTAAGTAAATATTACAATTTGTTACACTCCTAGTGTTGTTCGCATTAAAAGATTACAATTTCCTCATGCTGAGTAGTCTTTTCTATGATTCACTGTGCAGTGTCAGTTTTTACATTCCAGATTTGTGG
Source organism: Conger conger (assembly GCF_963514075.1). Lineage (NCBI taxonomy): Eukaryota > Metazoa > Chordata > Actinopteri > Anguilliformes > Congridae > Conger > Conger conger. The sequence goes on along the minus strand of NC_083766.1, from coordinate 11,274,895 downwards.
TCATTGGTTGGTCATTATATACTATAATAATTGAATTTAATATGAAAGTCATTCATTAAAAATCAGTGTTGCCACAGTGGTCTTTGTTCTAAAGTCAAGCATCATCTCGTTTCTGTAGTATTGAGAGACCATTGTTAGTGCTCCAGTGTGGTGTCAAAGAAAACAATAGAATTTAGACTCCTTCTAAATGCAGAACTGATCCTCCTCATGTAGTTTTTTCTCACCTATTTTTTGAGCAGATACAGATGCTTGTGGGTGGCCTTGGGGAAATTAAATTTCAGTAAAATGTTTTATTTATGTGCACACCACATTCTAGGGTTGGAGAACCACAGAATGCATTCAAGTAATGTGTACGGACAGGTCAAGGTAGCAAAAACCTCTCAATTAAAACCAAACACTTTAAAACGAAAACCGCTAGTGTGTACACATGGCAAGTCTAAAGACAGAGGTCAACTACCTTAAACAAAGAACATTACTGTTACGACCCGGTCTAGGGTCAGGCCGTGACAGGGTAAAGGATAGGGAGATGGAGTATAGAATGGGGAGGGGGAACGAGTCAAATACTGCAGACCGGCAAGTAACTCCGGTTCTGTCTGCCTAAACAAGCCTAAATAAACTTTGGCTAGTCTTCAAAAGCTTACCGGGCTTGAAGTGGCGTGTAGCCAACACCTAATGGAGATCAAGTCTCGTCCCAGGATCACCTTCAAAAATAATAAAGGAAAAATAACAAAGAAAAGTAACAAACAGTGTCCCGTTGGAAGGATGCAATCCAGCTGGAGACACTCTACCTTTACCGGAGTCACTGTACGGAGAGCAAAGGCACAGTCAGGGTGGGTGAACAGGGTTGAGCACGAGTGAGGCACTGGGGCAAACAGATCAAAAGGGGCTGGACAGGACTCTGGTCGTAAGGGAAGCATGGGTCAAAATCCAATCAGCAAACAAATCAAAACAGACTAGGCGAAAACAAACAAGGTAATGGTCATACACAGAATCCAACAGCAAAGCAAAAGGGCTAGGCAAGAGTCGCAAGTCGCAAGTCAAATACAAAAATGGTCATACACAAGTCAACAAAGTCAAATGATCCACAGTAACGAACGCAAATTGGTCGCAGAGCTAGTCTACCCCCATTAGTAGGATTGGCAGCCTTTCTTCAAAGAGATGAACCGGCAGCGGAATTTGCCAATCTGTGGCAAACTGGAAGTAAAATGAAGATAGCTGTGCATCCAGCAAAGATGCACAATCGCAAATACAAAAGCGTACGAGGTCATAACAGTTACAGACATGGACAGGTAACAGTCACAAAATAAATGAATGAAAGCAAATACTAAACCACAGCTCCCAAAATCATCCAAAGAAATCCAGGATCAAAAGCCAGAAGACACCCGAATATTCCAAAAAGTGCCAGGCCTAGATGCAAGACTATAAGTGCCAGTATACTCAAAACAGAACTTTTTGTTTGTTTTTTTAACAAGAGACAAACAGAAAGATGCAACATTTTGAGTTTGTGAGGACCCAGCACAAAATGTTTGCAAGCAGTTTGATAATTCGCAGACGTCCCGCTATCAACTAGTCCATCCAAATACAGTGGGCTCCAGGATTATAGGCATCCTTGACAAATATGCACAGGAAATACTGTCAATTAAAACATAATACAGTTATTGTCATAGAAGTAATGTGCCTCATTAATTGAGTCCTACCTGTCCAGTAGCTGGGCTAGTACAGTATCAGCCCCTCATCCCCTTATCGCAGGAGTTCCCCAGGGCTCAGTCCTCGGTCCCCTCCACTTCTCCATCTACACTAGATCCCTTGGCTCTGTTATTTCCACTCATGGTATACTATATCACTGTTTTCCTGATGACTCCCAACTCTTTCTCTCCTTTCCCCCTTCTGACACATAGTTCTCTGTCTGTATCTCCGCTTGCCTGAGAGACTTCCAGAGCTGGATAGACAACCTAATTCTAAAGCTCAACTCAGCAGGTAAAACGGAGCTCATCATTGTCCCTGCTCTAACCTCTCACTTCTCAGATTTTTCTCAGCATCTACTCGACCCAGCTCCTTGTCCAACCCAGCTCCACTGTCCTGCCTGGAATACTGCAACTCTCGGCTGGCTGGCCTTCTGGCATCTGCTGTCAGACCCCGACACCTCTAGAACCCCAGAGCTCGTCTGGTGTCACCAGACACTCTCACGTCAGCCCTCTGCTCATTGACCTCCACTGGCTGCCTGTTATAGCTTGCATCAAATGTAAAACATTGGTGCTTGCATACAAGGCAGTTAAGGGATCAGCCCCAGCATCCAAAAGCTCATCAGATCCTACACACTTGCCAGACCTCTCCATTCTGCAAACCTCTGGATGCCTGGCGCAAAGATAAATGGAGTTCATATTGATTATAGGCTACTGACAACAGTGTTCCATCTCACATTCATATGTGGTTTGTTTTCAAAAAGTTTGCACGTTGTTTTAAGTATACTGCAGATGCCAACTTCCAACTTTCTCACTTTCAACTTATAAAACTAAAAGAAGGCATCTCATTGCGGGCAGCTATTACTGACCACCCTGGAGACTGGCGGCTCTGAATTAGATACTGCCATTGATAGCAAGGAGGAGGAGGCTGGTTTATTGATTGATCGGGGGGGTCACCTCCACCATCTGAGGGGGGAAAGGAGAGTTTGACCTGGGAACCTCTGGTGGATGATTGGTCCGGCAAGGAGTTCTCCAACTGAGACCTTTTTGGGGAGATCACGCCCCTAGCTCCATCAGGTAGGGGGAGGAGAGAGTGATGGGAGTGCTTACCTTCCCGTTGCCGGCAAATGTTCCCCACGAGTACGCTGATTTAGTGTTCAGGAAACAGTTTTACTACCCCATCAGCCCTTGAACTTGGCATTCAAACGCCTTCAGGGGGCATCCATGTTCTCCAAACTAGACCTCTGCACTGCTTACAACCTGGTGCGCATCCGGGAGGGGTACAAGTGGAAGATGGCTTTTAACACCCACAGCCGTCACTACGAGTACCTTGTGATGCCAATTGGGCTCACTGACTCCCCTTCTGTCTTCCAGGCACTTGTAAATGATGTGCTCAGGGAGATGTTGGAAAAGTTTATCTTTGTATATCTCGACGATATACTGATCTTCTCCAAATCTCACACTGAGCACGTCAATCACGTCAGACAAGTCCTCAAGTGCCTGCTGGATGTGCACCTATTTGTGAAGGAGTAGAAGTGTATGTTCCACACTACTTGGTGGCACCCAGTTTACAACGTGGTTTTGGCATGCTTTTTGCTCCCTCCTTGGGGCTACGGCGAGCCTTTCCTCTCAGTTCCATGTCTCAGAGACCAATGGCCAGACTGAACGCACCAACCAGTCCTTTGAGAGCATGCTTCGGTGCTTGGCCTCTGCCCTCCTCCTGGAGTTGACAACTCACCTGGGCGGAGTATGTGCACAACACCTTGCGCAACGCATCCTCAGGTCCCTTGGTGCTCGTGGCCCAGTTTGGGTATCAACCGCCATTGTTCCCCAAACACAATGGAGACGCAGGGGTGTCATCTGCCATGTATTTCGTCCGGTGTTGTAGGGCCACCTGGAGGAGTGCACGAGCGGCTCTTCTGCATTCGTCTGCCCACCAGTAGACACTCGCTGATCGGCATCGCCACCTAGCGCCTTCCTACCGGGTTGGGCAACAGGTGTGGCTAGCAACCAGGGACTTGCTGTTGCGGGTACAGTCCCGGTAGCTCGCCCCCCGGTATATTGGGCCCTTTAAAATCACCCACTGGATCAACCCGGTCATGGTTCACCTTCAGCTACCACGCACCATGAAGGTGCACCCTACCTTCCATGTGTCCCGACTCAAGCGTTGGAAGGTGAAGGTGCTCACCAGTCTTTTGGCGTGGGTGCAGACACCACCACTGCCTCCTCGGATCGTGGAGGGCCAGCCAGCAAACACTGTGTGCCGCATTCTGGCCAGTCGTCAAGTCGGCAGGGGGGTTCAGTACCTCGTCGACTGGGAGGGGCATGGACCGGAAGAGCACTGTTGGGTTCCGTCCAGGAACATTATGGACCCAGAGCTCATAGAGAATTTCCATAGGCAGGGTTCTGAAGGATCTTCTGGGGCCGTTTCTTAAGGGGGGGTCATATCATGGTTTCTCCAGCCTACATATGGAAATTCCGGGTTTTACCTCCCTACACCTTGAGAGGGCAAATTACCTTCCACATGCAGAATGCGGGTGTAATCATTGCTGATTGCAGTCAGCTGCATAAGTCCCTTTCTGGCACTGCTCTGGGCTTTGGTGTTTCATTCTGACACGTACACTGAGCTGGTAAAGATGTAGTTGGAGGAGTGAATTGCTTTTAGTCAGGAAAGGCAGTCAGTAACCTCTTTAGAATTCATTAGAAGCTTAGGGACTAGTAGTTCCGCTTTGCTTTGGTTGGGTGATTCCCCTGGACCTTCCCTATTTTGGTTTCTTAAGCCCCCTTCAGTTTAGAGGAGCGAGCGGCGGAGTTCACCTCTGGGGTTTAGCCTTTTCAAGACTCCTCCATTGAGGAAACTCGTTTTTCCCTGACTGTTATCTCTCAGGTCATTTTCTGTTGGTGAAACGGCGGGGAGTTTTAGTTCCCTTTTCCAAACTTTCAAACTCCACCCTTGAACGCAGAGACTGGTTTATGGATGGCCACCCATCCAGGCGATCACGACACGCCCAGGAAATACGGTAAGATTAGCATACAACTACCACGGAACCTACCTTGGCGAGCCTGAGTGACAGCCCATCCATTTTACCTGAATACAAATAATTTTGCGATCTCAACAAATACATGCAGATACATACAATTAGTCACTTCTCAGAAGACCCCTATTTATCCTACCAAACTGTAAATACCAAATCTCTTTCTTTTATATGTTCTGCTCAGTGACACATTCCTCTACTGTTTTTGTTTTTTTACTTTAAAAAAATCTTCTTGCCAATGTCCAAAATAGAACAACTCACCACACTCAAAATGTATCGATTTCTGTACTCTTTTATTATAAAAGGTATTAAAAGACTTTGTATGTCACCTCACTAAAGAGGTGTGGTATTTTTCCCACATGCAGATACTATTATTTTGTTCTTGTCTCTTTTTTGCAATTTGCAAGCACAGTTAAATTAGTAAAGCAGAAAAAGACACAAAAACAGATAAAATAAATGCTGAGTTTAGCAGGGTTGATTTAGCAATAAACAATGTTACATGTGGTTTTAAAAAACTGAAAACATTTGCGAAAACTTCACACAAACAATTGACCAAAACATGCATATTTCTTTACTTGCAAAAAAAAAATATTAATTGTAAAATGAATAATTATGCTGCCTATCTTCAAGAATAAATAAGTTTGCTAATCGGAGCTGAAGGAAGTAAAACAGCACACATGAAAATTCAGGTGTCGCGTATTGTGACCTATTGTTGGAAAATACCAGGCCATTGAAACCATTCGTATTACTTACTGAATGGATTACAAAAACCTTGAACTATCTATTCATTTCCATAGTGACAGTTCATTATTCGATGAACTAACCTGCAATGTATTTGTGTAAGCATATAAACCCAGGATATAACAGTAAACAAACATCTGCTACTGTCACCTTTGGGGCAACTGAAGAGCCATGTAGCCTGTGCACAGTCATTATTTTACAGGTAGCAATATGCCACCACATCATAAATGCGGACTGACCAACTTTTTATAAATAATGTATCTATCTCAAAATGTGTCTTTGGCACTAGTTTATGTCAGATGTGGTTTTTATAATTTATTGAATTAATGCACTCCATATATTCCAGACACATCCTGCAACAAGCACTGCCATATGAAAACAAATAGTAACAAGAAAAAATAACTACAAAGTTAACGACATTGTTTGAATCAAGTCATTAAACTATAGTTGAAAATATCTTCTTTTATCAGATTAATTACTATTCATACATATGAGTAGCACATTGAATGGTTGGTACTTCAGTAGTGAAATTTCACCAATACACTGGCTGTAAAATTTCACCAATTACACTGGCTGTAAAATAAAATGTATTATTATTATTATTATTATACTGTTATTTGCTAATCAACTCTTTTAGTGTAGGACACATTTGCCTATATCCATTCGAGTTTGGGACTGATAATTGTTGTGGGATAGTTTCAGGTTGACTGCATTCAGCAATTTTTCTTTCCCGTTTGTCACAATGATCTTAACATTTCAATTTCTTATGTATTCTCAGCAAAGCAATAACACAATAATGCAGACAAAAAGGCACAAAAAGAAACAAATTCAGTTCACTAAACATGTCCTTTCCAGCACCACAAGGTCCAGACCAGCAGCCAAGTTCATTGCCTCAAGGTTGGCAGCAGAAGACTTGTTTCTACAGCAACAAGCTGTGGCTCCTTTCAATTATGCCAAGAAAAATGAAAATACCCTACAAATGAAAATGACAAGATGTCCATTTTAATAGACATTCATCTCATTTCATTTACACAATATCTGATATATTTCAGAATGATAAACTGGCCTCTCCAAAAATGTTCTGTTAACTATTTTTGATATATTTCCTGTACATTTTGACATTAGCTACCAGTACTGGAAAAACAAACACACATGACTACACGTGACAGTAAACAACATATTGATACAACACTTTCAGACTGTTACATTGAAAAAGAAAGATCTGCACACGTTAAGATAATGAACACAACACGCAAAAAAATTCCAACAACACACTCACCAGTAAAATGACTGTTGGTAAGATGTACCCCTAGATTTTAACACTCTCTGTTCCATACACGTTGTAGCCTTCTCGGTATGTGGCGAAGTTCTGGGTATTTGCAGGAGGGGTTGGTTTAAAGTTTTGTAAATGATTACAAAGTTTCACTCTCTTGGCTTCTGCTCGTGACTTGTAACAGAATTCTATCAAAGCCACTGTCATTGCCAGCCCCAGGCCGCCAACGAGAATATAGAAGACTCCGGCAACATTGCTCAGGCTGAGTGCGCTTGTCTTGTCCTAAAAAAGTGAAGAACACAGTCAGGGTGAAGCACAAGGTGGAGAAACAGGAAAGTCAAAACTTGTATATGTTTTCAGAGGTTCTGGTTGAAATCCTATCTCTGGCACACAAATGTATAGGCCTATTCTGTGCTTCTGTTAGAAGGCCTACTCAATAAGCTCAGAACCTCCTTGAAAAAATGGGCTGAAGCTACCAAGGGCATATTATAGTACATAAGGTGTAGGCACAATACTTGTCTATTGATATGCCATGCATTACATAAGCATTAACATGGTCTTGACTAGCCCTGAAAAATGACAGGTAGAGAATTCTAGTCCTGCTTGATTACATGAAAATGAAAGTTGAAATAAATACTGTATATCTTTAACTTAATTAGTGAAAAGGTATTTGGAAGGACTTTACTGTCTACACTACATTTTAAATGAATACAGAGATCAAGAATATATGCATATTTAATTGGAGGAAGAGACATGGAACACATACTAAATAACATATAAGGTCTGCTTTATACTATTCAAGCTGCTCTGTACATAAAGAAGGTAGAAATAATGTAGTTACTACCTTTGACAACTGGAGAGGAAAACAACTATGAAATATTTACCTTGAAAATATTTTGAAAAACAATGAATGAATACAAAGGATGTATTCATCTTTCATCTTTTAGCACAAATGTTGATGCATCCATAAAACATGATCATATAGTTATAGGAAATATAAATGAGGGGATATAAATAGGAGAATATCAGACTCTTGTTCCCTGATACCTTCAGTCAGTAATGTCTTATTCCTCCATCAGCCAAATAAGTGTTCCTGCTTTGATCTCACTTGCTCAACACAAGACAGAAAGGTTATACAGGGCCACACACAGGCCGGGACATGCAAACCTATGACAATAGCCTTGCCGATTACCCAGCACTATGGGACCGGTGATATCGAGGCTGACCTTGGAGTCGCCTCCCCCGCTGCCGCACTCTCCCTTGTCGTACCACCATTTGTTTTTCAATTTGTCCAGGAGACCCTGCTCATTCAGTTTTAAGACTGCCAGGTTAACTGCATTTCTTGAAATGATAAAAACATAACTTGTAAGAAAATGCACAGATCTGCGAGAAATCAAATGTAATCATAGCAATGATAAAAGTAATTATCAATCAATATCATATAATTAAAATTATCATTAAAAGGAGCAGGAAAGGACAAAATGGATAAGAACTTCACAGATGCAGAGAGAAGAAGCAATAAAATGCTAAATATTGGAAAAGTGGTGTCGAGTTTTACATAGCTGAGAATGCAGGTAAAACACCATGCAAATAATGTTCATCACAAGTGCCAGCAGAGCTTTTAAAGGGGCAGTTGACCCAAAATGAGGTATGTTTGCAATTACCCAGAGTAGTGTCTGTCCATCCAGATAGTTTCACTGAAATGTGACAAGTTAGTTTTCTACATGCTGCCTCTGAACTGGATAAAACAGACCTTGCGGGTACATAAAAGAAATTCATCCGCATCAATTACGCATGAAAATCCACAGAATTTATTATCTGCAAGGTTCCAGCAAATTTGTTTACTTCTACTGAGCTACTACTGTGTAGCTGGCAGGCAATTTATTATGACACTTCAGTGGTGGTGACAGGATGTGGCAGTATGCGACGTATTTTTTTCAGTATTGACGCAACTTTTTTGCATCTTATTTCATTAAAGCACACGGCAGCTTCAAAATTCATGGTTGAGACAGTAACAGGTGTAATGTCTATTACATAAATTGCCCCCATTAATATCTCAACCGTTAATTTCAAAGCTGCTCTATGTGTTTTAATGAAGTAAGTTGCTACTGCATATTGAAACTACGACACAGCATTCCACCATGGTCAGTCACCACCATTGAAGTTTCATACTAGTCCACCTGCCAGCTAGACAGTTGCTGTACTTTAATGGATCCTTGCATAAAATAAACTGAGGATATTCATGCGTAATCACAGGATTATATTTGGGAAGAGAAGTGACTATTAAACTTTTGGTGACTTGAAACCACAGGCCGATTGACTCGCAAGGTCCTTTTTATGTGCTGCAGCAAATATGTAGAAAACACACATCACATTTCAGCAAAAATATCTGGATGCTCCTGGTAAGTGGAAACATACCTTAATTTCATTTTTTGGTGAACTGCACCTTTAACAATGAAACAAAAATCCTTATCTATTCAATTCAATGGGGTGACAGTCAGGATGTATGACAAAGAGAGTATGAAATAGATGGATGGATTTTAAATGGATGGATTTAATTTAACAGAAAGTTATAATCTCATATTGTCTAAAAAGTACATGTATTAGTAAATATAACACATAAAAATGTAGAAGCCACATGAATAATTCAATTAGTCCATTTGTACAGTCGTAACAACTTGGGCACTCCTGGTCAAAAAGCCTTTTACAATCTTGAACAGAAACAAACCTGAACTGTAAATTCAATGTTCAATGTTATACGAATTAAACATTAAACTTTATTATTAAAATTAAACGAGACCTTTCTGCAAATTTTAAAGCAAGATTGCTTTTAATTTCTACTGTTTATGAATTCTAAAAAGTAAAAGGGCCCTGTGCAAAAGTTTGGGAACCCTTTTGGATAATTTTTTGTTTGTCTTTTGCCAGGAAGAATGGGGAAAAAATCCAAAAGCGAGAATTGGCTCCAGGAAGCGTTTGCAAGCTGTTACAGTTGTCTGAGGGACAGTTACAAAATACTAACTGAAAGGGATCCCAAACTTGCAAATAAAAAAGGGATGTAAAATTGAATTAAAATAAATATGAAATGCGAAGAAATGTCTCATGTTTAACTTTGCACCATTTAGAGGTCAGGTTCGCTTCTGTTCACCAAGATAGTAAAAGCCTTTTTGAACAGTGGTGCTAAAATTATTTGCATATGACTGCATAATGATAGCAAAACACACAAGACTGTTACCTTGTGATGGCCACCCAAAAAAGAGACGGAAGAGTAATTACAGATGGGACGTAACGCTAGGCGGAGTACCATCACAACATAGAGAACATTATTATGTTATTCCACCCACCCTAATGCTGAGCCCTTGGGGGTAGCCACACCATAGCCCTTTGAGTCCAGATTTCCGCCCACTTTCATCGTATCACACGGCTTCCGCTGCTCAATGTATTCATTCATGGTGGACTCAAGAAGAAAGGCGAACTTGCCCTTCGACTTGCGTACCCGAGCAACCCCTTCCGGCGTTGTCTTGGCAAACACAGAGGGTTCTGCAGATTTCATGTAAGACCACATTTTTTCATATACTGCAATTTTTGAACGCTGAAAAAAAAGAAACAAAAAAACAAGTTTAAAAATGGATATTAATAGGATCCTATGATTCACAATCACGTTATACTAGGATTGAGTCAGGGCCCTGAATAATATGAAGTATTATGAATTAACTATGAATAATATACCTTGAATTACTTTTAATTTTTTGAAAGGTCCACATTTACTGTCATCTGGAGCCTATATACCATATAAGCCTCCAACTTTGGAGTCCGTACATTTCTTAGCGAGTGAACTATAGCAACTGGCACATTTAATTGAGCTCGCCAGCTAGGTAATCACAAATTAGCAACATGATATGTTTCCACTTGATTAACTGCATACTTGTTCTATAATTTTTCCTATCCTTCGTTCTGTGACCTGTATTACTTTATGTCATTTTTATGTGTGGAGAGCACGTTGTAACATTTAGAATAGTTCTATACAAATAAAGTTTATTATTATTATTATTATTATTATTATTATTATTATTATTATTATCACAACAAAACAATGTTTTAAGTGGAGTGAAATGAAAGAAAATTAAATTGATCATTAAATTGCCAACATAAGCCTGCTCTCTATGTATTAAGAGTGACGGCAGAAGATCAAGACTGGCTGAGAATCCATGTAATCTTGTGAGGGCATTTGCATCATTAATTTCTCATAGCTATCAGAGTTGTATGTGACACATTTAATATGAGAGATCTTTATCACCATACTAGTATGAGTCAAGGGTACAAATTTTAATGTGACCCAATTGGCTCAAGAAAAATGTTCAATGATTCCAGGTCATATTACATTACATTATATTACATGGCATTTAGCAGACGCTCTTATCCAGAGCCACGTACAACGAAGTGCAGATCAAACACAAGTACAAGTGCGAAGAGGACCTGAGAGGACAGTACAGTTCTAGTCCTAGTGTAAATATACAGATAATCAGAACCCTTGAAGAATACAATCAACTTCCAAACTAGCATACCACAGTTGGCAGTTAGAATACCCTGAGTACAACAAAACAATATCGATACAAGTAACAATATCTATACAATCTATACATAAGTGCCATTACAGTCTATGGCATATATAAGGCTAATCATGGTGGTGAGTTAGGGAGGGAAAGGTGTAGCCTGAAGAGATGAGTCTTCAGTCTGCGCTTGAAGGAGGTCAGGTACTCTGCCGTTCTCACATCCACCGGGAGGTCATTCCACCACCATGGGACCAGGACAGACAGCAGTCGTGAGAGTGAAGTGCAGGTGTGGCGAGGGGGAGGGGCCAGACGGCACAAAGTGGCAGAACGGAGGGGTCTTGTTGGTGTATAGGTCTTGATAAGTGATTGAATATATACAGGGGCTGATCCCTTAACTGCCTGGTATGCAAGCACCAAAGTTTTAAATTTGATGCGAACCATAACAGGCAGCCAGTGGAGGTTGCTGAGCAGGGGGGTGACATGTGAATGTCTGGGAACATTGAATACCAGACGGGCTGCAGCATTCTGGGTCAGTTGTAGGGGTCTGATGGCAGATGCTGGAAGGCCATAAAGCAGAGAATTGCAATAGTCCAGGCGGGACAGGACCATTACTTGAACAAGGATTATATTAGACTCAGTTGGATTGAATCATGCCTCCAGTATCCTTGCTGCACCGCCAGAGCTGTTTATGATTCTTCTATATACACAGGGATGAGCTACATGAAAAAATCCCAGAAAGGAACTCACTCTAAAGAACTCTTTGGTGGAGCCAGAATCCAAGGTCCCGTAGGCGATTTCAGTTTGTTTTGCGAGATCTTCTGCACTTTCAATAGGAGAAACCATCCTTTCTACTGTGAGGAAGGCAGCCAGGTTGGCTGTGTAGGACGAGATAATGATGAGCGTGAAGAACCACCAGACGCCTCCCACTATTCTTCCCGACAAGGACCTGAAAAAGACAGACAAAGACAAAGAAGAGAGAGAGAGAGAGAGAGAGAGAGAGAGAGAGAGAGAGAGAGAGAGAGAGAGAGACAGAGAGAGAGAAAGAGAAAGAGTGACACAATAACAGAAGAGAGACAGTGAGAATGTGATAGCAAGACAGACAAAGGTGATGAGTGACAGAAGGCAGAAAAGAAAAAGAACAGGCAAGAGAAAATGGAAAAAAAGACAAAACAGTGCAAGGGAAAGATATGAGAGATATGGGAAAGAGAGAGGAACTGTGGTTACAGTTAATGATGCAAATATGATTTCATGCTGTCTTAATCCTGTAAAGTCAATTCTTTATGATGTCTTAACAGTGAGAACTCCTTTCACTGAGACATTTCTATTACTTTGAACTGCAGCCATCCTCTTCTACACTATGATAAACACCGCTAGCAGTCCAAGGCTAAAAATCTTTTCAGAATTCATTACATATTTTTATCAATATGATTACAAATATGAATGTTTTTTTTCATACTGGTATTCTAAGCAATGTTCTTATCAATGTAACTTTGGCCATTGCTCTGTTCAGGCCACCCTGTCTCAAAATGAACTAAACTACTGCATGATGCTTTTCCTTATGATTTTATGGATCAACACTTTTGGTTCATTCCTCAGTTCATAAGGACAAAATGATGTCCTTATGAAAGTCTTGATGAACATGCTCATGAGACTACAGCACCTGTGAATGGAATGCATCAAATATGCCAAAAAGATGACACCATGAATTAGTGAAATATGCATGAAACATGGATTACATCACATAGAAAATATTCTGAAAACCTCTAAGAAAACATGGTGGCTTGTCACTGCGGAAGCCATTGTGACATCCAGGTAAAGTGTTCCACAACTGCCATAAACGGGAAGGTGGAGGAAAACTGGGGAGGGAATAAAACCAGAACTCACTCGCACAAGTTAATTACACAATACAACCAGAGACAGCAGAGCTAGTAAAGGGCCCCACATTATGAATTATTAGCATGCTTCCCTGGTCCAGAATTGCAGCTTCCATAAATTGAATTTTACACTTGAACATTTGTTTAAAATAAAATGCTGCAAGATGTTGCCCAAGAATTTAAATGACCTTTCACAAAGAACCGATGGAATTAAATAATTGAACCCTTAATTCTGGAAAGTGGTACATTTTGTTGTTGTTTTCGCTCTGTACTCCAGCACATTGGATTTGAAATGACACAATAAAAATGAGGTTAAAGTACAGATTGTGAGGTTTAATATTGGGTGAATTATCAACCTTTTTATACATAGCCCCCCATTTGTAAGTTGTGCAAAAGTAATTGAAATACTGTTTCTTGGCCAGCTGTACATATTTGCATAATTAGTTAATGATCAAGAAAGATAACAAAAGGTCTATATTTTAGATGTGGAGGACCATGTTGTTTTCTGGCATTGACAGTTAGTGTTAATGGCCTGGTATGGCTGCCACTGCCTCACTTGTCTTCATTCATGATGTGACAGCAGCAGCATGAATTCGGATGTGTACAGAAATCAGATCTGCTCAGATCCAACCAAATTCCTCAAAGCTCAATTGACAGTGATTCACCTTGCAGCTGGACAATGACCCCAAATGTTCTTTACTTCAAGACGCAAGTACTATGATTCACTTATTTCAGATTGTGTTAATTTGTCTAATTGCATTTGCTCCCCAAAAATGGGGCAACTATATGTAAAAAGGGCTGCAATTCCTACACAGATCACTCAATATGAATGTAAATAATGTAAAGCTGCTATTTTAACTCATATTAATTGTTTTACTTCAAATCCAATGTACCGGAGTACATGAAAGATCAGAAGCATGCATTCACAGAACAATCCACTGAGGGGCAGTAGAGATCTCATTTTAACAAGACAGAGTTCTGATGAAACTGAATTAAAGACAGACATTAGTGTGGAAGATGAAGTGGAAGAGTGACCTATTTTCCAGTGATCTGTAAGTTATACAGCATAAAAGAACTTCACTGTCAGATGAAAATGAAAAAAGGGACCAAAGCACGAAGGAGGAAAACAGACAGAAGCGATCAGAGGAAAGAGTTACTATCAAACGGCTGTTTCTAAGGTGCTTCATTCGAGAGCTGCAACCAAAATGAGGCCTTTTAACAATGTTCCACTCTAAATATATTATATGCACCAAGCTGATGACCGTAAAATGGAATATGCAGCAAGAACACGGTAGCCCTCCAAGTGTTGTCAAGAAGGGAAAAAATCAAAATAAAATTACCTGTGCATTTTACAGTCCCCGGCATGGTGGATATAAGTTATTTTTTTGTGGAAGTGAGGAGTGACTGCAAGCACAGGGAAGGATAGAGGTGGAGGTGGTCAAAGCAAATATGATGTTGTTGAAGGAACTATAATAACATATATGCACCATGGCATCCGCTTTTCGACCATAAAATGCAAAGAGGTGATGATGAATGTTTATGAATTAACCAACCTTGGCGAAATATCGCATCCTTGCTGCATAAAGGCCCCCAGGGAAAACCAGAGACTATTAAAAATACCAAAGTCATTGGGTGGATCCGGAGGGGTCTGGGGGTCTTTGGCTTCATCCATGTCCTCCAGATGCCATTCATAGGGGCTAAAGCGACTGACCAGGAAGAGGACCACACTGACTCCGATATAGGCAAACACTATACACATCCAAATCTCATAGGCCAAGGGGTCCAGGAAGGAAAACACTCCGGGTTTGGACTTTTGAGGTTTCTTAATCATAATGGAGATTCCCAAACTCATAAATGGTTTAGAAAAGTCAATGACTTCTTCTCGCACCAGTGTTATAGTTAGAGGGGCAACCGCTATGTCAGCTCGCTGGAAATAAGAACACGTACAGCATATGTTAGTCAATAAAGGTTTGTTTTAAAACAAAACAAAACAGCTTAATTAAGTGATCTACAAGCTTATGAAATCTTTTTTTTTAATTGCTTGTACTGTTGTATAAACTGTTAGCAATAATATGGATATTGCTACACTTTCTGAAATATAAATATGGACCCTTTAAGAACAATGTTTTTGTAACCACTACACTTCTCTCATTTGAAGTCATTTAGGCTGACAAAACATAGAATGAATGATGACATAAATGATTAGTTATATATATACTTACTACTGAAACTGATTAATTGTTCATTTTGCTATTATTTTACTGATCTTCCCAAACTCCCCAATAGTTTTGTCTAAGTGATGACCAGATTTTTTATAAAATACAAAACATAGAACTGCCGTGACTGCCATTGCTTAATTAACAAAAAATACATTTTCCAGAAGTGACTGAATTGAAATAGAATTGACACCCACATTGCTAACAACAAGCAATACAAAACCCACAATCCAATTCATGATTGGAAAATAATTCAAATAATACCATGCATGTGTCCCCCACGTTCTGTTATAAAGCAAAAAGCACCTCTACTACTGTCTATACTGATCTCAAGACCCAATGTTGACAAACCCAGTTGACAAATGTTTCCTAGTTTCCCTTAATATCTCAGTTTCATTCAATCCTCAGTCCTTGTGCTTATACTTGGAGAAAACTACCTGAATGCAAAAAGAAAAAAGTACTTACCCCATACACAAGTTCACCCACCATCCCGTTCCATGTCTTGGTCTCAGGATCCCTGGCACCATATTTTCCATCCGATACAATGGAGAGTTTGTATTTTATCCCCACATGTTTTGAGATTTCAGAAGCTAAATCAACACAGTAGCCTTCATATTTCTCATTCCCCTCCAGATGCATGTAGTTTTTCTTGTACATCACATATGGTGCTTCCTGTTAATTAAACACACACTTGTTTATAGTTACACATGCCAAACCACAGCAGGCAGCAGCCCAGTAATAACTCTGAGGAATGGGGTAGCAGGTAGTCTCATAGGATCCCTCATGCTAACACGGTTCTATCTCTGAGGAATGGGGTAGCAGGTAGCCTCATATGATCCCTCATGCTAACACTGTTTTATCTCTGAAGAATGGGGTAGCAGGTAGCCTCATATGATCCCTCATGCTAACACTGTTTTATCTCTGAAGAATGGGGTAGCAGGTAGCCTCATAGTCATAGTCATAGTCAGCCACATGCTGACACTGTCACAACTGAGGAATGGAGGGAGGGATGGAGAAAACATTTGAATTGGCTCAGAAGACACTTTCTCAATTGATAAAGTAAATGGCAATGACTGGAGAATGATAAATCAGTGCTAGCAGTGTTTTGATAATCAAACCAATTAATATGCAAAATCCGAATACATCATATCCAAGATGCATCATAAGAAATTCACTTTTCTTTACACACACTTTGGTCGCCTTTGTGCACATTATCATGACCGAAAAAAAGGAATTGCTCATAGACAACATCCCAGTTGGAACCAGCAACAATAGGATGCCAGTGGATAAGAAATGGCTGCTTTCTTCTGCTCTGAATGTATCATTTGACCTCTTTGTTCAAGTGAAAGGGATCTCTCATGTGTAAACCAATGCTTTCCAAAAATAACATATTTTATCATCAAATGTATAAACTGGTTTTCAGAGACTTTCAGAGGGACACTGAACATAATAAACAGCATTACAGTCCCAGCTGTTGGTCTTCCCATTTCAGAAGTGTTCAGTGAATGTTACCAGAAGACCTAGGCTGACATTATTCTGTGTTTAAATCAAGCGAAAAAGGGGGCATTATCTATGCACTTGGGCAATGGTTCAAATGTAAAAAACAGCATTCCAATATGTCCAATTCAAAATGATAATAACTTCACAATTTGAACTATTAGCCCTATATATCATATACTTTAAAGCCAATATGGACATATACTGTAGGTCATACTTCAATGCAGAACTCCTCATAGACAATAGAAAATAGATTTGAGTAAGAGGATAAAAACTAAAAGCTATAGTACGTCAAATACTGGTTGTTTTACATAGCCAGGCAAAAAGCCAACTTTTTTAGTATTGGACTGCTTGTTTATCCATCCAATATGTCATCGACAATTTACTTGATGAGGAAGATACCGGTTTACTTACCTGTGCATGGTAAGTATGTTAAATGCCATGGTTACCATTACCCAAAGTTGTTATTGTGATGTCACTGCTAAAACAGGCCACTGAATTATGAAAATGTCAATGCTTTGTCACCCACACGGGTACAGCTGAAACACTCAGTTGACTGTTTCAGCATGTAGTGAGTGGATGGAAAGCAACACTAAAATATTTTCTACCCACCCAGGACAGAATGTATCAATCTTTGAATCAACACCTTGACCTTGAGTGGCAGAACTAGTGGAACATTAAAAACTGCATGGAAAGTGTACCATAATAGTAGTGACCACAATTGTTCGGTTGTCCGCAGAAGACGACTCGTTGGTGACCTGCTGATCCATAATATACACAAATCTTTCATATTCGTTCCAGTACCCGATCTGAAAGTGACACAAACATCATCATCATCAGTATTATCAGAAACATCACTGACCCCTGCCCACGCTCGCCGAACATAGAGACAGGTAGAAAGGGATTATTCAGGACTCTTCCATGGGGCTCAGTATTCACTTAAACAGCTTTCACATTCCATATGAAAAAAGGAAGAAAAATCAAAGTGCCAGTAAGTCATTTCACTGTTGTGAATGGGATAATTGCCATTGTCATAATGTTTCATGTTTCATAAAATTTCAAGATACTGTTGTCAGTATTTCTTCATTTTAGCATAGCATATTTGACCTGCTTAGCTACACGTTTAATGGGAAATGGGAAAATGATAACCAAGACTTTAATGGGAAAAACTTGGCTATAATAAAGATTTTATTCAATTTCTAATAGAAGAAAATGTGAACAAATTTGAACGGATTTAGCTTATGAGATTCATATTTTAGAGAAAAGTGACAGCCCAAGTCGGGCAAAAGAACATTTTGGTAGAAGCATCTGATTACGAGGCCTGCATCCATTTCCTCATCTACCACTGCAGTCATAGACTCGGTTGTTTTTACTATGCCCTGCGTAATGTGCATGGCTCTAAAGGGGAATAAAAAGAGGTAAATTGATTTGCTGTGAATTCATTCAGCTTGGAAACAGTATATATGATAATATACTCTGTTACATATTCATTGTAACTGATAATATATTCTGCATAATCCAGCTCATCTTCCATGTGCGCAGCACACTTTGAGCCATGCAGTTCTCGCCTCCGGTCATGAAAATAGCAACATTAAGTAGCCACGCCCCGTGCCCCGATACCCTATAACACTGACTGCGCCTATACACCATGTGACATTGATTCCGGAAAATAGAGCCCTAAGTAGGAACATTGATCATCATGCGAGCAACACTAACCTCAAATAGCCTGTTCTGTGCTTAGCACTTTCACTGTAATGATCCGTTAACAAATGTATGTTCTCAGATTCCACTAATAGGCTTTCAGATTTGGAGGTGTAAGAACCTTAAAGTGTGTGATTACTACTCATGCAGTTCCTGTTTCCCAGAAGGCCAAATCTGGGCTTGAGATGCAATTTCCATGCAAATGAAGCATTTTTACCTCACTTCCTGACATTCAAAATATCACGGAGGAAATGGCAATACAAAAATAACAATAACACTACAAAAACCTTTCTACAGAATTGTTTATGGTGGAAGAATAGGTTAGTAAATTGTTCTTTGTTTGCCAATAGCATTAAGGAACTTCAATTACAAGCAAGCACATCAAACTAGTCTGTAGCAGTTTGCATCTCCTTTCAAACAGTCTCAATAATCAAGGTAAGAATTGAATGAATAATGTTTTGCAGAAGAGCGAGCAGAGCAATTCAAAACAGGCTCCTCCTACTTACTTTTCGTGCCCCACCTGGTTTCATTTCATACACATCAATGGTGTAGTTAGATCTTCGACCAAAGGTGTCAAATTGGATATTTCCAGTCATACCTTGTACTTGCACCTGCCATAGAGTAACATAGACAAACCAACAAAAATCACCAGTTTTCCTTGATTTTTTAATTGTATCAAACTTAAAACCAGTAGTTCAAACGTCATTTTCATATTTAATATGATTTCCTCTATTATTGTATATTTGTCACCAGGGCTTGACATTAACACCCGCCCCTCACCAAATGCGAGTAGAATTTGGCAGTGGCGTGCAGCTTGTTCTCCCGGAAAATTGTCTTTTATTATTTTAAACTTTTGTACTAAACGGCGTTGCCGTCATACTAGCATGCCACCAACTGTAGTGTAGGCAATTTAGAGATTAAAACTAATTTTCCTACACACACACAGACACACACACACACCTAATTCAGGTCAGATAGCAGAGTTACATTCAGTTACATTGTCCAATTGCCTATATTTCTTTGATTGTTTATTTATTTCTTTGAGGTGGAATTTGGCTGGTGGAAATGCTCAGTGGCTTCTGACTTTGGAAAGCCACTAGCCACAGTGGTAGGTGAGGAAGAATCGGAATGTCAAAACCTGTTTGTCAGACTGGATATTTACAGATTTTTAGACAAATTGTAGTAGTAGACTGGCGAAAACTGAGTTAAACACAGTTAAACACAGAGTACATAACATTACTTTTTGTCTGAAGATGGCTGCCATGAAAACTGCAATCACTCCTACCATTTTGAGCGCTCTCTCAATGTCAATGCCTTGACTCCATGGTACAGCGGGGTTGGCTAAGCAGTCCCCAGCCCTGCCCCTCCGAGACACGTCCACCCTCTGCCTTCGCAGGTACCGGAAGGCCTCCGCAATAACCAAGACTGCATCGTGGGTCAGTGCAGAAGTATACTGAAATACAGAGCAGAGCAGGGTCGGTAGGGTCACACCTGCAGCAGCAGTTGGCATGATGTTGGCTGCACATTGAGTCATCACAAACATGCAGTCAGAATGCGTGCAGAATGCAAGGCGAGCTATCTGCACAGTGAGCCACAGTTAGTATGGAGCTACACTGAGGAAACTGTACGTAGTTATAGAATGTAATGTGATGTTGCAGTTGTCGTAGTGATGTTAGTAGCAAGTCTCCAGTTTTGAGACATAAGATCTTCGGGGTGTACCCTGCCAGATCCCACTACTTCTGTTAACCTCCCTCAGGTCCATCGTCTCCCGCATCACATGTGATTGTAATGACAGTAAACATGAGACACAGCTATTAGCAGAAACACATAACAATAGAGCCTGAGAGAACCAAACACATCGAGAATGAAAGTCGGGAATGAAAGTCTTCTGGAACACTGGGAGTGACATTGAAATACAGCAATTTTATTTGATTAAATATTTGCTTCAGTTATGTTTAAGCTGGATATACACTCAGTGACCAATAAGTCTAAAAAATAAGTCCAATAAATACATAATAAAGTTCTCACTGAGTGTACACTGTGCACCATTGGCTGTCTTGGCAAGTAATACATAAATTCCACCCCCTACCTCACCGCCACCAGTGCCCCCAAAACATTACCTGCCTTACAAGTGTCTGTCCCCAGCCTCCTATTCTTCCTGCTCTTCCTGCTTGCCCAAAAATAAAATAAAAAGAATCTGACCCCCTGTACCTTGCCCCCCTATGTACATCTGCCTAGAGAACTGAGTTTACAGCCCTGTGCACCAATCTCTTCCTAGCCCCAACAGGCCCCTGCCACCTACCACATTCAAAAACTAATTCCCAACAGAACACACCATGCACGTGTCCTCTGCAGTAACCCTGTGAAGGAGACAGGATGTGCAGCACAAATGCTGCATCAATCTGGACAATCGCATGCCAACCACCCCAGCCAGTCTCACTCACTGACCTCCATCCTCCTCCACTCCACAAGGTCACCCAATTCAGACCGCTGCACCGAACACAGCAGTCTGCACACTGACTGACGGCAGCAGCCTTATCGGCAGAAGAGGGTTGTCAAGAAGAGGCTCCTGCAGCACCCGCCCTCTGGGCAGGTGATGCTCCACTTGACAGTGAAAGTCAACACCCTCAAAACTAAATCATAAAACATGAATTATCTCTTCTGGGCTCAACAGAAACAGCTGGCAACCGTAGCTGACACTGCAGCCCTCATCAGGACAGCCCAGGCCAACAATATTGGTAAAATTCAGTCACAAGAAGTGCTCCATCGAAGACCAAACCTAGCAATTGACAGCATGTAGTATGCCAAAACAAACTTTAAAGAAATTAAAACGAACATACGGTAACTTTTTTTTTTTTGAACATGCTCTATTTTTAACCCTCCTATTATGTTAAGATTTTATGACCGCTTTTATGTTTGGGGTCTAATTGAGCGACACATTGTAATAGAAATATTTTGACACTTTGGTTGTTGCCTTCTTATTTCCAAAATGACTTGCCTTTTATCCATAAATATGAAAAATCTGTGAGAAACATCTCATTTTAGAGCCTAAGGTAAAGTAAGTGAGAGTTTAGCACCTGTAAGGGAAAGTGCCACCAGAATCATCCACAAAGAAATCTGAGAAAAATGGATGTATATTTTCTTAGATTTTATACAGTAACAGAGGGTCAAAAGAACCCCACACAACACATTTGTATGCAAAGTTGGTACAGGATTTAGCAGTATGTTTATTCCATGTTTCCATTTAATCCCACAGATCTCAAACACTAAATGGAGTGAAACTGACGACAAACATAATAGGGTGGTTAAACAGCGTTCTGCTGAATTAACAGCACGCAAAATGCTCTTTTTCCTATGATGGAACAAATGAATCCATTAAACGCACCAGCCTATCACTGCATTTTACTCATGGGCTATTTGTTTCTAGCAAATAGCCAAACAGTACAGCTGACTCGAAATGGGGCAGCCCTGCCTAATGCCCTTCCCAATAGGATAGACCTGCCAGGGATGCTGTATGATTGATCCCAGTGGTTCAGTGTCATGAATGCGGGAAAGAGGAACCAAGCCCAGACTCCATGCAGAACTTTTCAGAATCAGTAATATTCTCAGGAGACCCCCCTCTTCATTTCAGACCACAGGTTTTTCATGAGATTTAAGTCTGGAGACTGAGATGGTTATTGCTGGACAATCTACCTATGACCAAGTCTCAGCTTCTTGGCAGAGGCTACCAGATTTTCTGCCAAGAATTGGTGGTACATTTTTGAATTCATTGTGCCATCTTAAATAGAGCCCCTGGACCACTGGCAGCAAAACATCTCCAAAACATCAATGACCCACCGCCATATTTGACAGTCTGAGGTGCTTCTCCTTGTATGCATTCCATTTTGCCACCAAACATGTTGATGCTGTGTATGGCCAAAACATTCAATTTTGGTCACATCTGACCATAGCAATCTCTTCCAGTCATAATTACAATGTGGTATGGCAAACTCAACATGCTTGGTTTTGTTTATTGTGCTCAATATGGGCTGTCTTCGTGCTACCCTTCCAAAGAGTTTGTTGGTATGGAGGTGCCTGTCATGGGCAGGCAATCTGAAACCAAGCACAGACTCGCAAGACAGTCTTCGGGAATGTTGGATCATAGTTAATCATAGTTCGATTTAGTGTTGTCAACCGGAAAATATGGAATCATCACGATTCCTGTCATTTGAAAGTAAAATATATTCTATGTAACTAGCCTTTTAATTCACACAGACACGGTTGGTTCCGTAGCTTATCTTGAATGATTAGCTAGGTTTATAGTTCAGCCCCTGTTTTGAATATAATTAAATAATTCAGTTGTTGGCTAGACAGCTATCTGTAATAACAAACATGCTGTGAGACCATGCTATGTATTACATCAATCTAAATGTTAGTCACATGAATTATAGAAAATAGAATATCAGGTTGCTTATGCTAGGTTCACTACCTAGCATAAACAACCTGATATTCTGTATCAGAGACTCAGATGATCACACCTACATGGTCCGAGCTGTCCAGGCCTTAGTCCACATGCTAGCCTACCCAAGCTAAACATAATAAATAAATACAGGAACTAAAATTGTATTAAAAAAAAACAACAAGTTCCCCATCATGACAGCTTGCAACATGCCATGTGCTGGCTGGAAAATAGAGCCCATAGTGCTGGCTAAAGATGGTGAAAATACTCAAACTATGGCAGATGTTTGCATACTCTAGTGCTTACCTTCAGTGGAGTGTTTCTTACTTCTGGGAATTCTCTCTCATCCAACCGGTCCCAGCGTTGGAGAAACTGCTGCACAACGGGGTTTTCAGGGTTGATAATCTGAAAACCAGTGATGTTCGCTCCACCGAGGATAACCTTGTCTAGACTCACATTCGAGAAGCCCTGGAACAAAAAATGACCAGGGACCACATTATAATGTTCCGCTACTTTCTATTTCGCTTGCCATATTGGAGTGTATCAAAATGCAATACGCCAAATTAAATATTCCATTTTGCCAAAATGAAAAGACTTTCAAGAACAAAGGAATACTTTTTCCTGAAGATTTTGAATCTAGTAACACAATGAATTTTGATCCCACCAGGAAATCTCTTTTAGACATTTGTCCACATCATCACATCAGTCCACGCCATTTCCATAGGAAAGTTCTCCTCACTCACCAGATTGACCAGGATGTAGTGGTAGCCTCGGCTATTCTTCCCAAGTGTTACAACCTGCAGGAAAAAAAACATCTTCAGGAGAAAGGTTCATGCAGTTCTCAGAATAACAGCTCACACACTTCATATACCTTATTGAGAAAGATGTCAATCAATGGACCTTAATTAATATATTTGTATACAAGATGTTATTATTGTGATTTTTGTACTTATTTTTCTTCTTGACCTGTTGCTATCTGAGGAGATCACAAGAGGAGGGTGACAGGCTGGGGAAATCAAACACTTTTTTTTAAGGATAAAAAGTGTAGTATACAGTACTGTGCAAAAGTTTTAGAGGCAGGTGTGAAAAAATGCTGTAAAATAAGAATCCTTAAAATACAGTATTTTACACATAAGACCCATAATATCATTTAGTTTCCATTTGGAGTCTCTAAATGTCATTTTTGGAAAACTGCCAAGACATAGCTTAGACAAAACAATGCAGAATTCTCATTTTTGGTGATATCAAATTTCATAGGGGTTTTTCCAGTGTTTTGGCTATGGCTTCGGTGTGTTTCTGAACACAACATGCACTGCTACAATAATCTGTATCCACTCAAAAACAGAAAGTCTTTTCAGTGAGAAAAACATCTTCCACTTCCACTGTGTTTGAGCTTCTGTAACTTTAATTTTCTCTGTGAAGCACTTTGTAACGTTTGTTTGGATATGTGCTATATACATTTATTTATATATAATCATAAATTGTACTGAGGTGAAAAACGTTACTGGTCCAGAGGCATGGTAAAAAGACAATAATGAGCACATGGACTGTACCTGTTCCAGAAAGCCATTTATCCTCTCCACTTCACAATCTATCAGGAATCGTTTCTCCTGCCTCCTGTCCATCTCCTCAATGATGTGCCTGTAATCCCGAGTATCTGTGATGCTTCCCACTGACCGAACAGTCACCTGCCAGTTATTAGCTACTGCTGACTCCATGACGGCTTGCAGTATTGAGAATCCTGGTAGAAGAGCGAACAGGTAAAAACTGAGTGGTAACATGGTGGTGAAGTGATGAGAGATGGAATCAACACTTACACTCTCTTACTTTGCCTGGATACAAAGCTGAATTTTGTGATTGGACAAACATAGATGTTCAATAAAACACATTCTGTTTCTTCAGTTCTTCAGTTCAGTACTGGTTCTGAGTGGAGGGACTAAACAGAGAGAACCCCGCCCCCAATTCAAACAGGTTACATGAGGCACTGTTTACCTCTCTCTGTATCATAGAGATAGACAAACTTCTCCCACTTGTAATGAGACAGGACGCTCAGGATGCTGTCCCGCAGTTCTGGTCGCATCTGAATGACAAACTGCACGTCGCCATCTGCAGGGTAGCTGGGTGTAACAAAGGAGGTATGGAGGGCCCCACAGAAGGAGGTTAGGGTGTTCATGGACTTCATGTCGTAGAATCCAAAGACGGCATAAACTCCTCTGGAGAACTGGGAACAGACTGAAGGCACCATAGAGCTGACATTAGGATACTTATCTCACAAGCAGACAAAGAGCCAATCAAAGAGAATTGAAAAAACACACACGCAAACAAACACCACATACTGCCAGCAGGTATAGCTGGGAATTGTATAGCCCATATTGGTAAAAATACAAATGGTCCTGGTTTTCATGTAGTTTAATCCTGCATTTTCGTCCCCAAGCATCTGACATTATCAGTAAGTGATCATTCAAGTCCTGCCAGAGCATCTTTATCATCCTTTGATCCTTTCAGATGTGGATTTGCTTTTGTGTTTTAGATAATTGTATTGCTGCAAAACCTAATTACTCTTCACATTAACATTTTGAAGCGAGTGAAAAGCATCAATTCCATGAATAGAAAAACACACATGTAGAGCAGTTATAACCAAAAACAACAGTCAGCTTAAGTGCAATTATTTTTCAGGTGTACAAGAGGAGTATTGGGGTGGGGGGTGATCAGGAGGGAGGACTAAGGTACAGTCTGAAAAGCTATGTTTTCAAAACCTATGTTTTCAGTCTGTGTCTAAATATGGGGAGGGAGTTGATTCTGGGGCCATTCCACCACAGAGGAACAATAACAGAGAACAGGTGTGAACGTGCAGCTCTACCACCTGGGGACCACAAGCCGACTAGAGCTGTCAGACAGCCATGAGCTCACAGATAGATGATTGAACATTCTCCTAAATTATTTTCTGTTATTTGGCTCATTATGGCTTCCTTGAATTTCATGAGCACAACTCTGGCCCTCATGTTGACAAATGCCAATAACTGGCTCCAATGGAAATCAAGAGCCTAGAATCAGGACTAGATACTGAAAGCTTTCTTCTATCTGCACTAAGAAACTGATTGACTGTCCTCCATTTTTGGTCATCTAAATAACTGGGATGCAATTCTGAAACGGATCACCCAATTTGAATGTAAATACCCTAAAATGGATGAGAAGTTGAAATGTTTAGAGCAGACCTTGATGGTGAAATTCATATAAGATTACGACCAAGTAAGCCATTCAAATTGAATTCACTAAAACAGTTTAGTTGCTAGTTTGTTTCCAAATTCTAGATAGTTAGCAGGTGTGGCTGTATTATGTGAAGCTGTTATATCCTTTCAAATTTTCACAGTATTTTGATGACAGACTTATGACTCTTGTGGAAAGTGATGAAAGGGCACCCCTCAGTCACTTTATGTCCTTTGATAGGAGCGACATTCTGAACTACAACAGCCTAAATTATGGGGTATCAAGCTGCTATGCTCAAACTTGAATGAACCTGCTGCTTGAATAAATACAACACACCAACCAAACACATTAGTAAATCCTCAGATACCTGCTGTGACAGTGTCAAATTGCATTTTCATAATTTGTTTAAAAAGGTTTTGCCAGCTATTATGAATCATATTCAAATCAACTATTTATATTGATCAGGGGCAAGTGATTCATTTCAGATAGGTTTGACAGTGTGTACCCTTCACCTATCCTTGAACTACATTCATCTACTTGGTTCATCGACCATTTCTAATGCAAAAATAAGAGCATGCCCAACCCTGCTCTTGATGCACAAAATCCCCTCAAACCATGTATTGATGTACAGTCCAATGACCTGGATATCTTTTACACATAAATGTTAAACTCTAGGTTTTAGACAAGTCTGGAGTCTTCTAGTGGTTTAATTTGCAGGGTTCTCCCCATGAATATAACAGTGGTGGCACACCAGTGTGTGCCCTCACTTGTGCCACTATGTAACGAAAGTAATAGCCTGTTTCACCTGTATGTCATTACCGCTCAACCCACACGCAATCAGGGGAGAGATGCAGCTTCTGTGAAACAGCGGAAGCGGCCATGCACATCTAATGAGAAAAGCATCACCGCCTACTTTGTCAAGGCTGGGGAAAAAAATCCTCTTTCCTTCAGTCAGTCCCGAACTCTCAGTTCAGCACACTCTGCAAACTGATCAATTACAGTTAATAATAAATGAAAAGAAGATTTTATTTCACTTTTCTTTTCTGCTGCACTGAAAATGTACCGAACCGTGAAGTCAAAGTGGAAGAACATACTGAACAAAGGTTTTTGTGTACTATTACACTGCGACCAGTTACCCATTAAGAGTTTTTTTTAAGTCTCCCCCTTGAGGACAACCCCATTTTGGCATAAGCTAAGAATTTACCTGACCGTTGTTGTATTTGCAAGTTATAGTTCTCCAAACTGTAAATACTTCTCTTTCAGTACAGTGTACTCTACATTCAAATAATACTTTTTAATACATTTGCTGTCTACATGCACACTGAATTAAATAATGACAAGCAATGGGGGTGTGTGTCCCCACACATTGCATACTTGAAACTGCTGCCAAAGTGACCTCCCAGCTGCTCACCCATGCGATTCATTTTTGGGAATATGTATTGAAATCTGAGATGATATAATCATAACAGATAGAAACATAATAGTTTCAAAGGGTGTACTACAATGGAGTTGTGGTAGTGTGACCTTTTTTTATTTATTTCAAAATGATTTGTACATGCAAAACTGTTCATTCAGCACAATCACAAAGATACAATTCAGAAACATCATCCACACCAGTACCATCCATACTCAAATTGTGTTAAAAGTGTTAAATCTCAGAAACAGACACTTTTGGCCAAAGGAGAAGAGCTGACAGTAGGCTAAACTGCTATAGCGCTTGGAGCCAACACCCCCATGTTTACCATGAATGGTATACTAGATAAGCCTGAAAATCATGCCTTTTTATCCGAAAACCATCTTGTCCTCCAACAGTAATGACCATCAACTCCAGGTAGTTGTTAATTCCAGCACAGACTAGATCTATATCCCACTTTCGGATAAGCCATGCTATTGACATGTAGTGAGGAAAGGGAGTGGGGCTGCCTGTGTGGCCGACTCTTTTGACGGATATCCTTCGGGGCTGACAGAGGGCATTGTGTCTCTGTCTGAGTTAACAATGTCATGGCGCCAGCTCCACCACTCTGCTGGATTCTGCATGAGACATAGACAGGATAGCTGAGCTCTCTGCTGCCCAGCGAGCTACACTGATACCACTCTGCGACTGTCAACTTATTGATTGCTCCAGCTTTAGAACAGCCATAGCCAGAGGGGATGCAAGGATCATTAAATCCTGACCCACCCAGAGAAGGGCAAAATCACCCAACAAAACACCGGTCTTCACAGAAAAGCATTTTACGTTTATTCTACGACAGATTTGCCATTTAGATACATTTCAGTTGCATTTAAAAAACTGCTGGAATCTGACAAACTCTGTAATATAGCACCTCCTCCCCACTTCACTGACAATCTCATGTCAGGTGCATATCACAAGGTTTCTGTTATTGCTTTACAGGTAAACTTCTGTATATAAACACGCAATTAAAATAAAAGAAATGATATAAACATCACACTAGCCTAGATAGGCTATATTGGCTAAAACATCTGCCCATTGTTAAATATCCAACATGACATAACATGACTAAAGAAGTTAATACTCACATGCATGAGTGACAGAGAAGCTACTGGACGATTCGAGGTTATCAACATTGTAGTTCAGATGAAAAGGTTTCTCCGTTACGTTTTGATTGGTATTGTACAGCTGTAATGCGAATCTGAAGGCGCTGTGTTCCTGCACCGTAGAACGCATGAAAAGTCCCCCTGGAAGAGAAGGCGACTAATCTGATCCATCACATAGGTAAACTGACGTTTCACAAACTGAGCAGATGTCCGAAGAACAAAAATGCAGCATATCCATTAAAAATACCGAATGACAGCCATGGAAAATTGTCTCGGGTTAGCACTAGCGTAGTTAAACAACCCCTCTCATCCAAATTAGAATTTCAATGAACTGGAGTTCACTGAATGAAGCCAGCTTTACGCTTATGGCAATGTAGGCTATGCGGTAAGAAATAAAAAACTAATTCACTCGCCAAGCCTAAAGAGGGATATGAAGATATTTCTCAAATATGAAACTCATTTTACAATATTTCCATTATATGTCTTCTTTGTAAACGCCATTTTGGAAACACATGAATTTATTTTTCCCAAAACATTTACATTTATACATCGGCGCGACGATTTTGTTAAACTATTGAAGTAGTTGCGTAGGCCTATGGACTACAACTTGCTAGTGTGAATTTAATTGCATGCAAAAACTGTAAAACTTTAAAACAGAGAAAATAAAACAAAGTCATACTTATACTGTATGTCCTTTAGTAATCTGTATAATAAGTAACAGCTTCTTCCGTTTTAAAATCGACGCTTTCTTACTATACGCCTAGCCTATGTGCTGAAACAACACTAGACATTTTACATCATAGACCACATCGCAGAATGACTTCAATTTAAACTGATAATTTAGGCTACTTACCTATATTTATCTGGTTGGGAAAACCTGCGTGGCATTTATCAAGAAGCCATAATAAAAACACACAACGTACAACGCGATGTCCCATTTTCCGCAACCTTTAAATTCTGCTCATAAAACAAATCTGGAGAAGGAGAAGCATGAACGCAGTCGAAGACGCGGAGGACACCTGCTTCATAGGCAGGATACTCGAACGGTGCACAAAGCGAACTCATTGATTTGAAGGCGTTGTTGCAGAACACATTTTATGACACTGGAGGAAAAAAATGACTTATTCCAAATATGGTGGTGGAGAGCTTAAATTTTGAATAAGGTTCTTCCAAAAAGGCCAGCAGGGGTTTATTGATCTAATTTCATGTGACGTTGAATTATATTAGCATCACTTTACTACCCGCTACTGCAGAGTGCAGACCCATAGTGCAAAGCCCAAGTAGCCTGCCAACGATAACACAGCAGAGTAGGATAATCGATAAAATAGCACGCTAGCATCTATCACGCAGACGTCGATTTTGAATAGCCATTGATCGTTTTATTGCTAGAGACCTAATGTTTTACACCGCTCAGATGGCCTATTTGTAAGTCATGTCATACTGAACTTTAAAATTACCGTTCTGTAATCGCCTCCCCGTCTGTGCTAGTCAGAGGATGGTCCAATCTGACAATATGCTGACAGATGGTAAACACCAGAGGGACATAAATGCAAAAATACTGTGTAATGTGTAAATACTTTTTAAGTTTGTCCTATACAGTGCCGGCTCCACTCATATGCAAAAGTTTTGTAAATAAAATAATATATTGACTTGTACTATGTTTAGCGAAATTAAACATATAGGCTAGAAAACATTTATTTTTACGTGAGTATGGCTCCTTTTATATATAGTAGGGAGGACAACCGAAAATTTTATTTCCGGAAATCAACATGAATATTATGATTAATACCTCAGTTTAACCGTAAATGAACGTGTTGTGGACAATATATTATATATAATATAGTGACCTATTCGAAAGTAATGGGAATATCATTGTTATACCCATTTAGGTTCAGGATTATTGGCACCCTTAATACTGGAAACTAAAATGTAATACCGTTATTGATTCAAATTTCATTTTATTTTATTTATTTTCCAACAAGTGTAAAGTACTGTGCTTTATTAATGCGTCAATGGAATCAACAAAAGTCTTAAATATTTCAAATTAAAAAATATATTTCAACCAAGAACAGGTTTCAAAATTATTGGCATTTATTCAACTACTCTTGGTAAAGATGGCAGCCATGAATCTGGACCCCCCTCTTCAGGGATTTAAGACTGGAGATGGGATGGTCATTGCAGTGCATGGATGTTGTTTTTTATTTCGGTGTGGATTTTCATGTATGCTTGTAGTCATACAGCTATAGCAGAGGCAAACCTAGCAATGGCAAACAGATTTTCAGCCACAGTTTCCTGGTTCCTTGTCGAATTCATAATGCTATTGATCTGAAATAGTGGCCATGGACCACTAGCAGTAAACCAACCCCAAAACATCAATGACCCACATCCATATTTGACAGTATGAAGTGCTTCTCCTAGTATCCATTACACCTTGCCACCAGTAAATGGAGTATATGGCCAAGAAGTTGAATTTTGGTCTCATTTCACCATAGCACTTTCTCCCATTCATAATTCTAATAATATTTGGCAAACTCCAGATGCTTCAATTTGTTTTTTTTTTTTGTGCTCAGAAAGGGCTTTCTTCATGCCAACCTCAACAAAGAGTTTATTGGTGTAGAGATGGTGTCTTATGGTTGTTTTTTTCGATTTTGTGACCCTAAGATGCAACCAAATTTACAACCACTCCATATGTTAAATATATATATATTTTTATAATTTTTGATGGTTTTTTAAAAATTATTATTATTTATTATTGTCCTTACAGTGCTGAGTGGTATTTTTAACCTTTATGTTCTTTTTTTGTACACACCTGATATGTGATGGTCAATTACCGTCTCTGTCTTCTGAATTGACAGTTATTCTGCTTATCCCATGCTAATGGTTCACAAAGGGATTTTACATGCTTGTTACATAATTTTTATACTGTAGTGAAACAGGAAGTGATGTAATGACACAATATAGTTCTTGTAGACTGAGATTAACTAAAATAAGTAAAATAGTATTCCTATTATTATTCCTATAGCCAATTTCACTTTGTTTGATTTTATTTACAATAATTGTTAGGGGTGTCAATAATGTTACTCCTGTGGTTTTCAGAACAAAAACATTTGATTACTAAATAAAAAATATTGACACTTGAGAGTAAATGTATTGAAATAAAAGTATATAGTTTTCCCATATGTTTGAAGATAAAATGTTCATCCATGTTGTTTATTATATGCAGCCTTTTTTTCTATTTTTATTAATCATTCTGGAGCCCACAGTGTATGCACTCACCGAGAACTTTATTAGGTATTTATTAGACAGATTTTTTAGTCTTCTACTGCTGTAGCCTATCCACTTAGAGTTATGATGTGTTGTGTGTTCAGAGATGCTCTTCTGCATACCACTGTAATGTGTGGTTATTTGCGTTACTGTCACCTTACTGTCAGCTTTGACCAGTCTAGCCATTCTCTTCTGACGTCTCATTAACAAGGCGTTTCTGTCTGCAGAACTGCTTACAGTGACTTACTTTTCTGTGTCAAAACTTTAGGCCCACCGACTGGGTTTGACGGGTGATGTTGACAGAGTTAATCATTTCACGGTGGGACAATGAATTAATTAAATAGTGTAATAACATGATTTGTTGAATCTTGTTTTTATATTATGGATTTAATGAATTAATTGTGGTTTTAATTCATTTATTGTAATTTTAATGTATTATTTATTTGGCTATTTATTTATTTAATATTGGCAGTCCTTACCCTCCATAGGAGAGAAGGGAGTGTTGGTCATTTATTTTTTGTGGCATGTTATTGTAATCTCTGATCCACACTCCAGAGTAGAAGGCGGCTGTAATGCACCATAAAGTTGTATGGTGTAAAACAGCAAAAAAGAACTGTGATCATGGCAGAGACCCTCCACTAGGGGCTACAGTTTACGAAAGTGGAGAGACAGAGAATGAAGTAATATAACCGCCGTTAAACTAAAGAAGAAGAACGAAGTAACTCTCTAGAGTCCGAAAATATATCGCCATAAAACAATTAAATAAATAAAACACCGAAAGACTAGACGCATACCTCCCCCAGCGGTATACTGTTTGGCAGGCCGAGCGGATCGGAATTGTGACAGTGCAGTTGTGGCAGAACATACCATCAGGTTAATGGGGATGTTTCTCTAGCTAACTTCCGCCTAAAAGACGCAAAGACAAAATGGCGTGTGGTCTATGAGAAGGCCTTTGCTTTAGTCATAAGTACAATTATAATACGGATGCTTTAGCTAGAAGGTACGTAATTACATTTTCCTTCTAAGTCATATTTTCTGTTATTGATGGACCAGAATTACAAAATGATCTCTGCACTCTAACGAAATTAAAATCCACATTCGCGTCTGTAACCAGCTAACTGAGCAGTAGCAAGCAAGCGACGAAATGTTGACTAACTTAAGTGATTAAAGCATTATGGTTTTGCTGGAAAAAAACAGTAA
Source organism: Conger conger (assembly GCF_963514075.1). NCBI lineage: Eukaryota > Metazoa > Chordata > Actinopteri > Anguilliformes > Congridae > Conger > Conger conger. The sequence goes on along the minus strand of NC_083766.1, from coordinate 11,241,661 downwards.
TTGCAAGATTGTAGAACTATTATGGATTTTCGCAGAGCAAGATAATCTGCTTTAATTCCCCATGCTCTTTCGCCTTGACAATTTGCAGCACACGCGATACAGTTGGCTTGCATCTTGGCTAACTTAGCTAAGTTTCAATAATATTATTTGGTTCACTGTCTGGAATTAAGCATTAATTATTCATTTTAATTGCACTGAGCGATGACGTTTCAAATTCAAGATCTGAAGAAACGGTGTTCTTTTAAATATTCAAGATAAGATTGTATGTATTGTATGTTAGGGATGCTGAGGTAAGTGATGTTTGTGGGAGGGGAACAGAATTTGTGGCACCTGGAAGCGTCAGTTACATTGTTTATTAATTATATGGCGGTAATGATAGGCCTGTGGACAAACCACAGCTGGTGAGGAGCAATAATTCATAAAATAATCTCTTCAGGGAAAACTGAAGCATACCGCAAACTATAAGTCCACTGTTCTGCAGTCTCCATGTTCATGAGTCCTGAGTTATAGCTGTAATTGTCCCAAGTCCTGCCTATGATTCAACTGGAAGTTGTACAGTTACAGCAAGACTGAAATGGAGCAAAATACAACCAAATTGCAAAAATCAACTGCAGTTCACATAGTGTATTAAGTCCTCAGAAGCCTAGACCTTTGGTTTAAAATACCAATTCCATGCTGGTTGTACAGTCTCATTGACCACAAATAAAGTCAGAGAGATTGTCACCGATATGTGGGTGACACCTTGTACCCAGTAACATATCATGTCTGAACTGAAATATTGGATTTGCTGCATAAAATAACTTGCGACTGTTCTTAAGGTTTGTTACAGTCATTGACAAGTTGTTTAAACAATATCTGGACATCTCTCCTTGGATAGTGCTGACGAAGTTCACAACTGGATTCAACATCCCTGTGCCGGCAGTGTTGGAATCGGCATGGAATCTGCAGATAAAAACGATGAGCAAATGAACAATGAGCAACCTGGGCCCTCCCAAAGCTCTCTGCCTTTAGAGACTGTTGATGATGCTTCACTCTCCCAGGATACTTCACTCTCCCAGGACTCTGGTGACAAACCGTCAAGTACATTGAATCTGTACGCTGCTCTTGGGCTGTCTCCTGAGGATGTGGTCGCTCTGGCACAGATCCCAGAAAGTGAGATAAGCATAGAAACCTTACCACACCTTATTATGCAGCTGAAGGCCAAGCAGGCTCAGTGTGGTGGGCAGACAGTGACCTCTCCACCAAAAGAGGAATTGCCCAATGACCAAGAGGCTGACAGCACTGATGGTCTACCGCAGAAATCAACAAGCAAAAATGAGAGCCCGGAGCAGTTGGGGCATGTACGGAGCAGGAGGGAGCCTCGTCATTACAAGTCTTCCAATGAGGGCAGTCCGCCAAAGTTTCCCATGTCCTATCAGACAGATGATTTTCGTGGAGTTCTGCCAAGATCTTTTCCACACACATGTTCTCTGTGCCATTGCATATTGTATTCTGCTGCAGTAAGTACTTTTAAAATTTGTTTCTTATTTGCAGTACTCCCTCTTAAAATATACATTGAATTTGTGCTTATAAGAGTCATTGTGTGCCACATATTCAAGGTTGGGGGTGGGGGTGTTTCAAATAATTTATTTTGTTGTGAAAGTGAACTTGTTGAACAAAATCATGCTTGTTGAACAAGATTCAGAATTGTGTCTGAAGAATTCTGTTTGTACCAAATTTTCTTTTTGCAAATTAGTCTGAATGAAAAGCCACTGAATACCAGGTTTCATGTAAACTTGATCTATGCTTCAAAAGATTAATGGCAAAAATCACTGCATTTAGAACACATTGTTCTTGCTTCGGTTTAATATGTACGCATAATGTCAGTATAATATGAGTATAATGCTTTATTGTCATGCTTGGCAACACCGGATGGCAATTATACAATTTCTGTGAAGCATTTTACCAACATCTAGACATCATCGTCAGACTGCAATGAACTATGGCAGCTAGATATTTTTTGCCAAAATAGCCGACTTGTACTGCAGTGCTGTCTGTCCGGCAGATAATGCTTGATCCATTGAGTCCCCTAACCCCTGCCACCTTCTGAGCTGTGCCCCGTTTTATGTCTGGTACGATCTTAGATTTTTCACTGTCTGAATAGAAAGAAAGAGGCTGGATTGTACACTAAATAAATATAAATGAAATTTAAAAAAAAAAGACATTAATTAATTAATTAATTAATAATATTAAAATAAATGTTAAAAGTTTGGAATTTGATATTGACATGTACATTGCTTAACAATGTCAGGTCTCGAGTGCAAATTGTAAAGATAATGACAAGTAGCTCAGAGCATGAATGCAGATGGGCATGTACTTTGCTCTAAAACAGGAGTGGTCTTTGTCATCATGAATTATCGGGAGTAATTTGTCCAAATTGTTTATTACTTAATTTATAAACTTTAGCAAGTACTTGAATAAATCTTTTGAAATATGTGAAGAGTCCAGACTGGGCTTAATGGGTAACCTGTAGGGATGTAACACAACTTTTGTTAATGTAAAGCTGCTTTTCATTTCTTATGAAACTAATCTTTTATAATTACTTGCTGAACAAAATGAACATTAACATCCACTCATCAGAGGGGGAACTTGCCGTTTTCAATTCCGTACCAAAAAAAGAAATGTGCAAACGTGCATTAAAACAAGACTAATTGATCACTTTGCAGACTGTGCCAAACCGAAATCCAGTACAGAAGGAAGGGATTTAGTTATTTCCGCTGTTCCACAGAAGCCAAGTCTCTTTCCCTGATTGCATCTAGGTGGAGCAGCAATGACATACAGAAAACACAGGCTACTGTTTTCATTACGCAGTGGTGCAGCCCCAATGTTACAATTTATTTAGCCTCACAGAATCCTAACCTCCCGGGGCACAACAACTGTCTACCATTTATAAAATCGAAGTACCAATTCCACTGGAGAATTACAGCGCTAAATGAGTGGCGTTTGCAGATGCGTGCTGTGTGCTTGATGGGTGTATTATCTTCCGGTAGAAAATATTTCTTTTGGTTTTATTTCTTGTTACTGTATGGCCTTCAATCTTTTCACAAATAATTTGAGTGTAAATTTCAGGTGTCCATTTTTACTTCATTCACATTAGAAAATGAATGCAAAATGCACTCCAAATGTCTTTCTCCACCTGTAGCAACTTGAAGCTGTATGCTTTTTGGTTTTGTCTGACATCTTGCACACTGATCAGATGAAAGCTATGAAGTAAATGGAAATGGTTGTTTTCTTTTTCTTTCCACACTTTAATGAAGCAGTATTCATCCCAAATGATTTGATATGTTGGCAAATGTGCAGTGTTTCTTGTTATCTGCTTCTAAAACTTTGTTTCTCATATTCAGACGTGGAATGACCACCTCAATGGATCACGCCATGAGGAAAGCCGCCGCAAACTCTTGCGAACGTGAGTCTAAATCTAAAACAGTGCCTGTAATTTAACTTTTGTCTACTGCCCTGGATTCATGCATATTCTTTTTAGAACTCAAGCCAGTAAAATACATTTCTAAGTTTCATTGAATGAGTAAAAGCAAGCTTTTTGGAGACCGCTATTTATAGCAGCTCTGCCTCAGCCGTTTTTTTGCTTTGCCTTGCAAACATATTCAATGCAAATAAAAAAGATATATACATTTCTGTTTTTGTGTTATTGTGTGATTGTGTAGCAACAGACTACTGTTATTTGAAAACCAACTTTCGAAAGCAACCGCACTAATGTAAACCGAAAGTTTTATTTTGGGGGGTTTTTTTGGTTGGGGGGGGGGGGGGGGGGGGGGTTGGGCGGTTGCGCTTGACGATGTATAAACGATTCTGTAATTTATGCATGGTGAAGTCAAAATGTATCAAAATGGCCTTTATTAAAAACTGACGATGTGCAATTTAACCACATTTAGGCAAATAAATTAATGATGGGTCATTGTACCAAATGTTACATACATTTCTGTAGCATCAACACACATCGGCATATTTTTACACTTTGTTGAATTTCTTGTTGATTTTTAACATTTTAAACAGACATCCAGACTGGCACCCACATGATACTCCTGGTAGAGGGTAAGTACAATTGTGTAGGTTATACTCTATTCTGATTGGATGCTGGGTGGTGATTAAATTTGTTTAATCCTTTCAGTTTTTGGCAGGTAGTCTAATCACAGCTCTAAATTCATACACTGCCTGAGGTTTGTCTTCGAATACAGATATTTGCATTTAAAAATTGTGAAATAGCATTTGATATAACTGACTGGTTTTGTGAAGTATAGTAACGTTACATTGAGATATCAATAGCCGTAAGCTCTCCGTTTTGCTAGTTTGCTAACGTTCATTTTTCACATCCTGAAACGGTTGTCTGTAAATGGACATTTCTGAATGAGCTAAAATCTTTTTCTTCAGTGGCTATCTGTCACCAACACAAAATGGGGAAGCTGGCTATGTTGGCTAAATTGGTGGTGTCATCATCTGTGGCCCAAGATGATTTCAGCCTTTAAATTCTTTTCTTTGAAATGGCAGTTGCAAAACCAGTGTACATTTTTTTAAGATGGACCGGAATTATGAATAAGAAATCAATTTAAGTCTTGTTTAAAACCTTGAAATTAGCCAAGATGAAAAATAATCTAAACGTAAAAAAATAATCTTCCCAGTATGCATGTCCTGATGCCAAAAGCCCCATGGTCAAACATGGCCGCTGCCGCCGCCTCCATGAATTGGCTTTTCGCAGCATTGAGCAACTCCCATAGGAGTCCATGAGACCGTAAAGTGAATGCTGTCTCCAGTTCTATATATATCTTCATGCTTAAAACCCTTTAAAGACCACCTCGTTGTGCATTATTCCTTACATATAGCCTTTTATTTTCAATATAGTGCCAAAAATATTACTTTTGTTTGAGCGTAGTTCACCAATAACATTATTTTAACAGACTGGACTCCCATTCCGGTGGGGATGCCCTTCCTGTCAGAAGGGACTCCAGATCATCCTCATCGCGTAGGAGACCATACCCCACAGATAGTGGCCCAGGTAATTAATTAATTACTTAATATTGTTTTATTAATTGAATGCACACACAGACTCTTGTGTCAGTGGCTATAGAGTCTTATGAGCTGGGTGTTGTCAATGGCACAATGCATGATTTTTGCGACGATGTTGTAGTGTTGCTTATATTTTCTTTTAGTTTAAAAATGACACTGGCCAGTCTTTTCAATATTTTAGTGGGTCTGCCACATTTATAAGATATGTATTGCTCCTGCAGCCAAACTACGAGGAGACGGAACAAACTAGGTTTCATTTGCACATTCAAACATGACTAAATCAAATACAGGGTTTGTAATTGTCACCATTCTTACATAGTTCAGCCTGTTAACAAGCACCCCCTGTCCATACTTAACATATAAAATGCTTACAAGAGTGAATGTTTACATGTTTAGGTATGTGTACCAGTGTCACATTTATTTGACATTATTTTTCAATGTGATATCAATGTTTCATCTTAAACCACCATAAGTTTTGTTTTTAGTTTTTAGGGCCCTTACTAAAGAGCTTTGTATCTGTACTGTTTATTTGTCTTTTTAGGCGAGCAGCACTTCCCTCCATCAGACAGAATCCTCCATCTTAAGCCCAAGGTAAACCACGGTTTATTTCTAGCCAATAACTGAGTAACCGAGTAGTATGTGTCTAATATGTGGGTCATTTTTCTCTGAACATTAACTCCTTTAGTTTCAGCTGCCCATTTCTGTAAGCAATTGGACACTCCAGTAGTTAATGACCCTAGAAATCAATGAAGTTATATGATCAGTTATTCATATAAGGTTTCTCATTATATCGTATTTCCTGTATTATATTGGCCAGGGTAATTATTTGTGCTATTAAGACTATACTTGTTGGATAACCTACCAATGTGTCTGAATGAAAGTTGCTAGTAGTTTGGCGAGGAAGAGTGGGCTAAAATTCCTTCACAGTGATTTGAAAGATTGATCTCAAATTATAGGAAGCATTGCTTGCAATTATTGCTGTCAAAGGTAGTTTAAGGGGCAATTACTTTTTCACATGGGTAATATGCATGTTTACATGTTCATAAAATAAATGAAATGGTGCTTTAAAAAATGTGTGTTGTTTACTCGGGATCCCTCAGTAATCTAATATTACATTTTGTCTGCAGATGTGAAACTGTTACACACTCTAGAGGGCACCGCACTAAGTTGTAGGTGTTTGGTTCTCTGCATCAGTTGTATGCTGTGTTGTTTTGAGTATAAGCAGGGTTTTTAAAGTAGCCTTATACACTAGTGTAATGCTAGCTAAGTTGCTTGCTGAAATGTTCATAGCCTTTGTATGAATTGAAAAATGACAGTTGGGTGATTGGTGTTTCCTTGTTTATTTTGCCTTTAGGCTGGTACAAAAGTGGTCGTGACCAAGTTTCCTCAAGGAACTGTTGGTGTACAGGATTTGCTCAGTCTGGCAAAGCCATTTGGCACGGTCGTTAAACATCTGATTTTCCCATGCAAGGTATGGCACAACGTGCTACTGAAGTGTACAAGCCATATTTTATTAAAACTTACCTATTTTTCTAATATAGGAACATATTTCAATGGCTTTTATTAATGCGATATAGAGGAGACTTTGTTTTATGTTACAACCAAACGGCAGTTACAGAAAACTGCTCCTATTGTCATATATATTCATAAAAGCGCTTTGGAAATCTTATTCTTATTGTTTCTCATGTAGTCCAAACGCTGTTCATATCTGAATGAATGTGTTGACACACAGCATACTGTGCACAGCAATACAGCTCCAACATCACAAGTATTTTGGGAAACATCTCAACTTGTCTTTGATTTTTAAAACATTACTGCACTAAAAGTTGTAACCCCGATTAGTGTAATAACCAGCAGTTATTAAGTTAAAGAGGACAAAGTTATCACATTAACTGTTTCATTACTTTATCTGTTGTAACACAGCCTGAAAACCAAAATGCTGCTCCATTTAGGGTGGTTACTCTCATCATCTTGTAAGAGCTCACCCTTACCAACTGCACATTGGCCAACCACGCAACACTAAAAACTCCACAAAACAAGAGCTCCATACGACACAAACTCCACAGAACACAAGACTCCTTCAGAGTCAGCTTGCAGACTCCTTTACCCAGTTATAGTTCTTTAATCTATGCAGGCAGCCCACTTTACCCCAGGACCATATCTTAAGGGTGCAAAACAAATACTCACTCCTGCCTGGCTACATTAGTTTCCACATTCCCAAACCATAGGAGCAGAGATGCGTTCCACTGTTTCTGGTAACATTGATAAGAAAACAAGATCTACCCCTGCAGCAGAATGTATGGTATTGGGAACCACAAGCCGACCAATGCCAGTTGACCTAGGTAATACGTAGGACTATAGGAAAGAGGAATGTACAGAGGTATGAAGGTGCAGGACCATGAGGAACTTTGATTGTTATGGCAGTAATGTATGAGTAGGTTTGGCATTATGCGAGTAGGTTTTCTGGCGTCCAAATAAGAGTTCAAGATCTTTTCATGGTAACGTGTGATATCAGCCCCATTTTTCAACTCTCCGCAGAATTTAATTTGCTTTTTATGGCTCTCACAATATCTGTCAACATTTTATCTTTCAGGGTTTCCTGGAATTTAGCTCAAACAAAGAAGCAGTCAATATGGTGTCTCATTATGCTACTAAACCGCCTTATGTGAAGGATAACAAGTTGGCCCTGTACTTGTCTCCAATGGTTGCGAGTATCCATGTAAGTTATTTCACCAGGTGTGCAAAGTGGTGTTTTTCTGTTATCATTTAAATGTATCCACTTGCACACATTTAAATTTTGTGGTTTTTCCTCAGACACCAAGGTTGGATAAAGCCGAGAAGCGTCCAAAACGGTCCAGTCATGGAGCCGTGTGTTTCTCACACCTTCCCTCTGATAAAGAAAGTGAGCCGGAACTCCTTGAAGTTGCCAAGATGTTTGGGGAAGTGCGATACTCTAAAGTTTATAAAAATGAGGTGAGCTATGCGGAAGCAAAGTGAAGTCATACATGTTTTCATTTTAAGCATTTTTCCACATTTAGCATTCAACTTATCATGGTTGACTTGTTACATTCTTGTTCAAGCAATCCATTTTTAAATAATAATTTAATATTTATTCTATATTTAATGGCAGATTTTGACAGTTGAATGACGTAAGATTACCAGAATTCCTCTTGTTTATTTTGCTATTCACTCTGCAGCATTTTCACCCTTGTTGTGGAATACCTTGGGACTATTTTTGACTATCTTGTTGCTATTGTGTAATGCATTTTTTTTGGTTATGAAGTGTTCATATTCATCTTTGACTTCATGCCCCCAGATAGAAGCTATTGTCCAATGGGTCACACTTGTTGAAAATGAGACTGGGAAGAGGGAGCTTGTTGTCATGGTAGCAACTAGTAATTGAACTGGAATACATTTGTTTCAATACATTTTCTTGCTCAATGTGTTACGCAGGTTGTTATTGAAATGGAAGATTGGTATGATGCTGAAGTCATGGTGAAGTACTATCATACCAATCCACTCAAGATTTTTGGGAAGAACATCAGGGTCAGCTTGTCACCCTTTCACAAGAAGTTGAGGTAAAATACAATTTCCTCACCTTGGTGAATGCTGCCTTTATAAAATCTCTACTTACGAAAGAAACAACTGGGACCCCTATGTTCTTGGCAATTACAGACAAATCACTAATCTCTTTTGTAAGTTGGATAAAGTGTGAAAAAAACAAAAAAACATCAGATAAAGTAGCTTTTAAACTGCTATATAGCTCCTAAACAACATTGCTTTCATGGTAATTGTTGTACTGAAACCACTTTAATTAAGGATATAAATTAAGTAATTGTGTGTTCATGCCAGCTATATCCCTGTTTCTGTCCTTTGAGATCTCGTCGATTAAATTTTTCCAGTTAAGCGAAAATACTTAAAATACCCATCCCTATTGATTTTTTATATTGTATGAATTTAATTTGTCAGCTTTGACAATTTTGTTTAAATTGCCATGGGCTAAAGTTAGAATTGTTTTTGTTTATTAGTTTCATTTGGCATGCCTGTACTGTGTTGATCCTATTTTAAATTAAGGTTTTTAAAGTTTACATGTAGAGATTTGGTTGTATTCCAATTGGAAAATGACAAACCTCAAAATCTTGAAGTGATTTCTTGCTTATGCTAATTGGGGAACTTGTTTTAATAGGTTAGGCTGTTTGTAAATATGTTCATAGTTTTATACATTTCATTCAGAATCACCTGTATTTTAGTATTAAAATGATTTATTTTTGCAAATGATGGACCATATTAATGATGTTGTTTCACAGCTATGACTAGATGACACAATCAGTGCATTAACAGGATGAAAGCAGTCTGCTCCCTGAGAAGCTCTCAGCCCATAACAATGTTTCCATTTTGCTTGTAACAATTTACTTGTAACAATTCATTTTAATTTTGTAGATTAAGTCCTGACCCATCCAGAAAAGGGGATTCAAGCAGAAGTTCCAGCAGTTTGCCCAAGAGCAAGGAAGCCTCCAGAAGCTCACATGTCAAAAGCAAAGAAGAATCGTCCTTGCAGAAAGATTTGACTGAGGAAAAATATGATGATGTGGGAGATGAGAGGGCCGTGGAGGAACATGAGCACATGGACGTGAGTTTAGACAGTGGTGCCGAAGATGAACAAGGCATGAAGGTAGAAGATGACCAGGTCAATTCAGAAGAGGATTTGGGGCAAGGTGATGCAGTAGATGAACAGATTCTCAAAGAGCCCTTAGTGGAGACTAACGCTAATGCTAATGCTAAAGGCTCGGAGGGCTTGGATGTGGAAATGGATCAGAACTTGGAGGAGATCACAGTTGAAGAAAAACCACCAATGAATTCACAAGAAAATCCAGATGAGGCCTCAACTTCTCCAGGTCCCGCTGAAGAACCAAAATCAGTTGACAATCCTGAGGAAATGGAGGAAATGGAGGAAAAAAAGGATGTAACCGAAGACAACGAAAATGATGAAGTAAGAATGTTTTGTTCTCACTTTACCATAAAACCGACACTGTTGTATTGTAAATGGATTATAAGTGAAGGTACAGTTTCAGTTTGAACTCTAGCAGTGTAATTGATTCTAACAGGTCATTTTTTCTACATAATTGATGCTTAATCCATTTTTTCCTCCTCAACAGGATGATATGGATTTCCCGGATAACATGGATGATTTTGTTACTTTGGATGAGCTTGATGATGATGCTGATGCTGGAGAGAAAGAAGGTGTGTGGGCCAGAATATATAGTTAAATGCAACAGTATTGGGACTGTGGCACATTTTTTGTTGTTTTGGGTCCATTTACTCCAGCACATTGAAATAAAACCGCAAATATGAGGTTGCAGACTGTCCGATTTACTTTGAGGTGCTATACATCCATTCCACTTTTTAGCCCTGGAAAAATTATTGATTTCTTTAGCAGTATGTTTGGCGTCATTGTCCAACTTGCCCCATCAGCCTATATTTACCTTGATTCAATATCAATGAAAAATAGCTGAGATAGGCTCTTTACGTGATGACATCAACTGAGAACTGTAGAATATTGTAGGCATGAGTCTTAATGTACATACATTTTCATTGGTATAGGTAGGCTTTAATCAATTAATACATTTAAAGACTGTGTCATATACCATTGGATTGCATTACTTTCTGTGAATTTTTAAAGCTATTAAGACTGGTAGGTGTTCCCCCCGCCTTGGTAGTTTTTAACCCGCCCACGGGGAAGGGAGATGAGAGAAAATATTTGAAACGATTGTAGACTTCATCGAAGAGTTATTGTGTGAATAAATTATGAAATTGTAATTTTGATATATTGAGGGTCACTTTGATCATCCAGCTCCGCAGACAGTCACACAAAATGGTTATTCCATCTTTGTGGTAGTGCCTCTTGTTTTGGCGAAATTAACCGTGTGACAACTTACCCATTTGACAACCTTTACTGCTCTCCCCTATGTCTATCTCATTTTGTAGCATTTTTGTTATAGCTTGTGCAAATGTGTCCATATCATTTTTTCTTTTGTGTGTGTTTTTGTTTCTTTTTGTGTGTGTTGCAGATTCAGAGGAGACATCCAAGGTTAGTATGTGTTAATGTGTCTTTTTTTTTTTAGATACACTTCTGTGTTCTTTTTCCGGTTTTAGGTAACTTACTCGTAATAGACCACACCTTCAAGGACTAACATTGTGGTTGAATGTGGCATAAAAGTTCACCCAAACTGTCTTGGCGTAGTACTGAGAACTGTCTATTAGCTATGATGTGCCCCCATTTTCTTATAGGCCAGCAGCGCAAACTGTGGGTCACGAGTTATAGGGGAGGGGTAAGGGGATGTGATGTACTTCTAGGACAACATTCTCAACTGGTTGAAAATACGACGATAAATTTAAAACACTTACTTCTCCAAAACTAAAGAATGGACATATTTAATACTTTCATCATATTCCTTCAATGCCCTCTTGTACGAATTGCATATAAAAACCTAGAAAGTGTGACCAACCACCATGTTACTCCTTTAATGCGAAGTCTGGATTTTTTTTCAGAAAGCCTTTTGGTTTAGAGCAGGACTGATCCAGCTGAAACATTCCACAAGTGTATTCTAAAAATATGTTTTACACTAATAAGAAATTCCTGTTCAAACTTACAAGGTAGAGACTGATATGTTAGTCAGTCCATGCCCAATCCTGTCTACAAAGGGAGGAAAGGTTGTTGCAGTGTGGCGTATCAGAAAGGGATACGGATTGGAGGACGCGCTTGTCAAACTTGCAGAACCTTTTGGGAGAGTCACAAACCATGCAATATCTTTTTACAGACAAGAGGTAAGCCTTGCCGCACATCATTTTCTTGTTTGTCGCATTTTGAAGTGATAAATGCACACTGTTTTGTTGCAGAGGGGTAACAAATTAAAGGAAAAACCTGAATAAACAAGTAATTGGTAGACCTGTTGTCCCCCATCCCCTTGCACTGTTGCCACTTCTGATTTATTTTGTGGAGGACAATTGGCCTAGTGACTTCTACTTAAACAATGAGTGCTGATGTACATTGTACATTCCTAACTGGGGAGAAAAGGGAAGTATGAAAAGCCATACCTCATTATAATGTCTGAAAATGTCACATTTCTGCTTTGGAATGAACTTTCATCAGATTGTGAGGGAAGCAGAAAAGTCTATTCAATTACCACTAATGGTTAGCTAAAGTAACTTCTCTGCATATGTTTTTTACAATTGGATATGTCAATCGAGCATTTTGGTAGAGCTATACTTACGACACGATTGCAGTAACTGCTAACTACAACTACTAACTATAACTAAATACAAACACAAGTAATGTCAGTTAAAGAGCTTGATAAATGGCTTGTGTGGAAAGTGACTACTAAATTCGATTTTTTACAAAACATTAGACCGCTGTTTTGTAAGTTTGTTGCAATCGCAGTGGCAGTTTGCAAATCTGTGAGACAAAGCTACCAACAGATTAATCTTTGGGTGTAAGTGGGGTTGAGAATGGGGACGTAGATGTGGGTAAACACTGGAGGGATGCAAGGAAATAAATCCTGCATAGTATGCCTTGAAGAAATCTTGAAGAAAATGTTATAATCTTAAAAGAAACCTGACTGATTCCTTTATATGGATTGCCAATGAAGTATTACAGTAAAATTATATCATTGTTTTTGGCTCTGCACCCCAGCACATTGGATTTTAGCGGGGTCGTCTTTAATTTGAGGGTGTTTACATCCATATTGGATAATCCATTTAGGAATGAAAGCCCTTTTTATACATCGTACCCCCCATTTCAGGGGAGCAAAAGTAATTGGCCAAATTAACATAATCTGAAATTGTCATATTTAGTACTTGGTTGCGAGTCATTTGTGTTCAATGGCTGCCTGATGTCTACAACCCATAGACATCACCAGACTCTTGGCATCACCCCCTGGTGATGCTCTGCCAGGCCTGAACTGCAGCCATCTTCAGTTCTGGTTCATTTCTAACGTTTTTAGCCTTCAGTGTTGTCTTAAGTGAATCATGTTAAGTTGGATTCAGGATGGGTGATTGACTTGGCCAGTATAGTACATTCCACTTCTGCTCCCTGAAAAGGTTTTGTATGTTTTTTGTGATTTTAGGCTTTGTTGGAGCTGGAAAGTAATGAAGCAGCAGATAGAATGGTTAAATTCTATCGAGGAAGCAAAAAAGCCACGATCTTTGGAAGACATGTATCTGTTAGTATGTGTCTCACATTGCAACAATTAGAGGTAAATTTGGAGTAACCTGGAATTAAGGAGTTTAAAATTCAATGTATCATTTATTTGTTAGAACTGGTATTAATTTTTCATTGGCTATTATGCATTTGTTGATTGATTTAAGAAGACACAATATGCTGCCAAAAGTTGTTTAATATAAAGAAATAATTAGATTTGTGTTGGTGATTTGTGGTTGGTCAGAGTGAGTTATTCCTTCAAGCTAGATTATTAAAATCCATGTTTCCGTTTGCTGACGTTGACAATTGGCAATTTTTACATTGGCTTTTTGGCCTGCAGCTTAATCCCCTTAAATTCCGTAGTAACTGACAGACCTTTTGACTGTGGACAGGTTTTTAGAAATAAATAATGCAATGGTGATGAAGTAGCTGAATGATGTGGTTGTAATAGTTTGCATTCTGCGCAAAAGTTTGAAAGTTGAGAAGTTGAAAAGTTGCTAGGTGTTTTCTTACATTTTCTTACAATTGAAATTGACCAGTGCTTATTACTCATAACAGGTTTAACAATATACCTGTACAGGGAGGGAGAAACTTTAAAAGTATATAAATGTTGTTGTTTTTTTTGCTGGCATGCTTTAGTCTTTGGTGTGATCAGATGAATTATTTGACTGTGGTGTTGTCCGTGTAGGGTCCAAGTGGAAGATCAATCTATATCGGCATGCTTCCACTGCAGAAGTACTCTGATATCTCCCTCTTGAGGCTTGCTCAACCTTTTGGAAAAATCAGTGCCTATCACTTAAACTGGCGTCATAGAAAGGTATGTTGTACAGACTGCATATTATAATTAAAAGTGCTGAATTGTTGTGAATCTGCAAAATGCAGAATACTTTCCCTCTCAGTGCTGCCATTTCCTTATTATAGACTGCATTTTCTAATTCAGGCTTTAAAAAATGCAACAATTTGCTGTTGTACAAGCCAGGTCCAGGCAACTACTTATTTAATTTTGCCTGGTTTTGCCATCTTTATTGGTTTTTATTCTTATTTTTTTATATGGCTTAATTGGAGTGCTTACCATTACAAGAGTGCTGCTTTTACCTATCCATATTTAAGAACTGATTAGAAATCCTAAGAATGTGTGCCAGACCACAGGCACAAGCAAGCATGACTGGTTACCAATATTTTTACCCTCAACAGTAGGTGGCAGACTTGTCAAAAGGGTAATCTTGCGTCTGCATGTTTGCTAATCAATCAGGGAAGAATACATTTTTTTAAAGCGAGCAGCCTCATATACTGAGGCTGGCTCCCAGCACATTTGGTGTTGTGGCGAGTGCAGTTGTCTCTCAGGCAGGAGACAAGGATTCAGGACTCACCTGTTCCTTTTTTCCCTCTTTTGTTTTGCTCACTTTACAAAAAAAAAATAGTCGTGAAATAAAAGAAAGGCTACAATAACAAATTATATTTTTCAACTCCATCCAGGGGGTTTGGGGAAAGGCAATCTTAACTGAAATAGGTCCATTGGAGGAGTTTAGAGGGTAGTTCAGTAGTAACATGGCCGTCTGCCCTCAGGGTGCTGTTCAGGGCCAAAAATGTGCACCACCTGAGCAGAAGTGGACCGATCGGTGTGAATGTGAGAAACCAGTATTGGGAATATGTGAGGGCCCTGTGAGTAAAAAGGGCATCAAGACGGTAGTTTAGTTTAATATTTCACATGCTTTATATTTGTGAAGATGAGGATGAATTTGTACAAATGATCATAGCTCTTCAATATTTTCAGTGTTTTATCCAAATGGAGAGTGCGGAAGCAGCAGAGAAAATGGTTGAGAAGTACTTGGAGCAGCCTCCTAAGTTTTATGGCTCCGTGTTACGGATTTGTTTGTGCAGGAAAGGAGATTCCCAGATACCTTGGTGAGTAATTGGGATGCATTACCTTGCTTCCTGGTGGTGTTCTGTGAACTATTATACAATGCTCTCTTTCTCCTTAAAATGCATGTATTTGACTTCTGCTGAATCAGTGGAGCGATGAACAAGAATGTTTGTTGCTTTAATTGGTTAACTGAAAAATGACAATGAACATGGGACAAATCAGGGTGGGAGTGTGATGTTTGGTGCAGTTCATATGGAGCCCAACTTTTGGGCTATATGAGAGTGCCCCTGTTGCCAGTGGGCGTTCAATACTAGAACTTTTAGGTGCCGGCCAAAGTATCAATTTGTTTCAGTTTGCAGGACCAATCTAAAAACTGGCAGCCATATATTTCTCATGCATATTTTGCTCATCAAACGCTCATCAAACACGTATGCTTGTATAGATCAATGATGACAAATGGGTTATATTGAAATGCGCCAAATGGCCTGACATGCCTTTATGAAACCAGCAGACTTTTTCCATCAAGTCTATAATGGCCTTCTTCAGCAAATGACTGCATTTGCACAAGCAAGGCCGACACTAATTCATATTTTGGCTTTGAAATATGCATTGCAATAAAATCGCAATTTACAACGGAAACCTGGATGAATGACCCATCACATTAAAACGTCACAACTTGTTTGGTTACTGGTGCAATTACACACAAAAAGAAAAAGATTGACCTCATTCACTCTTTCACATCGAAGCAAAGCAATTGGTTCCTTGCAGTCGAGTATGAAGCAGCACATTTTGTATTTTCTTTGGCGGAACCCCATTCATCACACATCAGTCAAACTATTTGGTACTGTCTATTTCATGTTTGCCAGAACATTTTAGGGTCAAAATGCATGGGGGCTATCGACTATTGAGCTGAGTATACTGCACTGTTCTGTGGTTTTGAAACCTCTTTGCCTGTTGTTCCTTTGATTAAACATTTGCAATGTTCTATCAATACAGGCAATTGCCTGTCAAGTATGAGCTGTGGTGTGAGCAGCAGAAGACGAGAAAAACCCTGAAGGACAAAGCGAAGGTGGAGGCGGAGGCACAGGCAGAGAACGGCCAATCCGCAGAAAGCCCTGCTGCAAAGAAGAGCGCCACTGACGATGTAGGAGTGATTTTGATCAGATTTGATAATATTTGATAATAATGTCTGTTTGATAACTCTTTAATCACTATAAAGGCATCAGTGTCAATGTTTGTAATTTGTAACATTATTCAGTGATAATACTTAGGAGACCAGTCATGACCATGCAGCCATTTTAATGATGCTAGCAGCTTTGATCTTATGTGTGTCACTTCCTCCCATTTTTACGCTGATAGTGGTCTGGTTGTATTTATTTGACTTTTGTTACGTCTCAGGTAGAATTGAATAAGCTTGTGCTTCTCTTGAAGGGTGCCCAGAGTACTGTCTCAGACAGTGAGGGAGCTGTCAGTGGCTCTGACAGAACAGATGGGCAGAACAAAGAGGAGGAAGTGGAACAAAGATCTGATGAGGTCCCAGTCCCTCTGGGGCCATACAAACCCAACAATCCAGTAGGTAAGAAATGGCCTGCTGTACCAACCCAACAATCCAGTAGATAAGAAAGGGCCTGCTATACCAACCCAACAATCCAGTGGGTAAGAAAGGGACTGCTATACCAACCCAACAATCCAGTAGATAAAAAAGGGCCTGTTGTACCAACCCAACAATCCAGTAGATAATAAAGGGCCTGTTGTACCAACCCAACAATCCAGTAGTTAGGAAAGGGACTGCTGTGAATTAAAAAACACATCATAAAAAACTTTTTTGAGCTGCGGATTCTTGCTCAAGCTGAGTGAGGTGTAACATAAAATGATTCTTCACCATAACAACCAGAAATGTATCTTTTCTTTCAGGGATAGACTACATTGTCCAAAGAACTGGTTTCTTCTGCAAGCTCTGTAAGGTCTTCTACACCAATGAAAAAACAGCTAAATCTCTCCACTGCAGCAGCCTGGCGCATTATCAGAAACTAAAGGTGACTGCGACCTGTCTAACATTATGAACAATTTACATTATTGACATTATTGAAGTGTTTATATGGCACTGTAGCAAACTCCCTAGTTTTCCCAGATGGTGCTCTGCTGACCTGAATTACTTCAGTAAATATCCAGGCAAAAATATGGAGTATATGAAACGGAATTTAAATTTATTTAGTTTATTTGTAAGAAACCAATTTTTTTAGCCAGCACAAATCGTGTCCTGGTTAAATTTCCAACCTGGCTCTTTTAACCTGACACCTGATCATCCCCTGATTCAATTGGCAAAAACATTGTTCTCTCCCTTTCCACCTCACCTGTGTGGTGAGCGTTCTAGCACAAAATGACAGCCATGCCTACACATTGGTGGCAGTTGAGGCGAGTTTTCCCCTCATCACTGTAAGAGTGTTTAGAAAAGTGCTATATAAAAGTCTATCTATTATGTGAAATTATCTATCTATCCTGCATATCAAAAACATGCCATTAACTTTTTTTTTCATTATTATCAAAATCACATTGAGTTTTGATTTGGATTGTGACTCATGTCACTTCTTGCCATAAGGGATTATGGAAAGAATTTGTTAATTTGAAGGATGATTTGATTAGATCAGGGATGCCGGTCCTGGAGGGCCAATCTGCAAGCTGGTTTTTGTTCCAACCAATGACCTTCATTTATTTTTCTGGCAGCTCTAGAAATAATGTTGGTTCACTCCTGTACTTGAGCGCAGTACAATCTTTAGGATACACTAGCCATCTGCAGCTGTAACTGGTGCATACACAAATGTCAGATCAATACATTATTTATCTATTGAAATTATTAAGAGCAGAAGTTGGCACAAAATCCTGAAGCGGATCGGTCTTTGCTGTGCACCCCTGGTTTAGATTCATATTAATGTGCTTTTATATCTTTGATTTTCAGATGACGCTGGCAGAAGATCATCCAAATGAATGAGTTTTGCATTTGTGCAGCTGGAGGATCTCTTTGTCAAATGAGTTTCTGTTCTGTTTAAAATTTAAACATTCCAGTCTTTATCTCGTTCACAGTGATTTCATTTAATAGGAAATATGCTTTGTTGTAGGTTTTCTGTTTACGGCAGTACATGTGTGAGTTCACACATTGCAGCTGCTTGTCAAATAAACATTTATCTGAAGACATGTTTGAATTTAATTTCAATGATCAGCCAACCCCAGAAATGATTTTTTTTGACTTGGGTATGTAAAATCACCATACCTATAGGTCAGCACACTCTGTGAATTTAGTCTCCATTTAACTGTTTAAATTGCAATGCTGATTTCTGCCTAGATTATTTTGTAAACCAGGCATGTGCACATTGAAATTGGCATACAGTTTAAATCTTTGTATGTTCGGTCATAACCTCCCAAGCGCTGTTTATTACCACTAATTTCCTTTCCACTGATGCATATTTGAATATATTTTAACCATGTGTGTGTATTTCAGTGTATTCAGAGCTTTATTCAGATAATTATCTGTGTACCTTGTTTTGATTATGGTATATGGGAGGGAGATTGTGTATGTGGGGTTATTTCTTCATGGCCTTCACAATATTATATCTTTACAAAATGGCCTGGTCTACAAACTAAAACTCTGCATTTGAATGGATCTCTGGGGATTGGGGGTTGGGACTAGATTCAGCTGTAAATTATGCGGATGCAGTATGGAACACATTTGTTGGCTAAATGGTTTTAAGTCATCAAGGTATCAAAGGGGCCTATCAAAGGGTCTGAAGTATCAAATGAGCCTCAAAGCACTGTGCTGCTGTCAGATATGCAGTAGATACTACAAGAATGGTTTCTCCTGAATATTTTTTCCATTGAGTTCAACAGGAAAATTCTTGTAGTATCTACTACATATCTGGCAGCAGCATGATGGTTTGAGGCTCATTTGATACTTCAGACCCTTTGATAGGCCCCTTGGACCCTTGATGACTTAAAGCCATTTAGCCAACAAATGTGTTCCATACTGTATTAGCATAACCACTATAGAGTATAGGACAACCTGAAAATAAGATATCCAGACTCTGATGTTGATGGGTCACAGACATCAGGAAGTCATGGCATGCAAAGGACATGCAAACAAATACAAAACATGACTTACATTGGACATTGTTAATTTGTCTCAAACATTGAAATGGGGGATATAAAAGAGTGCTGTAATAACTACACAAAAACTACACCACAATGTATAAAAAATAAAAAATAAACCTTTAATAAAAGCTCTGAGTATGCACTTTGACCATGTATGAATTGTTTGATTACAGAGAAATTAAAATATTAAATCAGAAAAAGTAGAAAAAGACAAGGTGACCCCAAACTCTTAACGGTAGTATAGATTTATTTTGTCTCCTTCAAAAGAAGCTTTAGCAATGACCCATTTGATAATGGTGCTTAGTTGGTTTTTCAGCAATTTAGTGCTCCCTTTTATGCAAAGTAGCTATACCTTAACCATACCTTAGAGCACTGATGGGGTCAGATTTGCATATTGTGGAAAATGACATTTCCCTTGCAATGTTGATTATGAAGGAGTTAACAATGGAGTTTATTGTTGCAATGAATTGCAATAACTTTAATCCTTAAAAAAACTGTCTTAAATTCTGTAAGTAAATTCTTTGTAGAAGTATTTTCCTTCTTTCCCAAGCATACCTTGCAGAAGGGCAACCTGCAGTAAGGGGATAATTAATTGGCAATGGCTGATTCACAGATTCAGTATGTACCAGGCTTCAGGGAAAGCATGGTGTTCATTTCTCCCTTTGCAGCTATCCAACTGTGCTAAATTCCTCTAAAGGAGCTCAATCTTATCGATAAATGTCTTTTGAAATGGCATGAGAATTAAAATACTCTCAATTTTTAGTTTTATTTTATTTATCACTGCATACAGAATGCCAGATTGATTAACAAAATACTGCAGACCACATGACAAGTTCAGTAGTTATAGATTGTTTGACATTTGCGCTCTATGAGGATAATGAAAAGTTTGTCATGCACTAGTAATAAAGCAATGGATGGACCACTGGCTTTTTTTTGGTTGGCGTTTATATAGCACCTTTATCCAAAGCACTGTACAATTGATGCTTCTCATTCACCCATTCATACACACACTCACCAACAGCAATTGGCTGCCAAGGCACCAACCAGCTCATCAGGAGCATTTGGGGGGTTAGGTGTCTTGCTCAGGGACACTTCGACACAACCCGGGCGGGGGATCAAACCAGCAACCCTCCGACTGCCAGACGACTGCTCTTACTGCCTGAGCCATTTCACCCCGTACAACAATCTTTTCCATAATTTAGGCCTCCTCATGCAGATGTCATGTTTTGGGTGCAAAAACCCTTTGAACTTTTAACTGATGTAATAAATTAGCAGTTTTTTTATAAGATTAAATGCTGCTGTTTTTTATTGTATTTATTGATGCAGTAATCATCAGAGGTGGGTAGTACAATACGGATGGGCCTGTTAAAAATCTGGGTTTGCAATTATGTTTGGAACCAGCTCACACGGGGGGCTCCCAGGAAACGAATTTGAAAACCACTGTTCTTGGTAGTAGAAATAGCTTCACCCACACTCCAGTTCAGAAGGTGGCGGTAATGCACTATAATAGTGTTAAGAAACCGCCACAAAACACAAGAAGAACACTAAAAGCGGTTCAGCTACATAAACATTTAGCTACGTTTCTGTGGACGAGTGGAATTATTTGTGTCCAAAATGGCAGAAGAAGAAGACGATGCTGGGGTATGTTTAAGCATCCGATACAGTTCTTCCAAACGGTAGCTACAGCTAGTGGGTAGTTTAATTCAAGGAAAAGTGACGTTAGCAAGCAACATGGCTAGCTAGCTACGCTAAACAAAATGTTTGGAAACGTTAAGCTGAGAGTTTAGCCGTACGCCCTGTATTTACCAGCTAACGGCAACATATAGAAAGTTAATTTACTAACGTTACAATAAGAACGTGCTGCATGTGTGATACAATTCACGTTTTATTACCATTGGCATTAGCAACACATAATGAATTGTCGTGAACATGTATCAAGCCTACTTGGGGATATACCGTACGTGGGGATATACGTAGGCATGCTACTGTCTTCAGGGCCAGGAGAAAAACAAATGTTATAGCCTATCGTATATTGATTGTGGATGAGTATCAGTATAATTTGGCTAAAAGCAACCCACACTGAACCTACAATGCATTGCGCCGATGTCATCATTTCCTCCATATGCTTCGGACTTTTTAGAAATAGTTTTCACTCCAAAAAGATCCGTACCAGGGTCCGAATGAAGAGGACCAAGAACACAGATTCTTTTTATTATTATTTGTATAGACCTTTTGCTTTTTTTTTGGTCCACAGTCCACATGTGTTCACACTAGCGAATAGTTGGTGTGAAAGCGCCGTCAATCAACCAATTACTACAATTTAATTGGAGCAAATCTGGAAGGGTGTTGAGCTGTGGCTCCGCATTGTGCTTTCATAGGCTTATAGTACACTGCTGTGGCCAGTGGCTCGTAGTGTTGTTGCATGAACCTGTTCGAATGCCACAGAAAGGTTATACTGGCTGTTTGGACATTGCACCTACGTTTTGAGTTGAAATTACTATAATTGTAAAATTTCATCTGTTTAAACATTTGTTGATGCATGTTTACCCCCCTAGTTTGAAGATGATGTTGACGATGGTGGAAATGGAGCAGATGGAGGCCATGGAAAAAGAAAGAGGCTTTTTTCCAAAGAGCGTGAGTCCCTTAAAACACAAAGCTACCTTTTGCTCAGCAGAAGACACCTTTTGGAATGTATATCCAAAATCATTAGTGTCCAAATCTTTGATTGTTGATGCACACTAGGCCAGATAGCCAAAGGTACACATTTGCCTGATGGCTAGCTAGCAAACATTCTGTTTGAAGATCTGATTTCAGATTACATGGCAATCCACTTATCTCAGTGTTATGTATTCAAACTACTCATGTAGCAATGTGGGTGAGGACAAACACCCACTCCAGGTTCAGTTGAGGAGGAATAAGAACTCAATGACAATTTAGTAAGGAAAATTTGGAAATTGCTGGCATTTATTTTCAACAAAGCACATTCCCTTTTTCTTTAAAGCAGGTAAAGAGGTAAATATAACTGCCAGAAATAACCAAAAATAATTCCAAACAAAGGTTGGTTTGCTTAGAAAATGTAAGTGCTCTCTTTCTTGTTCTTACATAATTAAGCAGACGGGCAAGCACGCCTTCAGCTAACTTAAGCTTGTAAAGTTCCGGAAGTAAGCTTGTTGAGTGCAAAACATTTGAGGTCCCTTTGAAGTAAATGGGGAATATCACACTTTAAGACAAAATAAAACTTCCCTGATGGTATTTTGAAATTTAGGATTAAATCTAAGGATTGTTACGTTTCATATGAATAGCAGATTGTGAAAATATGTAATGTTTTACAAAATATGTAAATTAAGGGATAGTCCAGCTTTTTTGGAGATAATTATGGGATAAGATCCATACCAATTTCATCCCTTTACATCCAATACAAAAAATATTAGATTGTCTATGGAATGCGTGCTAACTGTGCTTCATCTATGAATGGCTGCAGACAGAAGATGTGTAAGAAGTGAAGTTGAAAACCAGCATGGTTTACACGTTTACTATTATTTCCACGTAGTACATTTATGAAAACGTGTATAGCAACAGACAACGATAAACACATTTATTGTTAATTGACACACTTTGAGACAAGTTTATTATTGATGGGATGATCTAGACTAGGAAACCCTTTTGACTGGATACACAAATCAACTGCTTGTGTTTTATTCATATAAACATTAATCTGACGCTGTTGTCCACAAAGCAGACTATATTGTAAGATACAAGGTTTTTGTGGGGTTTATTCTGCTTTGGGCAGGACAACATTGTAGCCATTAAGAAATTGTAACATAAGATGAATTGATCCATAAGGCTGAAGTGAAATATAAGGATGAGAAAAACATAGTGATAGGAAAAAATACTAGATCACACTAAAAATGAAATGAATTCATAAAGGTTGATTACACATTTATTAACAATCCAAATGTGTATTCAGCATTGCCTTTTGCAAATGGCTCTATGCCATTATAATTATAACATACATGTTTGAAATTGATAAGATCCACATTTATATTAGCTAAATAATATCAAATGCATAAAACACATGTTTCTAAGGCCAATCATTGAAACCTTTTGTGCTGCTGATAAATGTTGAATTTAGATTTGCCTGACTGATGAATACGTTTTTGATTCGACTTTGAATAATCTTTCTTTTTGCATTCACTCCCACAACAGTTCGATGCATGATGTATGGATTTGGTGATGATCAAAACCCATACACTGAATCTGTGGATATTTTGGAGGACCTTGTGATTGAATTTATCACAGAAATGGTATGACTTAATTTTGTAACACATTTTATCTGTTTGTATATTCAGAACATTTAACAAATCTGTTGTCGATTTACAATCTTAAAATACAACAAATTTTTCAGAAAGACCTGCATATTTGGACCCTTTAAATGGCAATAAAAGTGGTATATGTTATTTATGAACAATTATTATTACACTGTTTTTAACAGGAGATTTTGGTACATTTTATCTCAAAGCTGAAACTTGAATTATCACTGGTTCAGCTTTACCATTTGAGCAGTTATTCTCTAGTGGTTGTTCTTTAGAAAGTTATTCTTACTAATTGTTCTTTAGCATGTATTGTCCTCCAGATTAGGGATCTTAATTAGCAAGTTTAATATCTTCTGCTTACCCTTTAAATAGTAATTGTTCCCATACTACAAACGTTAGCCATCTAGTTGCATTTGCACTAATGTTACATAAATAAACCCATTGAACATTCGTGTTAGCTATCTTCTTACTGCAACAAAGTGCATTATGCGGGGACTCGGCAGAAGAGATAAGTGACTGATTAAAAACTATTTGCCTGTTGAATGAAATGCATTCTTGCCTTCCCTTTATAAAACTGGGATACTGAAAAATCACTAGTAGGCTACACTCTGGCCATATCTTAAAGTACTGTGGCTGGCAATTATTCTGAATAACTGCATTTCTTCATCCACTGCTATATTGCTACTGCTCTGATATTAAACCCTTGCAGTCACTCTAGGTATGATATTGTTTAGTGAAAGAAAATTAACAAATGGTGTAGGTGCTGCAATTAATTTGAAATTTCCTTTTTACAGACGCACAAGGCTATGTCAATTGGACGACAGGGTCGTGTTCAAGTGGAAGACATTGTTTTTCTAATCCGTAAAGACCCCAGGAAGTTTGCCAGAGTAAAGGATCTTCTAACAATGAACGAAGAACTAAAGCGAGCCCGCAAAGCATTTGATGAAGCGAATTATGGATCGTAGTACAGTTGTCTTCATTCGTGTTTTTTTATTATGTTAGGTATTTCTTATGCTTATACTTATTAAAGTGTTCTGACAATGTACTGCTGTTTGTGTATCATATACCCTGTACCCTGTTGTTTGTAGAGGTTTAATGCAGGCTTTCCATGTTGTCTTTCACCATGCTGTCATATCATCCCTTGTTTCCGAGTCCCCTGTCCTATATACTATAGCTCCCACAAGTCACTTGTAATGGTCCTGGTAATACCTTTACACAACCAAATGAAGTCTGTGGACGCAATGTGTTGCTGAGGGTTTATATACTGGGTTTGCGCTCTCTTCTTTTTCTGAGATTTTCTTGCTATTTGAGCACCTTTCTTACCACTCCCTGTGATCTTGATCCTTCATTCTATATACTTCCTCAAGTATATAGAAAGCATATGGAACCATATGTCCTCCTAGAGTCCAGAATGGATGGCAATATTTAACATGGCAATTACAAAAATCCATACCTTTTTCATTTTTTAAAATATATTTACTTCCAATTATTTCAAATAAAATATTACAAGGCTTTCCTTACTGTACGTTTAACAACAAATTCCGCCTAAGTGTACAGCATGACAAGAAATATCAGGCAATTTAGGGGTGGTCACGATGTCAGTTGAGAAATGCAAACCAAATAAATGAGCCATTGATTGTTTGTGACACAAGCCCTGTAAAACACATGGTATGCATGTCTTGCCTAATACATGTTGGTTGCCTAGCTATTTTGTATGGTGGACCCCTTCTCTGCCAATTGTTAAGCAATCTGCGCCTCCACCATTTTTTATGAAGAAATGAAGTTGTCTGAAATCAGCCCCACTCAAATCAGAACTATACATAATCAAATTTTAAAAAAGAAATAATTTCCAAGACAATGCACAATTTTTATTTCTAGACTGACAGATTTTATGGTAATGTCAAAACTGATCTTTTATACGTTATGTGGGAGACCTTCTACAGTTTTAGAAGGCCCAGTGGTCTCTCCATCGTCATCTTCCTCACTGGAGATCTCTGTGCTGTTGACCACAGTGGCACTTAGAGCTTGCAGGTCATGCAGAACAGACATCATTTCTGGAGGGAGAAAGGAAAGCAGGAATACAGTCCCATAAATGCATTAGGTCATGATTAGAAGGGAAATATCACAAACTGCAATCCTGGTTTAAAAAATAAAATCTCATTATTCACCTCGATTGAGTGGCTTAGCTTTGGATTGGAACTGCATGACCTTTCCTGAGGGTGTTCTCTGGTGCTGCGTATCCAGGTCTCTGGAGGTGGAAAGTGCTGCGGTCCTTGCTCTTTTCCATTGGTCCAAGAATCCATTTTCATGTACGATTGCCTAAGGTTATGAGCAGTCAGTTAAGCCAAGTACACAATTCATTATACTGGTGTACGTACAGAGTGGAGACAAATTAAAGGAAAAACCAACATGAACAGCTTCAATGTGCCTTGGCATATATTCTGCAAGTCTCTCATTTGGTTTTGCTGAGCATGGTGGAGAGCACCATCTAAAATCTCCCATAGGTGTTCTATTGAGCTGGTGAAGGTGAAGGCCATAGCATATTCTTCACATCGTTTTAGTGGTTTTTTATTTTTTATTTAGAAAAATCTGAATACAAAGACACCCTCTGGGCTATGGAACATAATTAAGAAAATATACAAATCAAATGAAATTATAATAAAAACTTAACTTTAGCTGCTGCTGACAACCAAGCATCACATTATTTAGTTAGTTCTATGATTCCGAGCAATTGTTTTTGTGTAAATAATTTGGAGAAAACCATTTACCTAATGAAACCTGGACAATGGCTGTCATCTTTGTGCAGGCAATCTTTTTAGATGCAGGAATTCATTTGAATTTCATCATTACTAGTGGATATATTTTTATCCAAAATTGATGATAAAAATCATCATTGATTGGCAAAGTGAAGATGGGTACTTCTGAGAGGGGAAATGAATACACGGCAAAAACATTTTCACAGATAATTTTTAACGATTCACGTGGGTCATTGATTTGAGTCTGAATATAAGGATTTCCATCTTCAGACTGAAGAATCACACCCATGATATTTTTACAACAGATCCCAGTTTGTGTTTCATGGGTCAAGGGGCCACTTGCACCTCGACAGCGAGACTTACTAAAAGAATGTTTCTGTCCTTATCCATTTCCTGGAGCTGCTTCTGTAATTCCTGCATTTCCCTCTGGATCTGTTCATCCTGTAGGAGATGTACCTCCCTCAATCGCTCCCGGTCTCTCTCCATCTGCCTCTCTGACTGCCTTAGAGTCAACACTGCAAGGACGACAAAGTCAAAAGAACAAATATCTGGAGATTTCCAGCATTTACATAATGCATACCAAGTCACCATGACCTGTTAAATCTAATCAAAATTTTTTTTTTTCTTCCTATGAAACAACACAAAAGCATACTTCATTTAATTTTAGTGACTGCTAAATTGTAATTCCATGCAAAGAAATATGGAATGAACACAAAATTACTGTATAAGGCAAAATTCACTCAAAAACATAAAAATATATTTTTACTATCAGCATATGATAATGCAAACAATTTAGGGTTTCATACATGCAATACACTAATGAAAAGATGCCATTATCCCAAAAGTGGCCATTGGCCATAACTGTGATTGTCTAATTTGGATCAATATTATTATCAACCATTATTTTTTATATTTTTTTATAAGAAATATGCAATAATATTATAGTAGAACCTCAGAGATCCGAAACTCAAAAAACAGCCGGTCAACAGAACAGGGTATGTATTCGTAAGTATAACATTAATTCGAAATGACTGCAAAATGCTAATGAGGAACACAAACAAAATTTCATCAAAATTAGGAAGTGAGCTTAAGGTCGGTGACTAAAAAGTAGCCTACGAGGAAATACCGTAGCCTTTTGTCATCAAAAAGGACCAGGACAAATGTTGCTATTTGATGGAAGTGAAGTCTATCAAACAGCGTCAAATAAAGAAACTAGCAAATGCCAAGATGGAGCTCTCAGATGTTGATGAAATACTTGATGCAAATTCTATTAGAATGCTACATTAAAAATGAAATGAAAAATCTGGTTTTGCTGAGCATGACAGAATTGCCAAAAATAAAAATATTTTTTTACTTCTGAAAAGTAATGAACCAACATTTGGACTCCAACCGTCACAAACATGAATAACAATAATCAGACTGAATGAAGTGAAATTCATTATTTTTTCATAGCACATCTGCGGGCATAGTCTGTCCCTTTGAAACATACCTGCCTTAGTGTGCTCTCGTCTTGCCGTGTTCAGCAGAAACTCCAGTTCCGTCCGCTGTTGCGCAAAGCGAGTTTCTGTCTCGGACACCTTCTCTCGTAGTGCTGGTGAAAAACAAACAGAAATAAGAAAGATATTCCAATTGGTGCATCCATTGACCCCTGTTTGCACATATTTTTTGCAGTGTTCCACTATATAACTTGTAAGGGTCATTTTCTTAATTGATTCTTAATTGACAATGTGTGTTAGCATAAAGACAATCGCATGATTAAAAATAAGCTTTTATTTTTAATCCTTATTACCATTAGACAACTTTCTGAATTAAATGCTTACTGGGAGTCTTTCTCTGTCTCTCTCCCAGCAGAGACAGCCTTTGACCTTAATGTCTCTGCTTCTCCTGGAAGGGGGTAGCTAGCACATTCCGTCTTACAGTAAGGTCAACAAGGGCTAATCAGAAGACAAAATACTGATAAATGTTAGTGGCCAGCTTCATATCTTTTTGTTTTGGTAAAGCCCCCCCTTCTGGGTCAGAGTACTGAAAAATGTATATTAGTCTTACTATGTCTGATTGAAATCAGAGAGCTCTCTCACTTTCTGTTATTTATTCGCAAATCCGAAAGTTAAACTGAAGTATAGCTATCATTGTTTTACTGGGCTTCGTTTCATCAGACGATGCTCACCTGTAAAATGTTAAAAAGGGAATTTTTCCCCTCACATACTACACAAGAATTCCTCTTGTATTTCTTTTTGCTTTATCTTGTTGCTATGACAAAATAAATTGTTGGTGGTGAAATGTTTGTATGGATCCTTGAGTTGATGCTCCTAGATAAACGCTATTGTCCAATGTGTCACGCAAGTTGCAGATGAGACTGGGCTGAGGGTACTTCTTAACTGGCCAAACTCCACAGCAACGGTGGCACTTCGAAAATCCATATATGATTTAGTTGTCATGTTTCGCTTACTAATGAAATGGAACACAGACTTTGTTTCTTCCTCTGATAGATTAGTTGTAGGAGCACTGACTTTACTCTTTACTCCTTACCTCTCTCACTCTGCTCCTGCTGGTTGACCAGCTCATCCTGAAGCTGCTTGAGAGTCTTTGTTTGCTCCTCCAGATCTGTGTGGGCTTCCTGCAGCTTCTGTTGTGTCTGAGTGTGGCCTGCCTCAGCCATAAGGGCCTTCTCTGTACTCTGCAGCAGGGCCTGCTTCAACTCCTTCAGTTCAGACTCAACTGCGTGGGTTAAAAGATGATTTAGTGAGTTATTAGCCCCGCTGAAAAGTTTGGAATCAAACAATTCACATATAGTCAAAGCTCAGATTCAGAGCTTTTATTTAAGGGTTATTTTAAACATTTTTGTTTCACCATGTAGTAATTACAGCACTTTTGTTGTTTGAGACAATTTAGCAATGCCAAATATAATAGTCATGTTTTGTATTTGGTTGCATATCCTGATGTCTGTGACCTATCCACATCATCAGAGTCTAGATATCTGCTTTTAGGTTGTCCTACAAGCGATACTAAAACTCTTTGGGAGGCAGCCTGTTGCTTAGTGGCTAAGACTGGGACCTGGAAGGTGGGTGGTTCAAGCCCCTGTGTAGCCAAGATGAGATACACACAGCTGTTGGGCCACTGAGCAAGGCCCTTAACCCCATATTGCTCCTGGGCGGATTGTCCCCAACTAAGCTTAATCAACTATAAGTAACCTTGGATAAAAGCTACTTAAAAATAAAAAATAAAAAAAATAACAAATTATTATTATAAATTTATTTATTATCTTTGTATTTGAATAGATCTCTACGGGTGGTGGGTGGGACTGGATTCAGCTGTAAATTATGCAGATACAGTATAGATTGCATTTGTTGGCTAAATAGCTTCAAGTCATCAAGTGTCCAAGGTATCAAATGAGCCTCAAACCATCACGCTGCTGCCAAATATGTAGTAGATACTACAAGAATCGTTTCTTCGCACTAACTCTCCTAGTTAACTCAATGGACAAAATATTCAGGAGAAACAACTACCTGTACTGCATATCTGGCAGCAGCATCATGACTTGATGACTTAAAGCCATTTAGCCAACCAATGTTGGTACAAAAGCCAATGATACAAGCAGAAAATCATAATTTTTTTAAAACAAGAACTAATAAACAACACATAATATAGATAACGTGTACTAAAGAAATGAGGAGGAACATACACCGCTGCTGTGCCTCTGAGAGAGCCTTCGCTATGAGATCTGGGGTACGCTTCAGTTCTTGCACAAGGTGGTCCCTTTCCTCACACACTAGTGCCAACTCCTTGTGATGGCTAGGAAAGAGAGGGGGTGAGACGAACTGCGAATTAATAACCGACAGACTCAGAGGGAGGGAGTGATGGAGTGAGATGGAAATAACAAACCAAAAATCAAGTTTGCTTCATTATCACTAGTCTTCAAAGAGAACAGGAAAAGCCACATTTTGCTGATACTTTCACAACAGTGTGAAAGCTGCCTTTTCCTAAGCCTGGATAGAGGAATACTGCAGTTTCTGAGGTGGGATTTGTGCAGCAGGAGAACAGTAAAGGTAGACTCAGCTGCAGCACTGTGATACACAGTGAAGGTGGCTGGCTACTAAACCAAACCACAAAAATTATTATTTGTAATATTATCCAGTAGGCTTATTGTGATTATGCATTATTTGCTCATTCATTGTGCAAATTAAAGAAGTGTTGATAAGACAAATGTGATGTCATTCAATGCAGCACATTCCTGTCTTTAATAAAATTGCAGATAAAAAAATAAATGAAAAAGTATTTTTATTGTGAACTGCAAGTTAAACAGTAACAAGACGGACCCTGATGTAGCTAAGGGGGAGTATGTGTGGCAGAATCCATATGGTTGACCCCGACCTGAAGAGGAACTGGACCCTCTCTTACTTTTTTATTAATAATAAAAATATATAACATTATATAGGTGATACAACTCTCCCATGAAACCAGAAACAATGTCAACTACTCCCATTTTTCTCATAGGCTACATTTACTTCCTTCACTGAGGCACTTCCATCTCTAGGCTACTTATATTACTACACAATGCGTTTTGTGGCTTTAAGAGCTTTTGGTTGTCGAGTAGCTTTGGGATTGCCACTACATCACTTTGAATGTATTGACTCCATTAGCTAAATTGGGAATACCGTGAAAACAAATGAGCCAGCAAATAAATGCCATCTGCTTTATGAAATCAACACTGTTTGTCTCTTCATTCACTTAATTCCGCTGCATTAATAACTTCACATTTTATTTGTGAAGTTACCTCAGAATTTGGCTAGGCATCTCTGAACCTTGAGTTTTTAAGTCAGTTGAAACTTCCCCGAAGCTGACTACAATCAAAAAAAGGTAACACGATATAGGGACATTTGTAGGCTACTGAATATACAATCAGTGAGCATTATTAGTCTTCTGCTGCTGTAGCCTATCCACTAAGAGGTTTGATGCATTATGTGATCCGAGATGCTTGAGTGCATACCACTGATCTACTTAGTTCAACTCAGTCCTGCACCAGAATGAATGTGTTCTTTGTAATTAACTGTACAATTTTAACATGCGAGGCGCTTAAGAAAGGAGTGGCATGGAGACTGCATTCAGTTACTGTACCATTCAGAGGCAGGGTCTGGCTGTTTGGAAGCTTGTTGCACTTTCCATAGGGCTTCTTTTCTCATCACTAGTCCTGTAAGACAAGAGACGACATCGCTAAGGTCAAATGGCACTGAATGATTAGCTACTGTAAAAGCACATAAACAGCAGCAATGACTGCAGTGTAACCCCGATGTGAACTTTGATAAAGTGAAGGAAAATGACCAATTCTCACCTTGGATTGTGTCAACTCTTCCCTTAGCGAAAGTAAGCCTCTGGCTCAATCCATGAAGATGTCTTTGAGCTGCTTGTACCGCAGTAAGCTTATCCTCAAACATCAGAGCGAATCTGCGGAGGAAGTTATGGTTTGCATGCTTAGGAACGTCAACAGAAAACTGACAGATGCACCCTGCATTATTCCTTCATTCTGTTCTGATTTCATAGGAGCAAGGGTTGAGAAAACTGATGATTCGATCAAATCAGAACCTGCACCACGCTGTAAGATCCAATCAGCTGTAATGTTCAATATAAAATGCACATAATAGCGTCATCTGCTTATACTGATACTGATTCTGTTATATACAGTGAAGTTTATAGCTATTTGGACAGTGGCACAATTTTCTTTGTTAAAATCTTTGTCTCTGTACTCCAGCACATTGGAGTTAAAGTGCAGACTGTCAGCATTTCCGGAATTAACATACTTATCGGTTGAACCATGATGGAGCAGCAACCCATAGTAAGGACCAAGATACTCATTAGACTGGACTCCATCAGTCTTGTGTTTTCTTTTTATTGCAGAACCAAGCCGTCTAGAACTTGCAGCATTTCAGCAGCAGTTCTAGCTAGGTAGCAGAGTGCCTAATATTACTGCCTAACCTAGGCAGTAGCTGACTATGCTACCCCATTTAACTGATAAAGCTAGCTATAGCCTACCCAGGTAACATGGAATCCAAACTAGCGAACTACAGCTAGTAGATAAAGATCAGGTTAAATTAAATGTTTTCTCACATAAAACCTAATAAGCAAACTAGCTTGCTAAGGTTTGCAACAGCAAACTCAATGGATTTCCTTTAGTAGGATTTCAGATTGAGCAGAAATTATCCAATGTAAGGCAACTTACCTTTGTACTGCCTCAGACATGGTCTTCATGGCAGAGCCTGTCATCTGGCTCAATCCTTTCAGCTTCTCATTTCCAGCCAGGGCCTGAGCCAGCTCCCGCTCAGCGGTCTGAAACAGTAAACACTGTTACCGCCATGGCTGCCCAGTTCTCCCTACATTACTCAGCAAGACGATCAATGACTAACTATTAAGGCCAAAAAAAAAAAAAAAAAACTATTAAGGCCAGTTTTTCGTAATGTTTACATTATCTGATTGCAAAAATACAAACAAAAAACCGAATAAGCGTTAGATTGAATGTCTGGTTCTACTATTGTACTTAAAAAAAAAAGAAGAAAAATACATACAAGCCCACACATTCAGTGAATGTGGCACACAATGAGGGGAACCAGCAGAATCTGACTCACTGGGGTAACTAACACACCATACAAATTATCAAATGGACTGTCATCTGCTTGTGAGATCATGATACTGATTCTGTTGTATAAAGTGCAGTTTATAGGTATTTGGAAACAATTTGGGCTTTTTCCCTCTGTAGTCAAAAAGGTAAAAGTGCAGACTGTCAGTTTTAATTTCCAGGAATGTTCAAACATATCAGTTGAACCATATTGGAATTGCAAGGTCAATGATATTTATTGGACTCCATCAGTCTTGTGTTTTCTTCTGTTTGCCGAGCCAAGCTGTGTAGAACTAGCAGCTACCTGTTTTAGCAGCAGTTCTAGCTTGGTAGTGGAGTGCCTAATATTACGACCTAAGCTAGGTAGTAGCCAACTATGCTACCCAGTTTAAATTTAGCTAGCTATAGCACACCCAGGTAACATGGAATCCAAACTAACAAACTATAGCTAGAAGATAAAGATCAGGTTATATTAAATAATTTCTCACATAAAACCTAAGAAGCAAGCTAAGCTTGTTAAGGTTTGCAACAACAAACTCAAATAACAGCAAGGAAATATTTCCACATCTGTTCCACACTGGGGTAACACACCATACAATTTTCAAATGTAGTGTCATCTGTTTGTAAGACCATGATACTAATTTTGTTATATAATGTGCAGTTTATAGGCATTTGGACACAATTTGGGGATTTACTCCAGTGCATTGAAGTTGAAATGAAACCATGAACCAGAGGTTAAAGTGCAGATTGTCAGCTTTAATTTTTGGGAATGTTCATCCATATCGGTGTAAGGCGGAAATTATAAATCTGGTGTCGTCACTCATTGCACTGGTCAGCTTGCTGACATCCTCTGATATGGTGGCAATATGGGGCTGTAAAGTAATTTAACTCTCCCCCCAGGAGCATACATCTTTAGCCCCCACTTTCGCGGCACCCATACAGGCGGGAGCCTGTGGGGGGAAAAACTCCATTGTTCCCAAAACAGATGTCTTCCTGAACCCCCTGTAAATCACCCCTTCCTCTCATATTCCTTTCGGGGTTTGAGCGCTGAAATGGTGCATATGGCATAAAGATGTTTCATGACAATCCCAGATCAGAACATAGTAATGTTTGGTATTATTCTGATTGTTTCAGAGCAACTGGTGCAATGGTCTGATTTCCACAACAGTATACCTCGGACATCATAACCATCCAGGAACCTAGGGAATACTGTGCAGAAATCTGTCCCTGTGAAAGCCATTGGCCTCACCCCCTGACCTGGCCTGGCTCTAAATTCCAAATGGTTATGAACGCCAGATGGTTCATTGTGGACCCAGTTAAGATCAAAGGCCTAATTTTGGATTTAAAGAGACTCAACCAAGCAATCTGGGAAGATCGTAACCAACTTCTCACACCGTGAATATTCTGTGTCTGTGTGTAGCTGAAGCAGGCTGGGTAAGTTTATTTACTCTGAATTTATATTCTCTACTCTATTTCTGTATGTTGTAATTGACTGTTGAATTCTAAGCTAATGACCTACCTGCCTGTTAATAAATTCTTCTGATTTGAATTTGCGTGATCTCTATGACTCTAATCCATTTTATACCATCTTCAGCCTAAATTATGACTGAATACTCAGGGGAACAATTTTGACCAAGAACCGTGAACCGTGACCAAGAACTGAACAGTGGCTTGGTACTTTAGTGGAGTCCCCAAGTTGGGAAAGGCAGTCAAGTTCGGCCAGCAAAATGGGATTGGTGGTGCATGGTTCTGGTGATTTCATGTAAAGAGAACACATGGACGTTCTATGTCGGTTCTTGTCAAATTAGCCTCAAGGAGCCCTCTGAATGCACGCTGACCTGGGCTCACAACCATCTATGTAAAATATAATGCATGTATTGTGTTGACTAGACCCCCAACCTCTATGTTCTCCAATGAACTGAGATTCAGCAATAGTGCTAATCCCGGGAGCATACATTGAGTAATGGTGGCACACAAGGTAGAGTCGGGTGTAACCACACACTACGACAGATCGGATATATCCATGATGACAACATGGCCCCGTTTGCGAATGGAAAATATTAAGAATCTTACTGATCCGTTTCAGACCTGCCTTAAGCAGCATATGGAGCAGCGTAATTCATATCTGACTCGTTTGCATCAACAACCAATAAGAAAAACACGTTTCTCCTTCCCCTCCAGCTATTCCCTCATTGGTCTAGCTGTGCGGGTTCTACGTCGGTTTAGCCATGTCAGAATGGCAACCCATAGTACCCCCATTATACTACATGAATGGCATTTACTACATGAAAAACCCATTCAATTGTCAAACAGAATGCTATCCAGGACATAGGCATAGATGTGTCAAAGACTACCATAAAGAGAAGACTATACCAGCATAACCTTTAATGCATCCACTTGACTCACTGAAAGATGCAAACCACTGGTTAGCCCCAAGAACAGAACAGCCAGGTTAGAGTAGCTGTTCTGTAGTGTTTCTGGAGCAAATTCTCATGGACAGATGAGATGAGTATTAACCAGTACCTGTAGGAACTGCTCATGCTGCAAACCCCCCTCATCTTTGAAACATGTTGTAGGTAGTGTTATGACTTTGGGGATACATGCCTGCTGCTAGAACTGGCTCACTTGTCTTTATTGAGGGCAGCAGCAGGATGAGTAGAGACAAAAGAACAGAAATCATACCACTGTCCAAAAACCTACTCACTGCACTGTATGTAGATTAATCACAACTCTGAGAAGGAAACTGAATGCAAGAGAATAATAGAATATTCAAGAAGTGCTTATAATGCAAATATAATTCAGATCCACAGAGAAATATTCAGTGTCATTAAAACAGTCAAGGAAGTCCCTCGGTTCCCCAGTAACTCACCTCTCTTTTCACCCTCTCCAGGTCAAGCTCAGCAATCCTGTCTTGTAAGCTGTGCTGGGACATGCGGGCCTGATTCATCAGCCCTTTCACCTCCTGTTCCATTGCGGAAATCTGAACACACAAAATGCATGTTTTAAAATATCTGATATGAGCATGCAACCGTGACCGCTTATCAGCTGAAACTGGAGGGGATAGAATTCTTACCTTTAGACCAACTATTTTTGTGCTGACTTAAAGTCAGGTATACAGTACATTCTGAAAATGGGGGACAACAGCAGAATCACTGTGGCCCACTACATTCACTGCACAACTTCGGAATTGTGAAAAGCAATATTTAGAATATACACATATAGTATATGCCATATATCTGGCATAAACACAACCGCAAACAGAAAATATAATGTTTCAACAAAACTGAAGGTACAGTATCCATCAGCAATCAAACCCACCTCTTCCCTTATTTGGATGTAAAAAAATAAATAAATAAAAAAAAGTCTGTTTAAATGTTTTCTAGCGATTTCAAATATGGAATGTAGCAGAACACTGTTGGCACCATCAACTCTGCTGTAACTCTATGGACTGGTCCAGTTGAAAGGCCTGCAAAATGCTGATATCACAGTATGCTGATATAAAAATCTTAAATCCATGGCAGGCACCCTCTTTGGATTGCTTATACACACCTTATCCTGGTCTATGCTAATCCTAACCAGAAGGAAGAGTGCCCAGGTAACTGAACCAGGTGAATTATTTGTATGAAAGTACCAGATAATGCTAAATCTGTTATTCTACACAAATAATGCATGGCATATGGAATGTATAGTGCAGAGTACCCAGCTGCATAAACTGTTTGTAAAGACAGCAATCTGCATAAGTGGGTCTGGATAATAGCATCGGCCAAATGCCTAAAATGTAAATGTAATTAATATCCCAACATTAGCCACCACTAATGTACTGTATATAGAATTCAGGAATTAACTGACATTTCCTTTCAGTGTTAATTTGCCTTGTTATTCTGCATTAACATCTCAGAAACAGTTAATAACAAAATAAAAACAAAATGGTTCAATTTCTGCTGCAAGTACATTTGGTGCAATAGATCTTTATGTATATTTGTTTAGGAGATGCATCATGCATTTTGCAGAGGGAATTCAAATTAAAAATGTTAAAAACAGCCCAGCTGTGCCATAAAACCTACAACGCCCTTTCGGCTCTGTGTTCTATACTGTATGTCACACGTTTCATCATACCTCAGAGATTAATTGCATTGCATTTGAATTTTGTTTCAACAACTTACTGTAGAGAGAAGTTTAACTCTCTCTCCTCGTTGCTCAATGTCCTTTGAGCGAAGCTGCACCAGAAGGACAAACACTTTCTCCCTCCAGCACCGGAGCACTCGACTGGCTTTTGAACCAACTTTCAGAAGTGGATCTGATAGAACCTGAAGCAGAAAGGGATATTAATCGACAACTGACAAGTGGCAAGTTGCATCTGGGGTGGTCGTGTGAAAAATAAACAAGGAATGTGTTGACTGGATGTATCAAACTGCATCTTCCTGGTTAATCCAGGATAAATTATGATATAAATTTCAGAGAATCAGACTGGTATCCTTGTTTCAACTAGCATTTTAAAAACAGCATGTAAAAAAAAAAAAAAAAAAACAGAACAAAAAAAAAAAGGTGAATATCATCAAAGTTCATATCATCAAACCTTGTCTCCCATTTCCTTCTCCTGTATGGCCAGTATATCAACCAGAGAGTTCAGTCTTATCGTCAAAAGCTCTGCGGTCACTTGCAAAGCCTCTTTCTCCTTCTCCAGTTTCTATTAAAAGGAACAAGTTGTACGTGAGTCAGGGATATGTGCATGTGTATGGTAATTCTGGATTATTTTATTAGAAAGCAGGTATCTACCTGAATCATGTCACTCTGTTTAGCTTCTTCCTGTCTCTCTGGAACAAGCTGTCCAACATAATTCCTTAGTCTCTGCAGTGTAGTTGACTGAGTCTCATATGCTTTTCCTACTTGACTGCAAAGGATGATTGAAAACATCACACATTGACTTGATTGAGAACACATTTCTAGAATGGGAAAACCAAGAATAGATACACACAAACTGCCTGAAGCAATAACGTGCAAATTTCATACTTTGCAAAAAGAGGGATTTTTTTTTTTTTTCTGGATGGCCAGAATTTCCAAATGTTTAAACATTCAAAAATAAATATGCACAATAATGGAAATATGGACAGCAAGGAACAAAAACTACTGAATATTTAAATATTTTTATGGTATTTGGAAGTAAAATGCCATATGAAAGACAGGTACAATCAAACCTCAATGTTAAGAATAAGAATACTTTGGGAATGGGGGCTTTATGAATCTAGTAAAATGTGGTAAATCATGGTAACTGCTTGTGCTGCAAATCCAGCACATAATCATATCCTGAGGATCCGAGGGGCGACATGGCTCAGGCAGTAAGAGCAGTCGTCTGGCAGTCGGAGGGTTGCCAGTTCGATCCCCCGCCCGGGCTGTGTCGAAGTGTCCCTGAGCAAGACACCTAACCCCCAAATGCTCCTGACGAGCATGGCAGCCAATCGCCGTCGGTGTGTGAGTGTGTGTGTATGAATGGGTGAATGAGAAGCATCAATTGTACAGTGCTTTGGATAAAGGCGCTATATAAATGCCAACCATTTACCATCCATCCCTGTTTCCCAAAACCAAACAGCACATTTCTCTCGAAAAACAAGACAAAATTTTTACCATAAGATGGCATCCATATTTCATGAAATCAGTTAAAAGTATACTGCAATTGGAATAATTGATACAAGTATAGAGTATTTAATTTTTTTCTTTTCCCAGAGTTGTTAGCAAGCCCACTGTACTCTAGTACAGAAAACTATCAACAGATATTCTATTATGAAATCATATTCAATAAATAGTAGAAATGTACCTTAATTCTTCTGTGAGTTGGTCTCTCTCTTCAGACACTTGCTGAAGACGCCTCTCTAGATTGGAAATCTCTTCTGTGGCATAGTGCAATCTGTCCTGCACGTCAGCGCTGGTTTGTCCAAGAGCTGCCACTTCTGCATGGTGCTTTATGGAAAGCTGCTGCAACTGCGGACACAGATGCTTTAAAATACATTTCTAAACACTCAATGATTATGAAACGTAAAGGAACATACATTTGGTGGCCACCTATTCAGTGCACCTCCTTGAAACGCAAATGGTCTGCTCTTCCAAACAGCAAACCATGGCTGCAATTTGGTATATGTTTAGCCTACCTAAGATTTATTACTGAGGTGAGCTGTCAATCACAACAGCATTAATCTCTCATTTAATTTGCTTTTGGACCAAAGTGTTTTTTCTATTAATTAAAACCGGATGGCTCTACAGGGGGTGATCAATTTATTTAGTGCATTAAACATGGCAATTCCTAAACAGGAACAATCACAACTTGATTTACCAGAATGTAACTTCAATCAAACTATATTTTTAGGTGTGCCAAATACTACTTTGACATACGCTCTGCAATCCAAATGCAGAGAACATTCTGATCAAAGGGTTCACCACACCTCGGCCTGATGTTTCATTTGAGTCTCCATAAGCTCCTCCTTGAGTTTCAGGATTTCCACCTTGCAAGACTCCTCAAATGTCTCCTTTCGGCAAAGCTCAGACTCTGTCCTCTGAGCCTCCAGCCTGTCTCTCTCCACCCCCATCTTCTTCAATTTCTCGAGCTACAGATTCAAAATATACGTACATACCTAGATGAAAACTGTGAAATGGATAAACTCAACATAAAACCATTTCCAGAAGGGTGGATTTCTTTGCTGACCTCAACACAAAGCTGCTCTTGCTCAGCTCTATTCCGCCCCAACTCTGATCTGGTGTCTCCGAGGTCCGTCTTGGTTTGACACAATTCAGCCCGCAACTCTTCCAGTTCTTCACTCTTCCTACCATGATGGGTCAGAGACAAGTCTTCCTGAATACATTTTTAATTAGTTATTGCTTTGCCTAGAATTATTATATGGCAGTTAGTTCCGGTCAAGAAAATGGATTGGACATTAAGAGGCATTATAATGTATGACTGCTCATTTACAACAGCACTGTTCACTTACTGCAACATATCACTCTGCTTTATTCGTATTGATTGTTGGGGGGAAAAAAACTGTATTTTTTAAAAAGGAATCCTAAAGGAACTATATTGGTTGGTGGAGCCAAATCATAATCCACCAACAAAAAAAGCCAAATAATAAATCAGTTGATTAACAAATCATAATCTGTTGTTGCAATGTCATACTAGGTCATACTGTATATCAGTACAGCTGTGAGGCAGTTACAGGCACGAGACCGACTGAATCACAGCCGTGCTTATACACAAAGCACAGCTGCACTCCCTCTCTTGTGATATTGCTTAATTATTAAATGATTCAAAAACATGCCCAGCACAGTGTACCTGTTAAGGGAATGGTCTCTCTTTTTAATATCATCCCTCTGTCTACCTATGGCTTCCTTTAATGCATCCACTTGGCCTCTTAATTTCTCCACTTCAGCCCTCAGTCTCTCTGCTTCCAGCTTCCGCTCTGCATCAATCCAGCAGTTGCCTGGCGGGTCACTTCTCTCTGCAGGACTGTGAATGTAGTGAAAACACTGGCAATTTTTTCTTATTCATTTTCAATAATACTGTTACATATGATTTCACAAAATTAATTAGATTAAAAACATCGGTCATTGCGATTCCCCGAAATCAGGAAGTGAATTCCAAGTATCTTCCAAAACAACTAATGGAAAATGTTATAGACATGCACAGGTCAGCACAGTGAATATCTTTAAACATGACCAGGTAAATCAATAGGAACCTGGTAGGTGTAACATATGATCCAGGGTCCAGACACTGCTGAGATTAGGCTGTGCCTGAAAAATGAGAAGCTAGGTAAGGACTAATGTGGTTTGCCAACAGCGGGTTTGATACAAACACCACTAGAGCTTGAGGAAGGCAAAGTTACATCTCTATCATTCTTCGTTTGAATATAAGACTGCTTATCTCTCAAAGATCTCATATCTCTTAAATAATATTCAATTCAGATCATATTTATGCTACACTACATAGCTAGCCATTGTAAATATTGGTGTCAGATGGTTATCAGCGTCTGATATACACATTTCTCCTACACCCGATTATTCACAGAACAATAATAAAGGTTTTATTTCTTAACAGCCCTCAACTTATCCATGAACGCGCAAAATGATACGCCAGCCCAGGCAAAATGGTATGGTATAATAAACATCCATGAAATGTGAAAAAAAGAAATATGAAAATGCATATAACCACGAAGTAGGGAGGCAACCTGAAGCAGCTTTCTTC
Source organism: Conger conger (assembly GCF_963514075.1). Classification (NCBI taxonomy): domain Eukaryota; kingdom Metazoa; phylum Chordata; class Actinopteri; order Anguilliformes; family Congridae; genus Conger; species Conger conger. Next base: position 11,200,499 of record NC_083766.1, on the reverse strand, counting down.
AGCTGAAAATTGCTGTCAGTTAATGAAACATATGACATATGACACCAACCTCAATTTCAATAAAAATATTATAACTGGTCAAAAGTCATTATTGTGCGAAAAAGGTGAGATATGAGCCACAATGCAGTCACAGGTTATCACTCAATTAATCAATTAAATAATACCTCATCTCGGAAGTGATCTCTTGGTGTGGACCAAGTGTCCGCACTCTTGAACTATTCCCATGCAGCTCCATCAGTCTCTGGTTTGTTTTACGTAGTTCCACAATTTCTTGTTGTGCTTGAGCAACAGCTAACCATGGGTTACCATTCTCAATGCCCAAAGGAGCTGCTTGTACAGGCATACGCCAAGTCATTGGAGATCCCCTTCCAATTGCTGGTCCTGGCATTGCCACCGTTGTGGAAGGTTGGAGGCAGGAAGTGAAATGGGATGGTGGTATTAAGTTGGTGTGGGCTGCCTCTGCAAATGGAAAGATGCAACAATGTGAACAACAGCAGTGAGCTAACCAACTTGCAAGATACTAATGTACGTTTTCATTATCGACCAATATACTATTACTATCACGAACATTGTAGCTTGGTTAGCGAGTCAACTGAATGGCTAACGGTATAACCAGTGATAGAGAACACAGGACAACAAACCGTAACCACCTATCGACGTACCCATTTCTCGCTTATTTCTCAAATCTGATGCTACAAAATCAGCAGGGGCGCTCAACTTTTCGTCCACATTCCGCCTTTCCATACTGGCTACTTAACGTTAAATACAGGCAAAGGGTTCCCTTCATTGATCGTCAAACTCTACAAACATTTGATAGCATAATGCCCTAGTTGAAAAATAATTCTGTCGCGCTTTATATTTTGGACGGTTGATCCTACGGGTAGTCATGTATTTCCGCTTCGGGTATCCAATCAAAACTGGGCCTGAACCACAGAAGTGGTCACACTATTTGTTTTTGCCTTTGATGAGTGTACAGCTGTGACTGGTAGCCAATCAAAATGATACTGGAGTGCCGTTTGTCATTTTTCAGCCAATTAAAACTACTATGGGGCGGGGCTTACAGTGTTACTCCGGTGTAGCCCCGCCCCATGCTCTAGGCTTCAGCGAAGGGGACTTGGACGAAAGCAGTCACAGAAAATGAAGTAACCATCAAGACCCCGAAAATACACAAGACAAAAAATTACTATAAAAAACACCGAAAGACTAGACGCACATCTTCCCTCAGCGGTATACTGTTTGGCAGGCCAAGCGGATCGGAATTGTGAAAGTGTGTAAACACATCACCAGGTAAATGAGGATGTTTCTCTAACTTCCGCCTAAAAGACGCAAAAAAGAAAATGGCGTGTGTTCAATGAGAAGGCCTTTGCATTTGGCTAAAGTAACAATTATAATACGGATGCTTTAGCTAGAATGCAGTTACTTAATTAGATTGTTGTTCAGCTCAGCAATAGTTTAACGTTAAGTCATTGATTAACCAGAATAAATAAATAGTCTGCACCATAAAGATATCTCCAGAGTCGCATTTGTTTGTAACCGGTGTTGATCAGCTAACATTTAACTTAGTTTACCACCAGAAAGCAACGAAATATTGAAAAGCTAGCGAACTTAAATGATCTTGCATTATGGCTTTGCTGATAACCTTACTAGTGGGGGAAAAAAACAACCCGAATTTATTTTCTAGAAGCAAAATAATAATAGCCCGATCCTTATCGAGAATGACTGAAAGAAGTATTGTGGAGCTCTTGTGGATTTTTGCAGAGCAAGAGAATCTGCTGTGATTTCCCCATGCTCTTTCACTGATGCACACGCGATAGAGTTGGCATGCGTGTTCCTTCGTTCATTCCTCATCTGATTGGAAACATTTTGTCTGAAGAGAGGGGATGAAATAATTTATGCTGAATCCTCGTTATTTCATTATAAGGTATGACAACAAATTTAGGGTTGATTATTTGATTTGCGGTCTGAACCACAGACCGCCTAAAATTCGGATCGCTCCTCATTGGCCAACCTGCAAAACCAACAGCCAAAATAAGAGTTCGCCGTATAAGGACTCCTGGCTGATTAATATAATTTATTATAATTATTTTCTGGTGTATTGTAGGTGTCAAATAATCCAAAACTATGTTTAGGTGCAGTTGTTGCTGTTTATTTCAGCTTAGGCTATTCAGTTAGCCCAGATGATACAGGTGTTAAACTAGGCATGTATAACGTTCATAAATGAAATGAGTTAATAACAGTCCAATACATGCCTTGATTGTCTAAACAAAGCTGTATAAGCTTATAGCTTATAGCTTATATATATATTCTCATAATTCACTTTGCTAATGCAATCAAATATTGGTTGCCTGTAGCTTCGGATTAAGATGGCTAGTTAGTGATATAGGCTAGTATATTATTTTAACGTTAGCTGCGTGCGTTAATTAGCCTAATGTGTATTGTGGAACGTATTACCGATAAACTTGTTCCCAACCCTAAGTGGCCAGCAAGACGTCCCCACGCACCAGTTGGGGATACCAGAGTTATGGCCTACTTGGGGATACTCAATTACAACGCAACAGGGGGATTTAGGATTTAATCCACTAAACCGTGGTTGTGTAGATGATGAAATATAAATGTTTTTTTTGTTTTTTTAAATATAGGCTATGTTTATTGCATCAACACCACTGGAAAATGTGTTTTTAAGTAACGTTTTATTTAGCATTACATTTTCAGGGCTTGGGTATCTAGACCAGCAATTTGTAATGAAAGTTTCAACGTTAGACATTTTCGTTGATGGAATGGAGAGCTATGTTCTGTACTAGGGTTCAACTTCGAAAAGTTTACCCATACTTTCTGAATGCTCTGTATACCGTATACTAATAAGGGTGTTTTGTGGCCTCTGGTTGCCTTCCTTGGCAACTGCTTTTTCATATCATTTATGTATAACAATATATAGTCTTCTCCAAAAGTATTGGAACAACAAGGTCAATTCCTTTGTTTTTGCTGTACACTGAAGACAGTTGAGTTTGAGGTCAAAAGATGCACATGAGATAACGGATCCAAATTTCAGCCTTATTACCGTAGAACTCATCTCCTTTTGTATCAGACCACACAGTTTTTAGGTGAACAAAAGTATTGGAACATGTGACTGACAGGTGTTTCTTGTTGCCCAGATGTGTCCTGCTAGATTAATTGGTTAAACAATACATAGTTCTCAATGTCTACTCATTGGATTTTGTCTGTGAAGACTGTTACAAAACATGAAGACTAGAGAGCTGTCTTTTGGAGAAAAGCAAGCCATTTTGAAGACAGGAAATCGATCAGAGCCATTGCGCAGGAATTGGGGATAGCTTGTACAACAACTTGGAATGTCATAAAAAAGAAAGAAACCACTGGCATACTAAGCAACAGACATTGAACAGGTCGACCAAGGAAAACAACAGCAGTTCATGACAAACAGTGCGAGAGCTGTGAAGAAAACCCCCAAAACATCAGTCCGTGACATCAATCTCCTCAGGGTTTCTCTTCCTAACGGTACCTTAATCAACCATTTGAAAAAGACTTGGAGAGCAGCAATATAGAGGCTATACCAGAAGATGCAAATCACTCATCAGTATTAAAGGTACAATAGGTAATTTCGGACTTCTAACGGTCAAGAGAGGAATAGCAGCAACAAACGCCTTCAAACCACAACACTGTTTATCCCTCCCCCTTCTCTGTGAACGTGCTGAAGTTGAAACGCCATTGGCTGTAGCAGTTAGAACTAATTTTCAACCAATGAGCTTGAATTATTGTACAGTTATACAATGTTTTGGTACAGTGTGTCAGGCCGTCAACTATATTTTGAAACACGAATTTAAGGACTATGAATACAGCCAGAGAGTGAGTCAATATGTCTGGCAACTTATGGAGAAATGCATCCAAACTATTTTGGAGAAACATCTTGCAGCAAGACAATGACCCAAAACATGCTGCCAACACAACAAAGCACTTCATTAGGGAGAAAAAGTGGAAGGTTTTAGACTGGCCATGTCAATCACCAGACCTTAACCCAATTCAGCATGCATTTCACTTCCCAAAGAGGAGCGTGAAGGGGAAAAACCCCCTGAAACAACAACTGAAAGAGGCTGCAGTAAAAGCCTAGAAAAGCATCACAAAAGAAGAATGCAACAATTTGGTGATGACAATGGGTTTAATTTAATTATACTCTTTGTCACAATACTTCTGCTCTCCTAAAAATAGGTTGATCTGATACCAAAGGTGTGCTATGTTCTAAGTAATTTAACACATCTAGGTGTAAATGCCAGGAAATAAAAGCTGAAATTCTGGACTCTTGTTTCGTGTTCCTTTTTGATATCTCAAGTCCAAATGTAGTCAGTGTATTGCAAAAACAAAGGAATTGGCCTTGCTGTTCAAATAACTTCTGGAGGGGACTATATAAAACATGCCATACTGGAAAATCCTACTTTAAACCGTCAGCATCACAAAATGATCCAGGAGATGTGTAATGTGTTTTGTAGCAATAGCCTTTAGGTGCACTGATGTATGAATTGTGCTGTATTCTAGCAAAGAGATGCGCACATCTGAATTATTCTAGAATTATTAGTAATAAATAGTCTGTGTGCCTTTGCTGTGTTGTTCATTAGCCAATAAACGTTAGCCACAGGACCTCTTAAATGGTTGACTAGAATGTGCTCCTATTTAGTTATAACACGAACCTTGTCTGGGGTCTCGGGAAACAGGGGTCGATCCCCCGAAAGCATTGTTGTTTAACGTCACCTGAAATACACCTGGAATTTATTTTTTTTAGGAATTTGAAAACAGTGGGGAACTCTTATTTTGGCTGACGGGTTGGCAGGTTGGCCAATGAGGAGCGATCAGCATTTTAGGCCCGCCCAGACCGCAAATCAAATAATCAACTGTACATTTGGTTTTATGCCTAAGAATTAAATATCGAGAATTCAGGCTGAATTCTTTCATCCCCTCTCTTGGACAAAAAGTTCTCGTTTCTGCATTTTTCCTCAATCAATCAGATGAGGAATGGACAAATGATATATGGACTGTGCATGTTAGCCACAGTGCAATTATTTCGTTCACTGTCTGGAATGGATCATCACTTATTTTATTAATTTTAAAATGGGTGATGTTTAAAATACAAGACCTGAAGAAACTATATTCTTTGAAATATTCAATATCTGATCTGATTTGTATTTGGCTAGAAATGCTGAGGTAAGTAATGTTTGTGAGGGAAAGAGTGAGTTGCATGGTTTATTAATTCTGTGTAGGCAAAGATAGGCCTGTTGACAAACCACAGCTGGTAAGGAGCAGGAATTCATAAAGTAATCTTCAGGGAAAACTGAAGCATACCGCAAACTATAAGTCCACTGTTCTGCAGTCTCCAGTATGTTCCTGCTTCCTGAGTTATATCATTAATTGTCCCAAGTCCTGCCTGTGATTCAACTGGAGGTTGTACAGTTACAGCAAGACTGAAATGGAGCAAAATACAACCAAATTGCAAAACAAAAAAAATGCAATACACATAGTGTGTTAAGTCCACAGAAGCCTAGACCTTTGGTTTGAAATACCAATTCCATGCTGGTAGTACAGTCTCATTGGCTACAAATTAAGTCAGAGAGATTGTCACCGATACGTATGTGGCACCTTGAACCAAGTAACACAACATGTCTGAACTGAAATATTGGATTTGGCGCATAAAATAACTTGCGACTGTTCTTGAGGTTTGTTACAGTCAATGACAAGTTGTTTAAACAATATCTGGGCATCTCTCCTTGGATAGTGCTGACGAAGTTCACAACTGGATTCAACATCCCTGTGCCGGCAGTGTTGGAATCGGCATGGAATCTGCAGATAAAAACGATGAGCAAATGAACAATGAGCAACCTGGGCCCTCCCAAAGCTCTCTGCCTTTAGAGACTGTTGATGAAAGCCAGGATGCTTCACTCTCCCAGGACTCTGGTGACAAACCGTCAAGTACACTGAATCTGTACGCTGCTCTTGGGCTGTCTCCTGAGGATGTGGTCGCTCTGGCACAGATCCCAGAAAGTGAGATAAGCATAGAAACCTTACCACACCTTATTATGCAGCTGAAGGCCAAGCAGGCTCAGTGTGGTGGGCCGACAGTGACCTCTCCACCAAAAGAGGAATTGCCCAATGACCAAGAGGCTGACAGCACTGATGGTCTACCCCAGAAATCAACAAGCAAAAATGAGAGCCCGGAGCGGTTGGGGCATGTACGGAGCAGGAGGGAGCCTCGTCATTACAAGTCTTCCAATGAGGGCAGTCCGCCAAAGTTTCCCATGTCTTATATGACGGGTGATTTTCACGGAGTTCTGCCAAGAATTTTTCCACACACATGTTCTCTGTGCCATTGCATATTGTACTCTCCTGCGGTAAGTATTTTAAAAAAATTGTTTCTTACTTCGTGTTTGCAATACTCTCAATCCTCTTGAATTATATATATCTTGAATTCTGTGCCACGCATTCAAGGTTGGGGTGTTTCCAATAATTTTAGGGGTGTGAAAGCCTACTCGTTGGAACACAATCTTGTTTGTTGAACAAAATATTTTTCTCAAGTGTTTGAGTGATTCTGCGTGTAGCAAAACTAGTATGAATGATGAGGTGCTGGATACCAGGTTTCATGTAAACTTGAGCTATGCTTCAAAAGTTAAGGGAAAGATTCACTGCGTTTAGTTAAACATTGTTGCTGGGCCATTCCATGCCAACTTCTGGAGGTTGCGCCACAGCACTCTTTTTCTGTGTGTAGGAGATATTTGGCCCTAAACGGTGACTTATTTACAAATAAAATGACGCTAACAGTATGTTGACTTTTGGAGATAATACTGCCCCAAATTGGAATTCTACTTACAAAATTATCTCTGGATACAATTTTACAAGATTTAGGGCTTGTCTTTACTCTTTACCATTAAATTTCACATTTTGTGCCACAATGCGTTTTTCATTGTGACACCTGGCAAACTTTAATGGCTCTCGCGGGATATTGAATATGGAGTATGAAGCTCTAGTTTTCAGGAATTCTATATCTCTTAATTGTCTACCAACACACTGTTTAATATATAAGCATGTCAGTATAATATGAGTATAATGTTCGATTGTCATACTAGGCAAAATTGGTCTTCTGTTTGGCAATTGGCATTAAGCATCTTACCAACATCTAGGCATAATCAGACTGCAATGAACTGGATTCTGTATTCAAAGGAAGTGCGCTGATGGCTTTTTGTATTTGCTTTCAAAATAGTTTTAAAGAAAAAATTATTTCTATACTGTGGTGCAGTCCGTCGGGCAGCTGACTCTCAATCCATAATATATGAGTCTTCAAACACATGGCACCATCTGAGCTGTGCCCTGTTTTCTATCTGGTACCGTCTTAGATTTCTCCCTGTCTGAATACAGCAAAAAAGAAAAAAAAAAAGAGGCCAGTGATCAAAGTAATCTGAAATTAATTACAAACAGCTATGTTTTAAATGAAATGTTTGCATTTGCTGATCATCCCTAACCCAAACATCAGCTTGCTGATGACACATCAAAGTGTATCAGCACTGATCTCTGACCACTGCTACAGCCATGTATCATGGCTACTGTACATCAAACAACATGTGCTCACCACTGTGCAGATTGGTTAAGATTCAAACCTCTCAAAGAATTCATAATCTTCTTTCAACATAGCTTGCCCAGTATGTGTGTGTCAGTATGTGGCATGCAATATTTAAACAAGTGTGGTTAATTGATACATCCTCCATTAAAGTCTATATTGCTATGATCTCAATCATATAGACCTACTGTATATCCTTCTGGATCAAAGTGTAGATGTGGATATATAGGCTACAGTATGTACGTTTTGGGCCTATACGTAATTATTAATATTTGTCCAAAAGTAATTGACCAGTTAAACAAAGTCATGGCTAACTACTGTGCATTCACAGTCACTCAATGCTTGTATTGTCCACAAATCCCTGATTCTCACTGTGGCAATACATATTATAATGTTGTATGTAATATTCAAAATGTATTTTGAATAAAAATGTTGCCGTGTTAATGCTATGCAAGTAATTGGGTATAAATGAGTCTTGTTCTGCACAGACCAAATATAAACTACAGGTCTGTAGCATGTTGTCAAAGATCTGTGCTGATACACCTTGATGGAGAGCAGGTTGTTGTTAGGGTTGATCAATTTCATTTCCTGTCTTTTGAGGCTTTCAGCAAATGCAAACATCTCACTTAAAACACAGTATTTAGTGATTCATTTCCTTGGTTTTTACTCCAAGAGGTTCATTCAATACTTAATGGGTCATTATGAATATGCATTAAAAATAAAACCTTTGGCTGAGAACTTTGCTTACATTAAATAATCTATCTACTTAATAGTGCAACCACTTGCCTACATTTTCCAAGATCGTCTAGTTTAGCTATTTCTGAAATAAAGTAGAACTGTTCGCATAGGCTTAAAGAAAAATCCATAGTTGGCTAGTGTCATTATCTATTGAATATTGAAAGCGAAAATTCCCTTAAATTGACCACTTTAATCGTGTCACCACAATGATTGCCCTGCGACATATAGCCTATGCTAGAATCAAATGCATTGGCAAAGTTTAGCTGTTACATAGATTTTACACTTTAATTTGCCAATTAGACTTTTATTGGACTTACAATGTTGAAACTTGAATAGAACTATTTAAGACGGACCAAAATAAAGTTAGAAAAAAATTTTTTTTAGGGGTATCCATAACTCAGAAATGGTGTAAAGAAATAAAAATAAAAAAGTTGCTATCGCAAAATCAGTAGTTGCTGTTCAAATTTTACTATTTTCAATGGAAGAACCAACCAATGCAAATGTAAGTGCTACCATGCTCACTATAATGTAATTGTCTCTGAACTGGTAAGATAAAGGACAAAGCAAAGGAAACAAGCCTATATTAATAAATAAAAAATACTGTATGAAATCATTTTAAATATTGTGTGAAGATTCCAGACTGGGCTTAATGGGTAGCCAGAACAAAAATCTTTGTTCATTACGTACCTTCGTTTTAACTTCACAGTTTGGTAAATTCTCTTTAGAGCAGAAAAAATAAAAAACTATTTTTTTGCTTTTGATGAAAATGCAATATGTGGCCAACTGCCCATAGTTTCTTGCTGAGCAAAATTAGGCGCTTTACGGGCAAGTCATCAATTTCAGTTCCGTACCCAAAAAGAAAAAATGTACAGACGCACATTAGAACAAGACTGTAATTGTTCAGTTTGCAGCATATGCTGAACAGAAAGTCCAGTACTGAAGGAAAGGATTCTTTCCTTCAGTACAAACATCTCTCCTCTGATTGTATGTAGGTAGAGCGGCAAAACGGGCTACTATTTTACACAGTGACGCCATAGACCCCATTATTACATTCAGAAATGGTTATTTTCTTGCTCTTTTCACACTTAAATGATACAATGTCCACCCCAGATACTTTGATGTGTTGGCAAACATACAGCATTTCATGTTATCTGCTTCAAAGACTTTGTTTTTCTCATTCAGACATGGAAAGACCATCTCAATGGATCCCGCCATGAGAAAAGCAGACGCGAATTCTTGCGAACGTGAGTCTAAATCCCAGCAATGCCTGTAATTTAACTTTCGTGTTTTGTGTGGCTGACTAACTGAAACTGAGTGAAAAGTGCGCAGCCTTTGGCTCGTGCACTTGGGTCACTGAAGGAATGCCTTCTGTGTAAGGCAGCCATTTAATAGCAGCCATGCCTCTGCCTCAGCAAATTCTCTTGTTTTACCTTAGCTGCAGGCATTTTCAATAGTAGTAGTCGAGAGATTTATTTTGGCAGATGTGATTGAAGTAGATTTAATTTATCATTGAATTTTTTAAATAAATGTTTTTTTGTAAAATTAGGATAATTTTGTTTATTTTCCGTAGTGTCGCATACATTTCTATTTAGCATCAACACGCATCAGCATATGTTTACTGTTTGTGAAATTTGATTTTGACATTTTCTATTTTAAACAGACATCCAGACTGGGACCCAAATGATGCTCCTTGTAGAACGTAAGTACATTTGTAACATATAACATTTTATTTTCAATATAGTGGCTAAATATTACTTTGTTTGAGCATAGTTCACCAATAAAATTATTTTAACAGGCTAGACTCCCATTCCGGTGGAGGGAAGGACTTCAGATCATCCTCATCGCGTAGGAGACCATACCCCACAGATGGTGGCCCAGGTAACAGGGCCATGCACATTAATTCAGTGTCCACAGTGTCTGTGGCTATGGAGTCTTATGCAAAATGTGTCAAGTCCAAAAACTAAATGTAGCAATCATGTTACCGGGTAGCTTTGATAGCATGTTCTTGTTAGTTTAAAAAAAGGCAAGGGCCTTTTTTTCCGATATTTGTGTGATTCTGCCACATTTTTAAGAACATAATTGAGATGTTGGCTGGATTATTGCTCTTCAGCAGTCCTACAGACTGCATTTATTCCTTTGAAATGTTCTATATTTTAGTGGGTCTGTCACATTTATAAGCTTTATAAGAAATGTGTTGTTAATGAGAGAGGTCTGAGGAGAAGGGCTGGCAGGAAGGTGACGCAAATAACCTTGCATTACAACAGTGGTATGCAGAATAACATCTGTGAGGATAGGATACAGCAGCAGGAAACTTGAGGCTAATAATTGTCTAATACCTAATAAGGTGTGCTCACTGAGTGTATATTATATATATTTTTATGCTTAGTGCTTTTAATTTGCCCTTACTCTGCTTTACTGAGCCTGCCTTTGATAAAGTCTGGAGCTAATGGAAGAAGTTACTACCTGTCGATTAAAATGTCATTAACCATTTTAGATGTACCAGAGGCAGGTTCTGTTGGAAACAGTTTTTAGTTCCATTATTGAAAAGCTTTGTTTATGTACTGTTTTTCTTTGTTTGTCTTTTTAGGAGAGCGGCACTTCCCTCCATCTGACAGACACCTCCATCTTAAGCCCAAGGTAAACCACCACTTGTTTCTAGCCAATACCTGAGTGAGAGAGTGTGTGTCTGTGTCTTTAACATGCAGAATCTCCTTCAGTTTCAACAGCCCATTTATGTAAGACATTGGAGACTCCAATGTTTAGCTTGAAAATATTATAAAACAACCATGCTCAGTCATTACTATGATGCACTGGCAACCTGTGTGTGTTCACTTTGCTTCGCTATGTACATTTCTTATTCTAAAAATAATTTAGGATTAGGGTTGTCACAATTCACCGATTCAAATCGATGCACTGGGCTGAATGTTTATGATACGGCTACATCATTGTGTCACTCAATATGGATTACATTTGAGTCAAATTAATTATTAAAAGAAATGTATGTTTTAGTACAAGCCCTTACAAATTTGTGACAAACTAATCAAACGTACAAAAGCAAGTTTAGGTAGCAAATGGCAATGCTGAAGCAATTTACATAGCAATTTACATTCATATTACACTGCCTCACTGACAGGGGGTGAGATAAATGAATAACGATTCTGAAAAAATATGACTTAAGGATTTAGATCGGCCCTATAGTGGGACCATTTATGGATGGTGCAACAAACATTTTTGGTGCCGTTGGCCGTAACCTAATACTTTCATTTTTATTATTTGACTGACCAAGTACTGTTCAACCGCAAATGGGTTAGTGCTTTTGGTTTGTGTTAGTGACATCATGCTAATCTCAAACGGGGATTCTTCTTGTCTTCTGTTTTATCTCCACTGCTGTGAAGTTAAAAAATGTGAATGAGAAATGTATATGAACTTATCTCGGTATTTAGCAATTCATTTTCCTCAAGAAAAATAGCAGGTTAGAGCACATTAGTTAACTTGGGAAGGAGCCGTGCTGCAATGCTGCACGGTTAAGGCATTAGACTTTGGTTGATGCAGGTGCCCACCCAGGACTGGGATTTATGGGTTTGAGGACCCAATTGGCAACTGAATTGGGAGAAAAATGGTTGCCAAGCCTGCTACCCCAATCTGCTGAAGGGGAATGGCAGGCCCCCGTGTAGCTAGCTATCTATGCTGTCGAGGAGACATTTGCTGCAATAGACACAAAGTTAGACTATGTAAAGCCGCAAAAAAATATTTAAAAATAAAAGCAATAATTAATTTGGTGTTTCTCAGTGCCTTTCTTACATAATTACATAATTAATAATATTTAGTTTTTAAGTGAGCTTCGTCATCTTGGGTGTAGGAATGGGAGCGTAGACGTTTTTTAAATTATAAACGTAGGAGGTGTTCCTTCTCTGCATCAGATGTGCTGGGTGTGTTTTGAGTATGAGTATTTAAAACTGCCTTATACACTACTAATGCTAGCCAAGTAGCTTGCTGTAATGTTAATATGTTATTAGCCTATGTATGATTTGAAAATTACCCTTCTCACCGTAGCTCTTGTTTAAAATATTTTCTGTTATATTATTGCAGTGTTCAGTTTTGTTTTTGGAACAATCCTACCGATTCATTCTGCATCAACTGCATGTATATGGGCTGTATGAGTGTTGAGTGCTTGATGAAATTTTAGAATTCACTCCAAAATGCACTCCTGTATTTGTACAACACAATTGTAGAGCATATATGCATGTCTGTGTGTTGAAGGTTAAGTGATTGTTTTTCCCTTGATTATTTGCCTAGGCTGGTACAAAAGTGGTCGTGACCAAGTTTCATCGAGGTGTTGGTCTGGAGGATTTGCTTGAGCTGGCCAAGCCATTTGGCACAGTGGTTAAACATCTGGTTTTCCCCTGCAAGGTATGGCTGATGCACAGATGTGCTGCTGAAGCATGCAAGTCATATTCTATTAATACTCCCCTGTTTTAAACAATTTTTATTCTACATTTGTATAGTGTAGGAGCATATTTCCTTAGAGTTTATTAATGCTATATAAAGGAGTTATTTTTCTTTCTACTTCTCAGCAGATATACAAAACTCTTTAAACTATTTATCATGGCCAGTATCCACTGTCCGCTTAATTCACTTTTCTTTTTTTTTCTTCTTTTTTTGGCTCTCACAATGCCTATCAACATTTTACCTTTCAGGGTTTCCTGGAATTTAGCTCAAACAAAGAAGCAGTCAATATGGTGTCTCATTATGCTACTAAACCGCCTTATGTGAAGGATAACAAGTTGGCCCTGTACTTGTCTCCAATGGTTGCGAGTATCCATGTAAGTTATTTCACCAGGTGTTCAAAGTGGTGTTTTTCCGTTATCATTTAAATTTATCCACTTGCACACATTTAAATTTGGTGGTTTTTCCTCAGACACCAAGGTTGGATAAAGCCGAGAAGCGCCCAAAATGGTCCAGTCATGGAGCCGTGTGTTTCTCACACCTTCCCCCTGATAAAGAAAGTGAGCCGGAACTCCTTGAGGTTGCCAAGATGTTTGGGGAAGTGCGATGCTCTAAAGTTTATAACAATGAGGTGAGCTATCCGGAAGCAAAGTGAACCCATTATATTTAGCATTCAACTTATCAAGGTTGACATGTACAGCTTATATTCTCAGTACATGCGAGGTCTCTCCAAATGCTTTGGCTACCAGTTACAACTCTGTGAATGAGGTTCTCACACGGAGAATTGACTACAGTGTGACTGTATATTCCCAAATGGAAATGTCGTTTTGAATATGCAAAGGTGCCAAGGTGGACCCTATTTTGAAATGTGTTACGTTAGATTCGCAGAAAACTAACTTCATAGTTGAAGAAGGTGTGAAGTCCAGTGCTGCATATACTATTTACTGTGAGAATGTTTTATGTCTGAAACCATCGTATGCTTGCTTGTCAACATGTCTGAGCAAACATACATCTTTGGTCTGTGGCCATCCTCAACATGCAAAGTTCTGAAAAGAAGTGGAGTGTTTCTATGACGACGTAGCATGTCTGAAAAGCCGTCATCATTCTTACTCACTAGTTTTACGCATATTAGTTCATGCAAAGAAAGGGTAGGAAAAGGTCTTCTAGATAAAAGTTTTTTATTTTTATTTTTCCACTACAGTGGTCTTACATGGTCTGCTATAATTTGCTATGGGGGGGGGGGGGTAATACTGAATTCTGGTATACTGCTAAATGCTATGCTAGCATCATCGATGGCATCATTGTCTTGCTTGCTTTTGTTTCCCAGGTCTTTATTGAAATGGAAGATTGGAATGATGCTGAAATCATGGTGAAGTACTATCATACCAATCCGCTCAAGATTTTTGGGAAGAACATCAGGGTCAGCATGTCATCCTCTTACAAGCATCTAAGGTAAAAAATCAATTTCCACTCCTAGTTGAAAACTGCCATTGTAAAACCTCTACTTACCATGAACCATGTTGTAATGGTATCATTCTGCTACTAAATACATTGAATCTGAAGTGATTTTTAATGTTTTGTATTTAATTTGTGAAATAGAATTGATTGTACTTGATGTATCAACTTGTTTAAATTGCCATTGCTGAAGTTAAACTAACAAACTAAGAATTTTTGCATGCGATTCATCATTCGATGCCTGTGCCATGTTGATACCATTTTAAAATGTAGCCTATAAATGGGAGCTGTATTTAACATTGTGTCTCATTCAGTTAAGAACTTGGGGCAGGTTTCATGGGAGAGCAGTTTTATCATCGATAATATAATAATAATAATAATAATAATAATAATAATAATAGTATGTCATATACAGGTCCACGTTGTTTTGTTGCCACATCAAAAACAAACTTAACTGGCCATGAGGGGGAGCCAGTGAGTCAGTCACTCGTCACACCGAAGTAACGTTGTCTGCAACCAAAATAATGAGAGCAGGTCCAGTTCTAATTCTATGTAGTGCGTCCTGTAAACAGTTTCACAGCAGTGCTGATGACACTCCGCTGTAAATCAGTGCATTAACAGGATGAAAGCAGTCTGCTCACTAAGAAGCTCTCAGCCCATAACAATGTTTCCATTTTGCTTGGAACAAAAGTTTTCATTTTCATTTTGTAGATTAAGTCCTGACTCATCCAGAAAAGGAGATTCAAGCAGAAGTTCCAGCAGTTTGCCCAAGAGCAAGGGAGCCTCCAGAAGCTCACATGTCAAAAGCAAAGAAGAAACGTCCTTGCAGAAAGAATTGACTGAGGAAAAAAATGATGATGTGAGAGATGAGAGGGCCCTGGAGGAACATGAGCACATGGACGTGAGTTTAGACAGTGGTGCCGAAGATGAACAAGGCATGAAGGTAGAAGATGACCAGGTCAATTCGGAAGAGGATTTGGGGCAAGGTGATGCAGTAGATGAACAGATTCTCAAAGAGCCCTTAGTGGAGACTAGTGCTAGTGCTAATGCTAAAGGCTCGGAGGGCTTGGATGTGGAAATTGATCAGAACTTGGAGATCATCACACTTGAAGAAAAAACACCAATGAATGCAGAAGAAAACACAGATGAGGTCTCAACTTCTCCAGTTCCAGCCGAAGAACAAAATCCTGAGGTTAAAATGGAGGAAACAAAGGACATAACGGAAGAAGAAAATGATGAAGTAAGAACGTTTTGCTGTTCTCACTTTGCCCTAAAACGGCTGCTGTTGTACTGTAAATGGATGATAAGTGACAGTACAGTTTCTCCCTAGAGATCAGTTGGAACTTTTGCTGGGTAGTTCAGGTCAAACTGTTTCTTCATATTTCATACATGTCATACTAGGCCGTAGCAGTACTAATAACAATGTTTCCAATTTACTTTAAAATGCAGGAGATGAATCACTCCTTTAAAGCATTTATTTTGTATTATTTCTTTTGTGACAAAATAAACAGATCCATTTTTTCCTCCTCAACAGGATGATATGGATTTCCCAGATAACATGGACGATTTTGTTACTTTGGATGAGCTTGATGATGCTGGAGAGAAATGTGGTAAGTTCTGAAAGAAGGTGTGTGGGCCAAAATATACAGTGAAATGCAACCGTATTGGGACAGTGACACTCTTTGTTGTTTTGGTTTGGCTTACCCCCTACACATTTTGTGCATTTCACCCTCACAGTATAATTACAAGATTCAAGGAATCTGTTCAAATCTAGATGATAGATAGATAAATAGATACTTTATTAATCCCAAGGGAATTTTTAATCTAGGTGTGGAAAGTGCAAGGCCGAAAACCACTTCTGATTGTGTGTGATCTCCGATCGTTCAGACGTCACCGTCTTAAAAATTGTCATGCATCTGTAATGGATATCATGACATTGACACGGGCTCTGAATACTTCAATAAACTTTAGTCAACACCATTGGCCGCTGCATCTACAGATGCAAGTTAAGGCTTTACTATGCAAAGCAGAAGCCATACATCAACACTGTCCAGAAGCTCCGCTGACCTCTCTGAGCTCAATCTGCTCTTAGATGGACAGTAGCAATGTGGAATCATGTTTTGTGGTCCAACGAGTCAACATTTCAAATAGTTTTTGGACAAAAGCCAGCGTCCGTCATGGTATGGGTGTTCTGTCAGTGCCAGTGGCATTGCTGACTTGCACATCTGTGTGGACACCATTAATGCAAAAAGATATGTACAAATCTTGGAGCAACATATGCTGTTATAAAGACGTCGTCTTCTCCAGGGACATCCCTGCATTTTCCAGGATGACAACGGCAAACCACATTCTGCCCAGATTTCAAGTGCATGGCTGCGTCAGCAAAGAGTGCGGGTGCTAGATAGCCTGCCTGCAGTCTTGATTGAGAATGTGTGGTCCATTATGAAGTGCAAAATGAAGGCCCTTTTTGCGCAGCTGAAGAACTGCATAATAGAAGAATGGGGGGGAAATCCTGCTTGCTAAAATTCACCAACTAGTGTCTTCACCGCCCAAACTCTGAATAAGTGTTATTAAAAGAAATGGTGATGTTACACAGTGGTAAACACTCTACTGTCCCAACATTTAGCGTGTTGCAGTTGTCAGATTAGAAGTGTGTTGTTTTTTGTTCTTGTTTTTTTAAACTTGAGATAATGTGTTATTGTAGTGTTTTCAATATGGTGAATAGAATTTACAAATCACTCATTTTTGTTTTCATTATCATTTTCCTTACTTTCCTTCATTTTTTGGAATTGGGCTTGTAGTATGGACCAGGAGATGGAGATGTTTTATGTATGTATGTTACATCTCCATTTGTGGCATTTTTGTTATAGCTTGTGCAAGTATGTGTTCATTTGATTTTTTATTTGATTTTTTGTGTGTTGCAGATTCAGAGGAGTCTTCCAAGGTTAGTATGTGTTAATGTTATAATTTTATAATAAGTTATAAATGTACTTTTGGTGTACTTTTATCCGTTTTAGGTATTTGGGTTTTTTAAATGTTTTTGGATCCTGATCCTGATTTGGATCCAAGAGAAACATTCAACAAGTGCATTATAAAGTATGTTTTCAACTGAATGAATAAGAAATTCCCGTTCAAACTTACGAGGTTGACTCTGAGCAATTCCTTTTTTTTTCTTCTCTACAAAGGGAGGAAAAGTCGTTGCAGTGTGGCCCATCAGAAAGGGATACGGATTGGAAGATGCGCTTGTCAAACTTGCAGAACCTTTTGGGAGAGTCAAAGATCATGCAATATCTTTTATAAAACAAGAGGTAAGCATAGTCTTGTTTGTAGCATTTTGATTAACTAGTGCCACAGTTTTAGGAGATTTAATTCATATATACATTACATTTATCAGACTCTTTTATCCAAAGCAACATACAAAAAGGTGCATAACAAGGTCATATAGCAAACTGCAGAACATGTTGGATAAGGTAAAATTCACAAGTTCTGTTGAAAACATTGACAATAGATTTGGGGACTCCTGCAGACGAGTCAAGGTACCGCGTGAAGAGATGAGTCTTCTCACTGCGGTGAAAAATGGGCAGCAACCACTGGGGAGCTGGGGTGGAGAAGCAGTCGGGACAAGCGAGAGCCATTCACGCGACTAGCAGGATGTGCAAGTTGGCCTGTGGCAGCAGAGCAGAGTGTTGCATAGGGTACAGATTTACAGATTGGCGACAAATAAACCTGAATAAATGAGTGGAGAAACATGACAAATGGCCGTGCTTCTATACAGGTGTACTGCATGATACAATTAAGAAATTGACATATCATGCTCTGTGGCATGTATAATCAGGCACATGTGCAGATAGGGCCCAAGGGGGGCCTGAGCCCCTGCCCTTTTCAAAAAGTGCCCTTTTTTGGCTGATGTTGGTGAATTGGCCTTACTGTTCCAATACAGGCCCAATTGATCTCGGTTTTTGATCAAGATGGCAAGAGGAAGTGACCTAAGTGACTTTGGCAGACCGCAGTCACAAAGACTTCTCAACTGGCTAGTATTTCAAAAGGAACAGTGACGTGACATTTGCATTTAAATCTATTGGAAAAATAGGGCTAGAAATTTTTGTTGAAAGCGCACATTTGATGACTGTGATGCATTAGTGCAGTTTGTAAGGAAAAACAGAACAACTCTTCCTCAGGTGACTGAAAATGTGAAGTGAACAAGAACATTATGTCGACAACAATATAGAGAGTGATATTGTCGTCGAGTTGCAGTGCATAAATGCAAGTTAATCTTTCATTACCAAGATTTTTGAACAATGTTCAAAAGCAATAGCGAAGTCTAGAATCAAGACGAGATGTCAGCAATTCTTTTTTTTTTTTTTTTTGAAAGTCTTATCAGTATTTTAATTGATATGGAACCATTTAGATTTAATTACATTTCATTTGTCTCTGAGCATGCATGTGATAGTGATTGATGTCTTTTTTTCATTTAGTATGATTGGCTAAATGGCTAAATATTTTCAGTATGTGCAAACACACTTAAAAGCATACTTGAGGGCTGCTGAGCGGCTCATCCTGTTAAGGCACTGCCAGAGCAGACCGGCCGGTAGCCCTCCAGGGCAACATGCAATTGAGAGGGTATCGGTGTGCTCTCCTGAATTATACTTAAACGATGAGTGCTGACGTACATGATTGTGCATGCCAAACTGGGGAGAATAAGGAAGCGTGACATGGCATACCTCATTATACTGTATCATGAATTATGATTATGAATTCCATTTGTTCCCTCAGATGTACCATCTGTTCTCTGTAGCCTTGTAACCATGATGCACTAAAAGCTGCATATTCTAGTAGTGTCAACTGTGGTCACCAAGCTGATCGAGAGGCACCCAACCCTGAACACAACGTCATGTTGTGTGAAATAGATTTAGAACTTTATTTCGTCTGGTAACATAATGTGTTTGAATATGGAAATAAATGTTGTCTTAAAAGAAGCCTGTCTGATTCATGTATATGGAATGCCAATGAGGTTATGCAGTTAAGTGACATTTCTTTGGCTCTGTGCTCCAGCACATCAGATGTTAAATAAAACCATGAATATGAATGAGGTTTAAATGCAGCTATCAGCTTTAATTTGAGGTCATTCACATTCAAATTGGGTAATCTGTGTTGGAATTAACTCCCTAACCTCCTTTTCTCCCCTCTCTGACGCCGACACACTGAAACTCCTTACTTCCCACCGCCCAACCACCTGTCCTCTTGACCCCATCCCCTCTCCCCTCCTACAATCTATATCTGATGACATTCTCCCTTTTCTCTCCTCTCTAATCAACACCTCCCTCTCTTCCGGCACCATGCCCTCTTCCCTGAAGAGGGCCAGAGTCACTCCCCTCCTCAAAAAACCTACTCTTGACCCCTCTGCCCTGAACAACTACCGGCCTGTCTCTCTTCTTCCCTTTCTCGCTAAAACTCTGGAACGGGCGGTCTGCTCCCAACTGTCCACTTATCTTCTCCAGAACAATCTCCATGACCCCAACCAGTCTGGCTTCAAGAGTGGCCACTCCACTGAAACCGCCCTGCTCGCGGTCACTGAGGCACTCCACTCTGCTAAAGCAAAATCCCTCTCCTCTGTCCTCATCTTCCTCGACCTGTCAGCCGCCTTCGATACAGTCAACCATGAGATTCTGTTCTCATCGCTGTCTGGGATGGGTGTCGCAGGTTCTGCACTCGCTTGGTTTTCCTCCTACCTCTCTGGTCGCTCCTACCAGGTGACTTGGAGGGGCGCAGTCTCCGACCCTCAACCCCTACGAACTGGAGTCCCGCAGGGCTCGGTTCTTGGGCCTCTCCTCTTCTCGCTATACACCATGTCTCTTGGTTCTGTTATCTCTTCCCACGGCTTTTCTTATCATTCCTACGCTGATGACACCCAACTCTTCATTTCCTTCCCCCCCGACACCCAAATCACCACACAGATCTCTGCCTGCTTGGCTGATATCTCTGCGTGGATGACTTCCCATCACCTGAAGCTCAGCCTTGCCAAAACTGAGCTTCTCTACATCCCTGCTAAGTCCTCTCCGTCAATCGACCTCTCATTGACTGTTGAGGACTTTGTAGTTTCCTCCTCCCGTACGGCAAAGAATCTTGGGGTGACTCTTGATAACTGCCTCACCCTGGCTCCACAAATATCCTCCACTGCCAGAACCTGCAGGTTCTTTCTGTATAATATACGCTGTATCCGTCATCTCCTGACTGAGAAAGCCACCCAGCTCCTAGTCCAGGCGCTCGTCATTTCCCGCCTGGATTACTGCAACTCCCTCCTAGCCGGTCTCCCAGCGTGTGCCATCAAGCTCCTCCAGCTGGTCCAGAATGCTGCAGCCCGCCTGATCACCAGTCAGCCCAGGTCGGCTCATGTCACCCCGCTTCTCATTGGCCTCCACTGGCTTCCCATTGCCGCACGCATCCGTTTCAAGGCCCTAGTGTTGGCATTTCAGGCTGCTAAGGGGACTGCCCCACCTTACATACAATCCCTGATCACTCCCTACTCCCCAGCTAGACCACTCCGGTCTGCCAGCTCTGGTCGCCTTACGGTTCCCTCTCTACGTGCACCTGGCGGTCGAGCTGCACGTTCACGCGTGTTTTCCGTTCTGGTTCCTCAGTGGTGGAATGACTTGCCTACCACTGTCAGAACAGCAGAATCCCTCCCCCTATTTCGACGCAGACTCAAAACCCACCTTTTCAAACTCTACCTTAGTCCTCCCTCCTGATTTCCCCTGCCTCCTTTCTGATATCCCTATCCTTGTCTAACCCCCCCCCCCCCCCCCAAAAAAAAAAAAATGCACTTCTGATGACAACTATGTTTAGAACAGCATTTCCTGTGTATTTTGCTAGTTTCTGGATGTGATGCTCTGACTTATGGTAGAACCTATGCACTTGTAAGTCGCTTTGGATTAAAAGCGTCTGCCAAATGACTAAAATGTAAAATGTAAATGTAAAGCCCTTTTATACAGCGTCTCAGGGGGGCTTCTTCAGTTCTGGTTTGTTTCTGGTGTTTTTTGCCTTCAGTCTCGTCTTCAGCGACTAACTTACATGTTAGTTGAACTTTTTTAAAATGTTTTTTGTGATTTTAGGCATTGTTGGAGCTGGAAAGTCATGAAGCAGCAGATAGAATGGCTAAATTCTATCGAGGAAGCAAAAAAGCACAGCTCTTTGGAAGACATGTGTCTGTTAGTATGTGTCTCACGTTGCAACAGTTAGAGGTAAGTCGGGAGTTTAAAAAGGAATGTGTCATTCATTTGTTGGAATAACAACTCCCCTGGAGTAAATCTTTCATTGGCTGTTATGCATTTCTTTGTTGTTTTAAGAAAACGCCATACTCTGCCTAAAGCTGTTTAACCCTTCTGTATACTCCCATTGTCCTAAGGGTAAAAAATGACCCGCCTTCACTAAATTCCTAAAATAGCAGCTTAATTAAATTTTAAACCCCAAATCTATTTTGCATGAAGAAACAACCTGTCACTCATCGCAAACTTTGTCATCAAATTTCAAGTTGAAAAGAGATCATTTCGGGGGTTTTCTCTGCTGTTAAAAATAGTGGCGGGTCATTTTTTACCCTCAAGACAACACGAGGGTTAATATAAAGCATCATATTTGTGGCAGGTGGTTGTCTTGGTGAGACTTTTATCCCCCTCTTCCCACTCATTGGGGAATTTCAGGTTAACGTATTTCATAAACGGTCACTGAGTTCCATATGTATGGGGAGGATGGTAATCTATGCATGGCGGGCACAGCCGGTGTGTCTTAAAGATTATCCATGTGAAAGGACTGGGGAATCCTCCCCATACATATGGAATATGTAGGGTGCAGAGATGGTCTCTTCACTCTTCACCATGGTTATACCCATAACCACAACATTCTTCCTTAAAGCTAGATTATTAAAATCCATAGTAACTGACAGTCAGCTTGTTTTATTGACTGTTTACAGGTTCTAAGAAATAAATAATGCGATGGTGATTCAGCTGTCGTTATTCTAGTTTGGTTTGCATTATCCCAAAGGTGAAAAGGTGGAACAACCTTGATGGGTGTAAAGTTTTATTGGAGTCTAAATTGAGCAGTCTGAACTGCTCATTACACACCCCAATATACCAATATACCAGCAATATACCTGTACATGGAGGAGGGAAATAATTTCATTCAAGTTTATGAAATTATTATTATAATATAGATTTTTGGAGTGATGCTTTAGTCTTTGGTGTGATCAGATGAAGTATTTGACTGTGGTGTTGTCCGTGTAGGGTCCAAGTGGAAGATCAATCTATATCGGCATGCTTCCACTGCAGAAGTACTCTGATATCTCCCTCTTGAGGCTTGCTCAACCTTTTGGAAAAATTAGTGCCTATCACTTAAACTGGCGTCATAGAAAGGTATGTTGTACAGACTACACATTTTAATTCACTTAGAAACTCAGTGCTGCCATTACCTTATTATAATGGATTCCATTGAGACTGAATTTTTATTTTCAGTTCTTACTTGATCATTCAAAGAAAACAAACAATTTTGCAGTTGTTCAAGCTAGGTCATACTACTTTAGCTAAATACCATTGGCAGTATTTTCATTTTTATTAGTTTTTTTTCTTATTGTTCAGATGGCTTTTGAACAACTCATTAGAATGGTTACCATTACAAGAGTACTGCTTATTCCTTTACTTATCCATATTTAAGAACTGGTTAGGAATCCTAAGACCACAGGCACACACAGACTTGACCGGGTGATGCTTGTGCACCACCTGAGCAGAAGTGGACCGATCGGTGTAAATGTGAGAAATCAGTATTGGGAATATGTGAGGGCCCTGTGAGTAAAAAGGGCATCAAGACGGTAGTTTAATTTAATATTTCACATGCTTTATATTTGTGATGTTGAGGAAGAATTTATGTACAACTTACCGTAGCTCTTCAATCTTTTCAGTGTTATCTCCAAATGGAGAGTGTGGAAGCAGCAGAGAAAATGCTTGAGACTTACATGCAGAGGCCTCCTAAGTTTTATGGCTCAATTTTACGGATTAGTTTGTGCAGGAAAGGAGATTCCCAGATACCTTGGTGAGTAATTTGGATGCATTACCTTGCTTCCTGGTGGTGTTCTGTGAACTATTATACAATGATGTCATTCTCCTTATATTTATATGGAAAATTCACCAATAGGCTTACATGCCTCTATGAAACCAGCAGGCTTAATATGGGCCATTCCATGCCAACTCCAGGAGGTTGCAGTGTGTTGTTAGATAATGATGAGATATAGAATGCCTGAAAATTAGGTCCATAACTTTGTAAGGAAAAGCCATAAATCTTTGATCATTTGTATCTAGAGGTAATTCTGTATGTAGAATTCATATCTTTGTCAGAAAACTGATCTGATCTGCCTTCGTTTAGGGTATATTTACACTTTTTTTTTACAGTCATTTTATTTGTAAATGAGTCATCTGACAGAACATTCTCACTGGGTAAAGATAAATGCATTACTAATAACATTAGCTGCGATGCGACCCATGGAAAAATCTAGTTGAGCACATGTAGACACGTCTGGAAACCAGTGTCACAAATTTCACCCAACCTACAAAACTCACAACTGTCTAAGCACCATATATCTTGATATACCTGTAACAGCCCTGTAATCCTATGGAATCTGTTAATTGGGTTTTATTGTTTTGGCATCACTCCAACTGCTTCTTCACACACATTACAAAATTACCAATTATTCTATAGGTCATGTAACTTTGTCAATTAAATTAATTTCAATGGATGATTAGAAATGACATTTGTGCACACATCAATCCATTAAATTATAATTATATAAGGTATTATAATTTGTATCTATATATATGTTATAAATGTATTTAGAAATGTGTAATGAAGAAAATAAGTGCAGGAAGTGCAGTTGTGAAGAGGGGGAGGTGCTAGGGCGTTCTGGAGGAGTTGTAGTGGTCTAATGGCAGATGCCAGAAGGCCAACCACAAGAGAATTGCAGTAGATCTGACTGGACAGTACCATTGCTTGGGCCAGGAGCTGCCTTGAGTAGGTGATGAGGAATGTACAGGAAAAATCTACATGGACGGGTTGCCCCTGCTATGTTCTCTGAGAGGGACTGCCTGTTGTCCATCACCACTCCAAGGTTCCTTATTCTGGGGGATGAGGTCACCGGGGTGTTGCCTAGCGAATTTGAGTAACCAGAGAAGGGGAGAGGTTTGAGCTGGAATGAAGATTAGCTCCGTCCTGAAGATCCTTTGATTAACCGTATTTGTCTGAAATGTATCCGTCCAGGAAAGTGCCTGTTAAGTATGAGCTGTGGTGTGCGCAGCAGAAGATGAGAAAAGACCGAAAGGACAAACTGGAGGCGGAGGCGGAGGCACAGGCAGTGGATGACCAGGCGGCAGAAAGCCCTGCTGTAAAGAAGAGCACCAGCGAGGAAGTAAGAGTGATTGTTTTTCTTGGTAGTACCCCAGATGCATACTGCACAGGTGTAATGCACCTTTGGCGAGCAGGAAGTGAGGCTGCCTTCAGGCGCATTCTCCTACAAAATACAATATGTCAATCAACCGTCCATTATCTAATTTGCATCTTTTCAATCAAGGTCGTGGGAGTTGCTGAAGCACACATTCCACTCACTCACAGTTGCACCTAGGGGCAATTTAGACTCCCCAGTTAACCTTGACATTCAAACTGGTTACATCTTATTACAAGATCGGGGATACCAAAATATTGTATTGTATACATACATTTACTGCTGCAGAACCTATATTAATTTAAAACAATTTGTTCATCTGTATGTAGATTAGTTTACACACAGATGTGTTTTATGACAGCAGGATTTACTTTGTCCTGTCCTTGCAGTGTTTAGTCTGCAGCTTCAGAACCAAAGCTTTGAACTCCAATCATTCTGAAGGCATCAGTGTCAATCTCCTCCATTGGTAATATGATTCAGTCATTATACATATGACACTAGTCATGACCATGCAACCATCTTCTGGTTTGGCACCTGAGCAATGATGCTAGCAGCTTTGATCTTATGTGTGTCGCTTCCTCCCCTTTTTGTTTCCGACAGTGTTCCAGTTGTATTTATTTGACTTTTGTTACGTCTCAGGTAGAATTGAATAAGCTTGTGTTTCTCTTGCAGGGTGCCCAGAGTACTGTCTCAGACAGTGAGGGAGCTGTCAGTGGCTCTGACAGAACAGATGGGCAGAACAAAGAGGAGGAAGTGGAACAAAGATCTGATGAGGTCCCAGTCCCTCTGGGGCCATACAAACCCAACAATCCAGTAGGTAAGAAATGGCCTGCTGTACCAACCCAACAATCCAGTAGATAAGAAAGGGCCTGCTATACCAACCCAACAATCCAGTAGGTAAGAAAGGGACTGCTATACCAACCCAACAATCCAGTAGATAAAAAAGGGCCTGTTGTACCAACCCAACAATCCAGTAGATAATAAAGGGCCTGTTGTACCAACCCAACAATCCAGTAGTTAGGAAAGGGACTGCTGTGAATTAAAAAACACATCATAAAAAACTTTTTTGAGCTGCGGATTCTTGCTCAAGCTGAGTGAGGTGTAACATAAAATGATTCTTCACCATAACAACCAGAAATGTATCTTTTCTTTCAGGGATAGACTACATTGTCCAAAGAACTGGTTTCTTCTGCAAGCTCTGTAAGGTCTTCTACACCAATGAAAAAACAGCTAAATCTCTCCACTGCAGCAGCCTGGCGCATTATCAGAAACTAAAGGTGACTGCATCCTGTCTAATATTATAAACAATTAACATCTGAAAGTTTCATCCTTGAATGAATAAAATTGACATTATTGAAGGATTTATATGGCACTGTAGCAAACTGAGCTAGCACATCCAAGGTTATAGGTTTGATTCCCAGGTGGGGCACAGCTGATGTAGCTACCAGGGTACTTGACCTGAATTTACTTCAGTAAATATCCTGCCTAAAGTATAGATGGTATGCAACTGAATGTATTCATGAATTTATTGAATATATTTGTAAGAATGCACATTACCAAAACTCCTTTCACAACAAAGGGACAGGTCGTGAAAATTATTTTTTGATAGGAATCACATTTGAGGTTTGATTTTGATTGTGACTCATGTCATAGCTTGCCACAAGGGATTATGGAAATCATTTGTTCATTTGAAGGATGATTTGATTAATATTAATGTGCTTTTATATCTTTGATTTTCAGATGACGCTGGCAGAAGATCATCCAAATGAATGAGTTTTCCCATTTGTGCAGCTGGAGGATCTCTTTGTCAAATGAAATGAGTCTCTGTTCTGTTTAAAATTTAAACATTCCAGTCTTTATCTTGTTCACAGTGATTTCACTTAATAGGAAATATGCTTTGTAGGTTTTTTGTTTACGGCAGTACTCGAGTGTGCGTGTGCGCACATACGTATGTGAGTTCATACATTGCAGCTGCTTGTCAAATAAACATTTATCTGAAGACATGTTTGAATTTAATTTGAATGATAATCCAACCCCAAACATGATGTTTCATAAGGTAAATGACTGGGACCCGCAAGGTCGGTGGTTCGATCCCCGGTGTAGCCACAATAAGATCCACACAGCTGTTGGGCCCTTGAGCAAGGCCCTTAACCCTGCATTGCTCCAGGGGAGGATTGTATCCTGCTTAGTCTAAATCAACTGTAAGTCGCTTTGGATGAACGCATCACCCAAATGACATGTAATCTAAATGGTTGGAATTTATATAGCGTCTTTATCCAAAGCGGTGTACAATTGATGCTTCTCATTCACCCATTCAGACACACACTCGCATACAAATGGTGATTGGCTGCCATGCAAGGCAGCAACCAGCTTGTCAGGAGCATTTAGGGATTAGGTGTCTTGCTTGGGGACACTTCGACACAACTAATGCGGGATCGAACCGGCAACCCTCCGACTGCCAGACAACTACTCTTACCTGAGCCAATGTCGCCAAAATAACCATACTTATAATATGTGGTACACACTGCATGATTTTAGTCTCCGTTTTTCTGTTTTAATTGGCCAGCAGATTTCTTCCCAGATTTTGTAAACAAGGCGTCCACACTTAAATTAGCATACAGTTTAATGTTACTTTGTATGCTTTGTCATAACCTCCAAGCGCTGTGATTACCTTTCCACTGATTAATTAAATGTTTAAATTGAGTTTAAACCATGTGTCTGTATATTTCAGTGTATTCAGAGCTTTTGAAGCTTTTTAATTATTTGTGATATGCCTAGTTTTTGATTACGCGATATGGGAGAGGTACAGCGTTTTTTTATGGCCTTGACAATATTCCATCTTTACAAAATGGTGTGATTTCCTAAGCCTGGTCAACACCAACATTTTTGGTATCTCTTATCCTAGTTTATTTATTCTCTGAAGGAACACAAGAGTACTTCAATGCCGCAGGCCCAAGTTGGCATGACCCACCTCGCCACCCCTCTCCATAGCACATCACAGGGGTGGACTTGACCCTTTAATTGTGTCGAAACATCTGTTGTTAAAAGCAGCAATACATTCACCATTTTGTGAGAGGTATTCAATCAGTAACTTGAAGTGGAGTGAGTTAATGGGGTGAGGCAGCTGAAAAGCCTAAGGGTAGGAAAGATAGTTCAGTGGTAGTAGAGCTTAATGGTGAGCTGCCATGTTGAATGTTTCACTGGAGAAAATCATAAAGTGGGCACAAAGGAGTGTGAAATAAGATGGAAAGTGAGAGTTCAGAGCACAGGGTCATGTGTGTCATGCGGAGGCAACAAAAGAAAGTGAGGAAAGAACAACTGGGACAGTGGAAAAAGGAAATGGGGGACAAGGCCTATGGACAGAAGAAGGCTGATAGCATGTAATGCAATAATGGTCATAGTGAGATTGTAACGAGATCGAAGAGGATCAGGATGGTGGTGGACTCAGCTAGAGAAATTTGGGGTATAAATCATATGAAGGGAGACAGACGCCAGGGACAGAATGCGCGTTTAGTGACGGGAGGATTTTTAAAAATAAATAAATGACGTAGTAATTCAGTAGGTGGCAGTAATCCCGTAAACCCTGCCCGAACAGTAAAGGAAGAAGAAGAGCACACCGGATATGAGTTTGAACGATTGCGCTATGGAAGGTAGTGTGTCGGACTTGGAAGTGTGCAATTTAGCATTTACTGGCCAATTTGACCAGCTAAAAAAATGCATTTTAGCTGATAAATCATTGGCCTCCAAAACAGACCAGGTAAGAGGAATGCATATATCCTGAAGGGACTTAGATTGGTAGCAAGCCAGTCACTGTCGGTGCTTACTGGTTTTATATGCCCGACCGCTTATGCAACAGCATCAGTTATGTCTGTAACGCTATTTGATTATCTGCACACTGTTTCTTCGCTAGAAAAGTATCCAGTTTGGCTGATGTGATGGCCGCGTTTTCAGTTCAAACTCGTTCAAATTAATGTATGTGCTTTTTATTTTACAGGTTCACAGAACTGCTCTGCATTGGGCATGTTCGGCCGGTCACAGTGACATAGTAGAATTTCTGCTGGACCTTGGAGTTGAGGTTAACCTTAAAGATGATGTGAGTGTAAATGTGGACATCAAGCTAATAGGGAGGTAAAGCGGATGTTTTGGGAACGATACTTCCGGTATACCGCTCCCTATTATAGAGCGGCGAAAGATAAATATGGGCGAACTACGTAGCGCTGAAGTCTTGAGTTCAAAGTATGTGTTTTATTATTTAAATACGTAGCTATATGTTGAATACTATGGGATTACCATTGGTAAAAAGTCCTGTTTTGCGTATTTACATCGCCGAGATAAACTAAAACTCAGTCTCCCATATTTATTTCCCCTTCACTGTGACAAAATTTACGCCATCCCAATGCCCGTGAGACTGGCCAGCAGAGAATAGATAACTTAATCTTTGTTGTTGTGTTTGGTACAGTCAATCAAATTATACCAGTAACAGTATACGGTATATTAAATATAAAATGCAAGTGATGACTTCATTCATAACAGTAACTGTACAATAATGATAAATACCAGTGCTAGTTCAGTTGTTTTGCTGTACAAATCAATAACTTAGACAGAGATAACCATAAATGAGTTATTTCAAAGATAGTTTGGTCCCCCGACAATTTTTAAAAATATATACAGGTCCTTAACTTTATAAGGAAAAGCCTACACCTGTGCAAATGTTTATTTATAGGTCATTTTTCCTATAGACTTCCTATTCAGCCTCAGAAAACATGCATTTACTTTCGTTTATGAGATGTTATAAAAATTCATTTTTTAAATTTTTATGTTTTACGGGACACCAATTTGAGTAGTTATATCTCCAAAAGTAAGTATTTTTAGTGTCATTTTATTTCTAAATAAGAGTGACTGATAGAACTTCCTTATTGGGTAAACAAACATGATACTGATAACATTAGCTGAGATATAATTTACATTACATTACATTACATTATTGGCATTTGGCAGATGCTCTTATCCAGAGCGACGTACAGTCGATTAGACTAAGCAGGAGACAATCCCCCCCTTCCCAGCTCAGCCCTAAATGACTTTGGCTGAGCCCCAAATGTATTTAAACCTTGGTGACACCTCTGATGGTTATACAAATATGTCTTTCAATCCAATTTACTATCATCAGGCTCTTTGTTTATTACAATTATACAAATACTGATGAACATTATAGCAGTTTAACCTGTAAGGGTAGAATGCGTGGAATGCCC
The DNA here is from genome assembly GCF_963514075.1 of Conger conger. NCBI lineage: Eukaryota > Metazoa > Chordata > Actinopteri > Anguilliformes > Congridae > Conger > Conger conger. The sequence goes on along the minus strand of NC_083766.1, from coordinate 11,170,528 downwards.
CTTCCCAGCTCAGCCCCAAAGGTATTTAAACCTTGGTGATACCCCTGCATTATAAAACATTCATATGTTGCAAGTATAAACATCAATCATTCATCATTTATTTATTTATAACTCATTTTATAAATATGTTAGTTAGGGTAGTTTAAATGTTATATGAACAAAACCCACTGAGTACCAAAGCTAATTCTTAATTCTAGAAAAGTTGATTAAGGATGTCATTTGCATAACAACCTTAATCAACTCGATCAACATATCCGAAATAGAGAGTAGGGTGAAATTTCTGACTCTGATTTCCAGGCAGGTCTAAATGTGCCTGTTTTGATCAGTTCAAACAGGACCTCGATTTTTGGCACGATTCTGCAGAAAATGTCCAAATCGTATAAGAGCCCAAATCACCTTGGATCTCTGTGTGACATATTCACAAAATCATGCAATATGTCTGCTGCTACAACCACAGTCAATGGATGTCTAATAACAAACCAGGAGCATCATAATATAATAATGAATGAATGTACACAATACACATAGCACTCTAACCACAATGAATACATTGTTATTTCAAGTGTCACTAAAATATGACTTGCATGTGGATACAGTTACCTTGGCTAATTAAGTGCACTGTTAAAATGGTATGACTTTTGCTACTCTCAAACAGTTTTGCATGCTGAATAAATAGCCAAAGTTGAGACCCTTCAGTAATAATGTAGCTAACATCCAAAAGGAAGACAAGAAAAGAAACCGTGTTTCGAGTGACTTTTTCTGGGCAAAAAAAATGGAGGGAAGTAGGGTGAAACTGAAGTACAATTAGATGCCATGCATTTTTAAATATGGCGGGTGGACTTTATTTTTTTTCCAATATAAAAAATTCTACAGGTCCTGGAGTCCTGTTAAGAGGGATGTGATCATGAACACCAGTATGTACCAGCAATATATAAATAACAAAACAATGCACCCCCCTCCCTCCCAATAAACTTACAAGATTTCCAAACTTTTGAATGCAATTCACTTATGATTATCTGCTTATATAAGTACACATATCATATTATGAAATATGAAGTGTTTATAGACAAGTTCATACAGTTTAAAGCATTTTAATCATGAAGAAACTGGTTTAAGCAGGTGGTTAAGCATTATGCTTTATCATTTAGTTGTGAAGGCAAGCAAAATGATTTGGCCTTCTTCTGGACAAGCAGGTAGTCCAGCCATTTCATGGCAGCTAATCTAAATAAATGAATATTTAAACATGTAATGGATGACTTACCATTACATGCTAGGCCTGTGCGTTTATACACCTGGGCTCTCAGTATTGTGTGACTTAAATGTTTTGTTTAATTGTGAGTAATTTCCTTCACTTTCTGTTTTTCTTTGTTACAAAAGGCACGCTGGAGGCCCATACACATTGCAGCTTCTGCTGGCAGAGATGATATAGTCAAAGCCTTGATTACCAAGGGGGCCAAACTTAATTCTGTCAACCACAACGGCTGTACTCCTCTGCACTATGCTGCTTCCAAAGACCGATATGAGGTACTACAATCTACAATCTAACATGTGACTGAATAATGTGACTGTAAAGTGGCTGGTAGTGGAAATAACCATTAATCTTCACAGAGGGATGTTTCCACTACAAATCCACCAAATGTCTATTCAAATGTAAATAAATGTAAATAACTGTAATAACACATTTCAAGTCCGACATAAAATCTGTATTGAGAACAATGTCAGGGCCTGGTCTGTACTGTCTCACCATCCACCTCCCTCCTCAACCCCCTCCAAAATGTACCACCCACATGTAAATTGTATTGGAGAAGGAAGAAGACTGGGAGAGGGATATGGTTGGTACAGTGATAAAGCTGAAAAATAGCAAAATTAAAACTTTTCGATTTGAACCCTGGATGTTCTCTACTGCACATCTACATAGCTCATCACAAATCTCTTGATGAAAATCTCTACATACAAATCTCATGAAACTATGGGAGGAGATATGCAATGAGACTAAAACATTTATTGGCCATTAGGTCAGGTTGATGACATTTCTTGATGTCAGGTAATAAATTGAACTCCATCCATTTTATCCCCACATAGGAATAGATGGAAATATTTAGACTGAAATAAATCGATATTGTAGTGGATTTGATTTCCTAATTTTGCTGATGCTTAATACATGCCATAATAACCACGTACAATGTAATCTGAATCCATTAATGGATTTACCTTTCCAGTCACTTTAAATATTTTTCATGGTAGTGCGTGTAGACACTACAATTTAACTGCATTATACACTCACTGAGAACTTTATTAGGAACACCTGTACACCTACTTATTCATTATTTGATCAGCTAATTGTGTGGCAGCAGTGCAATACATACGGTCATGCAGTTACGGGTCAGGAGCTTTTGTTAATGTCTGAGAATGGCCAGACTGGTCAAAGCTGACAGGAAGGTGACTGTAACACAAATAACCACACATTACAACAGTGGTATGCAGAAGAGCATCTCTGAACACACAACGCGTCAAACCTCCAAACCAAGTGGATAGGCTGCAGCAGCTGAAGACTTAAACTAAAAACATTTTTATTTTATTTTTTTAAGTCTAGTAAACACCTAATAAAGTGTTCAGTGAGTGTATATTTTACATGACACACTTTAGCATTTTTTCCCCCTGAAAAAAGGTGAATAATATGTAAAATAAGTCCAATGTTGTAACCGGTAACTAAGCTCTTGTTCTTTCCCCAACAGATAGCTCTAATGTTGTTGGAAAATGGAGCAGATCCCAACATTACAGATAAATTAGAGTCCACTCCTTTACACAGAGCTTCTGCAAAGGGTAACTACCGATTGATTCAACTTCTCCTGAGCCAGAGTGCTTCCACTAACATCCAGGATTCAGAAGGAAACACTGCCCTGTAAGTTCCCATGAAGCAACTATTACAAATTATTTTGCAAGTGGTTCTTTTTGAAATAAGTTATCTTTGAAAGGTCATCCCCTTTAGTGCAGTATAGTTTAGTGAGTCTCTATGAATTTGCAAAGGTTTTGAATGTCCTCCCTCAGTCCTCTTTGGTGGAAATAATTTTTAAAGTTGATAGTACTATTGTGCGCACTTCTGCACTTTTTTTTTTTTTTACTATTAGTAAACTAATTTATTTGATTTTAATGGATATGGAAGAGGACCAGTATGTGCCATTTGCAGTTTCTGAATTGAACATTGGCTCTTAAGCATGCTTATCCCTTTTAATAACAATAAAGAATGTGTAAAGATATGAAAATGATTTAAAAACGAATTCTGGCCACTTTTATATTTCTTGACCTCTAATGTTGTGCAAGCGAATAACAAGACCCTGGAACATTTTACTGTGTAATACAAAAAATAATTTTACCCCAGAGAAGAACATGGGATGAAATGGACTCATAATAGACCAGGACAGAAAGCTTTTGACTTTTTAATTTTCTGCAGTCTGTGTAATACTTTGCCATACTGTCAATGCTCCCATAGTCACCTGGCGTGTGATGAAGAGCGTGTGGAGGCAGCAAAGCTTCTAGTGGAGCATGGTGCCAGCATCTACATAGAGAACAAAGAGAAGAAGACACCCCTACAGATTGCTAAAGCGGGCCTTGGGTCTTTATTGAGGAGAATAGTAGAAGGCTGAACTGTACGTTGTATGAAGAATATGGCTGGAGTACTGTAACAAACATAGCAGTAATGGCTTCATGAAGGCTTAGCTAGTATGTTTTGTAATGTAGTTCTACAGAAATTCTCCTTCGGAATTGTTGTGAATGTTTGAATGTTCAGTTTAAATGGGATGAAAAGGAATGGAAATTTTCATTCTTTCAAGAAATGTCTTTTGACCATTTTCCACAGTATTTTGTTTTTGTGTATCAAAATGGCTTCTGAAGAGTGGTGTCAAAATGAATGGAATATTAGTGTAAGGTTCTGCTTTAAAATGCAGATAAATACAGAAAGTTAAAATATGAAACCCATTTTTTGCATGAATTAATTGAGGCTGTAGGTGCAGTTGTAACCATATCCAAAATAAGATTTCGAATTCTTGTTTAAAACCAGAGAACAACAGTGGATTGTGTTCCTCACACTGAGATGACATGCAAATAATATGAAAGTTAGTACGTGACTGATTATCCTGCACGCTGTATATATTGTATATAGTTGAAGGTTGCAGAACTAGATTCGCCAAAATCTAAACCCTTTAATGTATACCCGATTATGCAAATACAGATAGATATCCACACAATCTTGTAACCAGTAATTATAACAAAATGTGACTGCAGTAGTCATATTCTTTATTAATAAATGTCACATCAGTAATGATGCTGCAACAAGGCATTTGCACAAATTAAAAATTAAAACTTGTTAAAATAAAAAGGAATAAAAAAAATTTAATCTCTATGTCAGTGATATTGGCAATGCACCACAGGCAGAACTGTCAAGGCAAATGATCAAACACAAAAGTAAAAAGTCATTTTCCTACATGGCATTTAAGTATTTACACTTGATAGTTTAAGTACAATTATTGCCAAAAATACATTCATTCATGAAATACAGGTGTAGTTTAGGTGTACGTTTTTCTGAAAGAAAAACTAAACTGGCTTCCTTGACCAATGAAAATGTTTATCAGCTCAGATGGATTTTTGGATGTAGTAACACTTTAAAGTGTGAATTTAACAAATCTACCCCTTCCCCAGATAAGCACTTTAAAAGCTTGAGTTCTCCATTTCCATTGAGAAATACTTTTGACATGATGGTCACTTCAGGGCTGGAACTACGGTTTGCCAATGTCTGCAGTGACATTTATGTATAGTTTTGGCTTTTCCAAAGAGAGCATTTTGTAGGAGCAGGAATTCAGCCCATCCGTCTTCCATACTTTTGGTGCCTGTCGCAGCAAGCGCATCCTGGAAATTCAGAAATCCAAAAATCAGCTTGAAATGTGTCAAAGTAGAAAGTTGCACCACATGCATCATCATACAATGACCTGTACACAAATATACCTAGACAAAATACTGAAAGTACAAGACGTACTTGGCCCTCATAATACCACCTTGCCGATTCCATCGGAACTCTAGTACTTAGTGTGACAACGCATTGGCCGGTTCATACAGATTAATTACCATGATAGTAGTGCAAAAGCAACCTATTGGCACATTTTTAAATGTTTATTTATTACAATCAAACTCAGCTGTTTCACCCATTAAAACTAACAACCAAACCAAAGTTTATATGCTTTCATGGATTAGCATGTTGTTTTTATATTTTTGACCAGAACTGTTAATAGTTCATTGCAGTGGAGTGTACATTGCCAGCAAGAACAGACTATTGTGGGACAGACATGTATACACGTGAGTTTTTACAAGAGTAAATAGGTCTACGTCGGCTCTTCAGCTTTTCTCAGTGGGCTGTCTAGGTCCCCCGGCTCTGTAATTTGAACACGGTATATATACTGCATTGTACTTGCTCCATTGACAGGGCACTTTGTAATAACATCCAAAAATGGTGTAGAACAGGCCTTTTCAATTATTTCCTCTTAACTTATGTTTTCCTTAACATGAAACCTGTTTTAATATCACTTCACACCTCAATTAGACTATCAAAATTAATTTAAGGCTCCAAATAAAAATATTGAAATTACACTTTCATTACGAGTAATGAAATGTCATCACTTGCGAGTAATGAAACCGTGTACACGAAAGCAACCATTTGAATATTTTGATTCATCCCTAATCCTGAACACAACATACGTCATACATTTTGAAGACAATTCAAATACTATACAATTCATTACCTGTCTTTGTTGATTTCATTGCCACTGTCTCTGTTATGGAAGACCATGGTGTAACGGGCCACGTCAGGGGGAGGTCGCAAAATTTTCATTTTTTGAAGCTCGACCCTAATACGCAACAGAGCAATTTCAATGACAATAGATCAATATTTTGATTATAGCATCAGCAGTAGCTAGCACAAGTAGTATCTCTAATTTCAGAATGTCAATTTTTTTTTTTTTATGTGTGTCAGTTACATGCTCAGTTTTCTACTCTGAATGATAAAATACTTCATTCCTGCCCCTGTAGTGTTGACTGATGGCATGCATACATTCAATGAAGTTGAAAGGAAGTTCAATAATAAGTATAACAGGAACATCTCGATTCCCAAAATAGTTCATATTTTGTGGTCAAACTATTAAACAACCAAATTCTAACACTTTAGGAGGTTCTCACCGGACACGAAGATCATCATCTTCTCCACCCCATCCCCAGTAAGTGTTGGAAAAGCCATTCACTTTTGAAAACTGCTCCTTTGTCATGGCTGTTACTCCCCCGAAGTAGCCTTTGTATCGCAACCTGGAAGAATACAAATTCAATACATAGTTAATTCTGCTTTACCAGTACTCCAGTCTCTTCATCAAGAAAGGAAGAAAATATATTTTCCTGGTTAAGAATACAAAAGCCATTTCAATTCTATGTTGAAGAATTAAATGTATTGCTGCACTTCTGTATTTCTGTAAAAAATTTAAATGAACGGGTAAATATAAATGTAAATGAGAACTATTCAGATGGCATCTTGGTTCCCTCCTATCCCCACCCCTTACTACTTTCACCTTTAGCATTCACTCAAGTTATGATAAGTTTCTTCTCATTTTATTTAATTTTTAAGATATTTTTTAGGCCTTTTTCAGCTTTATTGGACAGTATATAGAGACGGAAGAATGAGGGCGAGAGAGAGGGAAAGACATGCGACAAATTGTCAGACGGTCGGATTCGAACCGTTGACGTCGCGGCTCACAATGAGCATGCGGTCAGTGCTCTGCAGGCTGCGCCACCGAGACACCCGTTTCTTCTCATTTTAAATCGTGTAAACCACGCACTGTCAAATTAAATGTGACAGTCTACTCTGCACTTTAATCACATTCATTCTTTCATTTCCAATGTGCTGGAGTATAAAGGAAAAATAACTGTCCAAATAGCACATACAGAGAGGTATGTACATATTTGAGTAATTAACCTTGAACAATATCTACTCGGATCATTAGAAGCGTCTACACTCAGTGAGCACTTTATTAGGTAGACCTGCACACCAGCTTGTTCATGCAAATATTTAATCAGGTAATCATGTGGTAGCAATTAAATGCATAGAATTTAATGCAAACATGGTCAAGAGGTTCAGCTATTTCAGAACAAATGGAAGAAAAGTGACTTTGACCGTGAAATGATTGTTGGTGCCAGACAGGGTGGTTTTATTATCTCAGAAACTGCTGATCTCCTGGGATTTCACAAACAACAGTCTCTAGTGTTTGCAGAGAATGGTGTGAAAAACAAAAAAACATCCAGTGATCAGCAGTTCTGCGGGCGAAAAATGCTTTGTTAATGAGAGAGGTCAGAGGAGAAGGGCCAGACTGATCAAAGCTGATAGGAAGGTGACAGGAACGCAAATAACCACACGTTACAACAGTGGTATGCTGAACAGCATCTCTGAACACACAACACATCAAAACTCTAAGTGGATAGGCTACAGTAGTAAAAGACCAGTAAGTCTAAAACATAAGTCTAATTAACACCTAACAAAATGCTCAGCGAGTGATAATTGGCAGGGTGCTCAAAATAGTGCTGCTAGATTTAAGTTAGACTAAGCACAATTATAAGAATAAAAACATAATAAAAATAAGGAGAGAATAATAAAAGCAGTGTTGCTAGATAGAAGCAAGATTAAAAATGTAGGTTTTAGGGGCATAATAATTAAAAGCGGCATCCTTAATTTTATTTTGTGAACCATGGGGAACAATGAATAAGCCAGCTACATATGACCTGAGGGCTCGTGAAGGGACATAAAACAACAGAGTCTGAAATGTGAGGAGGAGCTAAACCATTCTAAAAGATACAGGGAGCCAAATGCAGTGCAGCTAAAACAGGATTAATATGCTCGCTTCCTTGTTTTTCTTAAGTCTCACAGCACAGTTCTGAATTAATTGTAATCTTTCTATTTACTTTTTTGGAAAAACAGCATTGCAAAAGTCCAGCCTACTTGAAATAAAAGCATGGACTAACTTTTCAGAATCCTGTCTTGATAAAAAATGGCTGTACCATGGTAATATTTCTCAGGTGGAAGAAAGCAGTCTTGGTCACCTTCTTCATGTGTGGTTTAAAACCTTTATCAGAGTCTAAAATTATATCCAGGCTTGTTACTTTGATTTAACCTGGGGAGCCATATTCCCTACCTGTTAAAAGGTGTCTCTCTTTTGGCTTTGGAGCCAACTAAAAGTTTCTCTGTCTTATCTTCGTTTAACTTTAAAATAATTGTTGCTCATCCACTGATTAATTCCAGGCAGACAGGTAGTCAGGGAACATACTGTATTAGGATCATTTGGCTCAACTGCAATGCTTAGTTATCAGCATAGCTATGGAAATGAACATTGTGTTCTCTGATGACATGACCTAAGGGAAGCATATATAATGAAAAAATTAGGGGACCAAGGCAGTTCCCTTGTGTAACACCAAAAGATGTCCTATTTTTCTGATGTGATCTCCAAGATTAATATGAAATTGTCTCCCTGTCATATATGTTTAGAACCAGTTATGAGCGCATCCAGAGAAACCAACCCAGTTTTCAAGACGATTAATTAGAATATAGTGGTCAATTGTGTCAAAAGCTGCACTCAAATCTAAAAGCAGTCTCTGTACTGTGATTAGGTCTAAAATGTGACTGGAACTTCTCTAAAGTACTATTTTCATTCAGAAAGATGGTAAGTTGATTAAAAACTACCCTTTAAAGTATCTTGCGCATGAACGGTAATTAATTGATATATGTCTGTAGTTGCTTAGGACACTAGAATCAAAATTTGATTTCTAAAAAAAAAAGTTTTAAAAGCCTTGGAAAAATTCTAGTCTCCAGAAATGTGTTGACTATCTTTAGAGCAGTTGTGGAGACACTCTTAAAAATATTCCCCTTGACTGGGATGACAATGACTGTGCAAATATGTAATTACACAACCAACCAATAAATAATAAGACAAGACAAACAGGTTGGGACCTTTCCCCTGTGCCTCCCTCGAGTGGGGTGACACTGATTGTTCAGAATGACAAGACAAGACCAACACTTTGGGGCCCTTCGCCTCTGCCTTGCCATCAAACAAAGGTTATCATGTTTCTCTGGCACGAATCCAAGACGAATGTAAAATCTCATTCCTGTAATACATGTTCAAAACCAGTTTAGAACGAAGAGAGTCCAACCCAGCTCTCAAGACCATTTAATAGGCTTAGTGTTAAACGCCGCTATTAAATCCAGAAGAGCCAGAATTAAAACTTCATTTGCATCAGTACAGATCAACGCCTTTTTCAAGCCGCATCGTCGTACTGGGTGCCTTGTTGGTATGTGGCGGCAGCCCAATTATGCCACTCCCTCGCACGTAGGCCATACTCGGCTTTGGCAACCGGGGCGTGAATCCCCATTCCTCGGTGTGCAACTGCAACGAACTGATATCTGCGAGGTCGTGATGCCATAGCCGTGTGACACGACCATAACAATTTCATCTTTTGAGCAGCTCATATCACATGGATCAAAAGAACTTACAATCTCAGGCAACTCACTTTCTGCAGCAGCATTTACGAACCAATTTTGAACCGTAAACTAGTTTCGGTTTCAACTTCAAAGAACACAATGATCAGAAATAAGAATGAGACACAACAGTGAACCCCTTTGACACTACCGGGTCAAGGCTGTTCCCATGCTGATGGATGGCCTCAGTGACAGAGTAACAGAGTTTGAAGTACATTCATGAATTCCATAGGCTTAGTCTGCATTGTTAATATGGATGTGCAAATCCCCAATTAAAATGATTCTGTCATATTTGGTGATTAATATAATGATGTGTACAATAAGGATGAAGTAATAAGACAAGACAAACAGGGCCCTTTCCCCGAGCCTCCCTCGAGTGGGATGCAAATATGAAAATACACAACCTAATAAATAGTCTAGTAAATACCTATTAAAGTGCTCGCTGAGGATATTAACGAAATGTAGAACAGTTCTTTTAATTATTTGTTGGGACACATATATTGAAACAGGCAGGTGTGAAAGCTATCCAAGACTTTTATACATGTGCTGCACTATCGGCACAAGATATTTTAAGATACTCACTGATATCCTGTGACATTCCTTCCCACCACAAGGTGTTTTGGATCTTGTTCACACATATAGAGATTGTAGTCATTCTCCGGAACCAGGTCCACGTCGTGAAAAATGAAGCAGTTCCAGTTGTAGTCCTTCAGAGCCTCCAGGAACCCCACGTTCAGCAGCTTGGCTCGGTTGAATGTTGCATTTCCAGTCTTTCACAGAGAAAAAACACCATCAAACAGTAGTTTGGAACATAGTCATGTGCTCCTGGTGAGTTTTGTCAAATGGGTGCCCTTTCTTCAGCTCATTCTCACACAGGTACAAGTCGTGATGGAAACAAGAGGCACACAAACCAATTCTAATTTTAAATATTAACAAATAAGAGTTCAGATAAAATAAATCCAAGTTGGAACCAACTAAACAAGGCTACCACTGCAACCCACCAAAAATGCATGGAATCTATCATTCAAATTTCCAACACATTATGTGACACATCACATCAGCAATAAAACATTGCATTGACAGCTTGTCTTGATTGGAATGTACTGGAGCCATTTTGACTGTATCTGCAAGACATTTAAAAGTCATTAGCACGCTCAGAGCTATTTGTGCGTCTATTTTCAGAAATACAGCCCATCGACAAAACACAGCATGAAACTACTGCAGTCCACAAAATTATCAGAACGTGTGGAAGCGAGGCAAGAGGAACAATTCCACTTACACTCTGACTGTAAACACCTTCATTTGAAAGAAATGTGGTGCACTCGACTCCATATTGTTTTCTACAACTTCCGTTCCTCTGAATAACAGTTTCCTACTTCACAGTCCAGAGCAACTGTATTTCTTCAGCCTACACCACTCATTTTTACAACAAAACACATATAATAGATTTATTTCCTTTAATATACGTGTGGTGTTAATCATTGATTAGACTTAGGATGTCATAACTTGAAAGCAGACTCAAGTTATGACATTCTTTAAAATGATTCATAAGACAATCATCTTTATACCCTGAAGGTGTACCGCTCAAATAAAATTTAAATTAAAAAAAAATATTTAACATTTTCTATTGGGATGGTCACTCAAAGAGTCATCAAATGTCATGCAGGGAGTTTTCACTGCCATTTACCTCAGGTATTTTTGACCCTGAGGACAACAAAGGTTAAACACAGCTCGCTAACCATTGCATTACATAGAAAAACCAAGCAGGTAGTGTTGCAAAAGAATGGTACCTGGTGAATTACGTAGATACCATAATGTAATTGCTGTCTCTGCAGGAAAGGATGCAAGTGATGTAGGAGATAGAGAAGATGTTTCTCCCGGTTGCGATGGGGAATGAGAATGGCCACGCTCTGCTGGGCTATGCACTCCGCGGGTTGGTACTGACCTTCCACCACTTTGCTATTCTCCCCCTCCACCTCCTTGAGTGTTAAGGAGGAGTCGAAGGAGAGCTTCAGGGCACCCTCTGCATAAAAACATTTCATAAATTAAGGGATTGAATGAGCCCACTGATCACCCTTAGTGGAGGAGCCACACTCACTGCACTACTGTGCAACATGGCAGTGCCCGTAAACTTGATTTCTGTGGCTTCAAAACGTTTTTCACTAGCCCGTGGACAGTCAGTGGAACTCGGTCCACAACACCTTCCCTGAAGACACTACCACAACCGAATGTTTCTCCGCTAGAAATTAATCTCAGCAAATACAGATACAAAATTGCCTCTCTGAGCACCCATAACAGGAGTGAACTTTTTGCACTATATTGTTATTTTTCAGAATTAGTTGTTAGAAAGATAGTTGTTAAAAGAATACAAAGAAACATTTGTTAACTAAAGCTAGAGAACTCCCTGGCTTGAGTCAAGATACTGCACTCCATGGCACATCCTTTGCAGACCGCTACTTAGACAATCTCTTCCCAAAGTGCACATAATAGGAGTTGACAGGAGTTGAATGATAAATCAGATTTATCTGCGGTCATCAATCATCATTCCAATGTGACTGGCCCATCAGATGACAGTAAATGTATTAGAGATTACATAGAATACTTACGAAGTAATCTGGATGGCAATGGACAGTGCCGTCGAGGTGAAGAGAAAGTGACAGGATGGGAGCTACCATGAGATGTAGCTGCCTTGGAGGTCTTTTCTTTGAGGACAATATGCTGGACATTTGACTGGGTCTCAGATGGCCATAGTGCATCCTGCACCGTTTCACTGCCAGAAATAGCAATCCATGCCAAAACAGACAATCCCAGCAGTACAAGCAGCAAGTATTTAGCCTTTCTGAAGAACTTACACAATGTCACGCACATCTTCATTGCCAGGTCTTTTCAAGAATATTAATAAAAGGGTAACAAGGAGCACATAACCTCAGCTGGTGGCATGTGAATATTATCCAAACAATAAATAAATAAAGGTCCAAACAAGACATGCAGAGCAAGATCACTGTTGTGGGCTTATTAATCAGTCACCCAGTAATCCATACAAATGACGTGAATAAAAGTCTGTTTTCTTGATGCACTGACAGGTTTGCCAGCAAACATAGTACAGGACGAATTTTGCTTTGGGTAGACTTCTGTGAAAAGGATGAATAAGCCTCTGGAATGTAAAACGCCACAATCTGCAAAAAATTAAAGCAACGAATTAACTCACCTCACATATGATTATATAGATAATTACACCACTACCTTACCACCTGCTCGCTCATAACAACGACCTTATATACATAGTGTCAACATATCAATGCAGAAATAACAAAACCAAGAAACGTGACACCATGCCCCTGCTGTGACAATGTAGAATGTGCCGGGAGGTTCCTTACATTTCCTCACTCGGTATATTCTTCAATTTCAGGCTGACACGTCATACAAAGAATCGTGTTACATCTTCCAAAGAAAGCTCCGATTCAGTAATAAATACCTGGACATTTATAAAGAATATTTAGATTTAATTTTTCAAATCACATAACTTCTTATTGACCCATCGGCGTATAACGTTAAACAGAAAATGTTTCCAAGAGCACCACTCGCTTTCATGACCAATAAATAAGAAATTACTTCCAAATGAGCTTTGGTTTTCGTGTATATGTTAAGTAAGATTCTTTCATTAAAAAAAAAACTTGGTACGAGTCACATACGCAATCCATTTCAGCATACAGTGACATGGTAATGGTGCTCCCCTGTGACAGTATGATGGGGAAGCTGTTGCTAACGAGAAACCGTTATCTAATCTAATGTTAGATTAGATAAGAGTTTTGCCTGCATCACAGAGTGCAAAACTGTAACATCAGTAGTTGTGGATTGGGTGCTGTTCGGAACATCGTGAACTAATGTACAGGCAAGTTGTGTGGTTATTTGTAGTTCTCTGTAAATATTGGTCCAATTCACATGAATCCAAGTGTTTTAGTAAATGGTAGCCAATAAGCAATCATAAACCACATTCCTCAACAGAAAACTACAATTGAACGGATGTTAAGTTATGGTGGAGGCGACGCTTCCCCGTGTTCTGTTCGGAATAGTGAGTTTACGTTACGCCAAAGATTTTCAACTTTTCGACTAAGTTAGCTTGAATATTATACAACACAGTACTAGACTAATTCACAGATAGACTACGCTTTATCGAAGCTAGCTAGCTAGTTAGCTAGCTTGCTAACTTGCCCATCTGCATAAAAATGATCAAGATAACCATGTGAAATAACAGTTAAGTAATCATGCAATACCTGCAGATATCTTACCTTTCGATCATACACAATTTCGCTGTAGCCTAGGTCTAGATAGCATAACATTTTCAGCATGTGTTTTGCCTATATAGGCGGCTGAAACAGCTAGTTAAATTTCAATTGCCCATAGCTAGCGAGGTTCGGTAAAAACAAACGTTAATTTGCTAAATAATGATATAATGATACATTCATACTTTACTTTAGCAATTCCTGCCAAATAACAATGGTAAGAAAATGTTACGACACATGCTAAATTGTGACAAGAAAAATAAGGACGCTAGACTTAACTATAAATAAAATATTAACGGTGGACACATCACCTACTGTTTTACCTTGCAATAAACCGGTCCTTGGAGACCGTCTCCCGTGAGAGGCGATGTGGAGTTTTCTGTATTCTTTTCTTTCTCTTTGGTTTTGTTGACCTAAACGACTACAGCGGATACGCCCACAAAAACGTCATAATCTCTCCAGGCTCAACCACCGAGGGGGGAAAGTCGGCAGAAACTATTGGAAATGACAGAAGCGGTCGGCTACACGTCTTTAATAAGCACAGAATGTGGTAATATATTAATATCGATTTTCTAAATACCAGAAAGTTGCCATGTGGCTTACCGCGCAGAAAGCGTGTTTAAAACGCGGATTTGCACTTTTATTTAACTGATCATTTAAATAAGCCCGTGGCTAACTAAATAATGCTAGGCTAAAACGATTAGCCTAGAAAATGAAATCGTTTATATACAACTTAACGCAAAACCTACTATGATCAACTGAGTAGTCTGGGTAGTTAGTCTACTATTCATTGCTATTATGTATCATACATGTAATTGATGTGGGATTTAATAAAACAGAAAGACAAGATGCCCCTCATGATTGAGTTGGATCAACTGCCTACTATGTAACAGCATAAGGACAGCACCAGAGTGCTTTCCGTTATTTTTTCTTTCTTTCTTTTTTTTTCCCAAAATACCTCTGCTGGTATTTAAAGATAACGTTTGAATGCAATTTGCTGAGATTATTATTTATTAAAATAGTAAAATGGCAATTATCTACGATATCTACCTATTCAGACGCAAGTTTGCTTTCTCCCTCAGAAGAGGAGTCATACATGCCTATGAAGCGTTGCCGACTCCATCTATGTGTAAGGTGCATACACCGCCACCTACTGTGCTGGAGTATTATTTCTCATCTCCATATACTGTATGTCTTTAAAGAACTTCCATTCCAAAACTTACTCTTTTCCCTCTCTATTTCCACATTCTAGGTATATTTCCCTGGCGTCTGACATCCTCCAAACCCTTTCGCCAAAATGCCCTGAATTTCATCCCCTTTCCGTCTTCCATCTCTCACACTGCATTGCTCAGGCTTCATGCTTTCTCCCACAGTGAAAACATATTGGCTGGTCTTTTCTTTTTTTGCACTCCTCAGAACTAGAAGGGAAAGAACTCAGTCTTTCCCTTCTACATCTGTGAACCATTTTCCTGCTGCCACATGCCCATAGTTCCGACACCAATAACACCTCAGTGGAATCCTCTGAAGTTTTCTGTCTTTTTTCCCATGTCTTGTAGAAACATCACAACCATAGGTAGACTATGAATGTTATCAAAGTATCTCTGGCTGTTTTCATTTGGTTTTTCTGAAGCTTGCCAAAAAAGATGGTGTTTTGAGGAACCAGAGCGGCTTTCTCTGGTGTGTAAATGTACTTTTAGAATGAAGATTTATTTGTAATTTTGATTGTAACTTGGAATGCAATTCATGACTTTTTTATTTGATGTCATTCGTTTGTAGCAGGGAGCTTGTATGTATATACAGAGGCTTCAGAAAGTATTCTGATCTCTTGAGTTTTTTTGTTGTAGATTTAATTTTAAATGGATAAAATTGGCATTTTTGCCAATCAATCTACACTCAATAACTCATAATAACAAAGTAAAAACTGTGCAAAGTGCAAATTTATTACAAATCATTTATGTAAGTATTCAGATCGATAATTCAGTACTTAGAAAAAGGCCCTTTGGCAGCAATTACAGCTTCAAGTCTTCTTTGGCAAGTCTCTACAAGCTTTGCACACCTGAATGTGGGCAGTTTATCCCATTCTTCCTGGCATGATTTGGGTCACCGCTTCGTCACGGAAGTTAGCCTGCTTATGTTACTAGTGGATGCGTCTAGGTGACAGTGTTACGTTTAATTTAGATATTACAAATAACAAAACGCATAACGTTACTATTAAGCGTAGGCTATGATATTTGGTGTACCAGGCAGACGTAATAGTTCAAATAAAACAAACCATTAAAATGACATTTTTATTTTACAACGTAGCTAAATATATATATTTAATCGATACATGCAATATATATTTACATACATATATATTTAATCTTAATTTTCCACCCTTTATCGGCGGCTGGCACCCTTGTCCAGCCCACTTTGCTGAGGGGCGCTAATGCTGTGCACAAATTAAAAATTCAATAGAAAAGGAAACAGGATGAGAACGATAACCGATTTACTTATTGCCTACTTGGACGCGCTTGCGACATGCATTTGAGGCTTGTAATTGCGATTTCTTCGAGAAACGCTCCAAAAAGTGCAGGAGAAATCTGTAGCATCTCGCAGATCTTAGCTCGCACGTCGCAACTTTCGTCAAACGAGCCCCTGGTGGTTCCAAACTTCTTCCATTTCACATTTATTGAGGCCACTGCGCTCCTGGGAACACTCAAAGTTTTCAAAATGGTTTTATAGCCTTGCCCGGATCTATGCCATGGCACAATTTTATCGCGTGAGTCCATTAGACTTCATGGCTTGGTTTTTGTCCTGACATGCAGTTTACCTAACCACAATTTGAAGTGGCACAGCAAAGGGTCACTGAAAAGTAAAAAAAAAAAAATTAACTAAGCAGTTCAGTCCCTTAAAAAAAAATATTGGAACAGTAAGGTCAAGTCCTTTGTTTTTTCTATACACTGAAGACAATTGGGTTTGAGGTCAAAGGATGTACATGAGATGACAGATCTGAATATCTGCTTTTATTTCCTGGTATTTTTATCTTTATTTGTTAAACAACTTTCAACATATCAACTTTTGTATCGGACCACCTAATTTTTAGGTGGGCAAAAGTATTGGAACATTTGACTGACAGGTGTTTCCTGGTCCCCAGATGTGTCCAGTTACATTGATTGGTTAAACAATAAATAGTTCTGAATGTCTACTCTTGGTTTTGCCTGTGAAGACTGCATTTGTGTTAGAAAAGATATGAAGACCAGATAGCTGTTTTTAGGAGAACAGCAAGCCATTTTTAAGCTTAGAAAAGAGGGGAGATTGCTCAGAGCCATTGCACAAGCATTGGGGATAGCTTGTACAACAACTTGGAATGTCCTGACAAAGAAAGAAACCACTGGCATACTGAGCAACACACATTAAACAGGTTGACCAAAGAAAACAACAGCAGTTGATGACAGAAACATTGTGAGAGCTGTGAAGAAAAACCCCAAAACATCAGTGAGTGACATCATAAACAATCTCCACATGGAACGGGTGAAGGTATTGGTCCGGCACTCTGTACCAAAACATTGTACAGCTGTACAATTGGTTGAAAATTGGTGCTAATTGCCACAGCCAATGGCATTTCAACGTCAGCACATTCACAGAGAAGGGGTGGGATAAACTGTTTTGTGGTTTGGTAGTGGCTGCAATTCCTCTCTTGACCATTAGAAGTCCGAAATTACCTATTGTACCTTTAAACAAACATAAAACTGAAGTATGAAACTGTATGAAATGTTTTGAACTTTTGTTTTTGTTTCTATTATGTTTTGTTTTTGTATAGCCTAAACCTAGTAGTGAAAGGGTTGACTATTAGAATATGTTATCTAAAAATAATAATAAGCTAAAGTTTCAGCCAGCAGCTTGGTCAATATTGTTTTTAATTATTTCTATGTGCAAATGTTAACACAGACCAAAATAAATTGCTACTACTACTACTACTACTACTACTACTACTACTACTACTACTACTACTACTACTACTACTACTACTACTACTACTACTACTACTACTACTACTACTACTACTACTACTACTACTACTACTACTACTACTACTACTACTACTACTACAGGCTTGATGCAGTTATTGAAAGCAAGGGATATGCTACCAAATATGAAGTGTTATTTACTTTCATTTACTGAAATATTCTTTGTTCCAATACCTTTTCTCACCTAAAAATCAGGTGGTCTGATACCAAAGGTGCTATGTTCTAAGTAGTTTAACACATAATTCCCATCTTTCTATTTCAACCCAAAATGTATTCAGTGTATTGCAAAAACAAAGGAATTGGCCTTGCTGTTCCAATACTTTTTAAGGGGACTGTATATAAAATATACTGGGTTAAAAACAACAATGCTGACATTATCATCTTTTCCATCAAACAATGTGCTTTATTCTGTACATTTCTCACTGAATATAAGCAAGTGATACACATACAAAAATGGCTAGAAAATGAGTCCAGTTAGAAATCTTTAAAACTTGGTTATGTTCAGACCAATAACATATTGAACCATAATGGCTAGGTATGAAAAACAAAATCAGCAATTTTAATATAGAAATAATATTCCTTGATTCCTCAATGTAATAACATCTTTGCCAAAAAACAAAAATGTACACATTGTTTTTTGCATTTCTGGCATGTGCATCCATATCTAGTCAAATTTATTTCACTTAAAAACCTAAATAAGTTAAGAACAGTCATAAAAACATGTATCGAATGAAAAACCAAAGATAAAACTCTCAATTATACATTAAATTATCCTTTATAAAAACTTTTACATTTTGGAGTGGTTTGGTCATATTTCACACATATTTCACCTTTCACCAATTTCATGATCAAGAATACAATGTGCCTATGAAGGAGCAAAACTATGAAATGTCCTGATCGTCACATCATAATAATATAGGTGAGATCTGTATAAGGGATGCAAATTCACATTCTAATAACTTATGGTCATGTTGCACCCTGGTGTAATGGTAAGTCAAACTAGCAAATTAAATTATATTACAAGTGACCTAGGACAATGTTTTTGTACACTGTTTTCAAATGGAATGTTACTTTTATATGATCATAATGTTACAGTGCAACCTTGTAAAAATAAAAATGTAAGTAAGCATCTGCTAATTAACTAAAGTTGCAAACCCAAAAGAGATTACTTGCTGTAGAACAGCAGCTACTGGATTTCAGGATTTAGCCTTGTGGTTGGGGAAAGTACATTGTTATTCTGGCCTAATTCTAAAAATCCATCTTTAAAAGAAGAAATTAAAACATGGTCATTATAAAGCAGCATAAAAATATAAATTTGGTTTCAAATCTAATTTTCCAATCCTGTTTTGAACATATCTGAATACTGCTGCACTTAATTTATGTGAAACACAGGTTTGTAAATGTAATATAAAAGTATCATCATCACATTGGAACAAATTATGGTTTTTATGAGCTTACATTTACTTACTTATTGAAAGACAAATTAATGTGAAGAACATTTGCGCCACTAAGATTATAAACTGTAAAATAATGCTTACTGGCATTACACGTAAATTGCAGTATGAATTTGGCAACATCCTTATATCACCTTATTAGTGTTGGAGGACCAGCACTGCAGACAAAAGAGCCATCCTCTCCCCAACAGGAGTTTTAGCACCGAGGACTGTGTTTTACCAGACCATTTATTTTCTTATCTCAAAAAGAAAAGATTTATTTTGTGGCAACCTGGTAAAATGCTCAGATATGCTGGTTCTACTGTCGCTGACATCATACAGGAAGACAGTTTAGGTATCGCCTCCCAATTCAGTCAGGTTCTGCAGAATCTCCCTCCCCTCAATAGACCTACGGGCAGAGGGCTGCTGGTGGTGGTTGTTTCCGTGGTCCTTTATGGACAGTGTGAAGTGGCTAGCTTCCCTCTCCCAGGAGTGGTGCAGCAGTCAGGGGGTCAAACAGGGCTATACACCTGAGAGCTGAGACGGCCTCAATGCAGGCAAGTCCAGCAATGCCTGGACCGTCATACCAACCCTCACCACCCCTCGCTCCTCTAAGATGTGATGGGGCAGGCACAACTTGTCCTGCAGTAGGAGAAAGTAAAGGTCTACTGCATGGCCTAAATTCGTATTCAAATGAAGAATTACCGTATTTATTACAGATGTGGGAGGGGGCATGACAAGCAAAACTGTGAACAAACTACTTAATTTTTAGGACAGTCTTATATGTTTATGATTATTTTTCTTGGCATGCTTACCTGAGGCACACCCAGCTTCTTACATGCATCCAGAAAGTTTTCCACATTTCGCCGGCACTTGGCCATGCTCAGTTTTGGCTGTAGAATAGAAGCAGTAATACCTGGGTTGGATATGAAGCCCTCTTTCATACAGACACGGTGAAGACATTTTCAGAACATGCCAGACTTGAATCTTACAATTTCAGAAATATAGAAATTAATTGATATTACAACGTAACACAGTTGAAGAATATGAAACCATTGTATTTTGGCTTTGACTGACTGAAATAAGTTCTTATATTGTTCATTATCCATTTCACGGTTCATTCGGGACACAAATGAAAACATTTCATTTGTCTTTAACTTTGATTAAAAAGTAATAGTGTGTGTATGTTTCCTTAACCAAAAGATCCAATTAATTGAAAACACTGGATTAATGTAACCCAATTTATAAGTCAAAAACAAATGTGTATGTCTTCCTAAATCCCAAAATATTTTAATGAAACATCTTCATCTAATAAGTACTTCAGTGTAATTTTAGGTTCTTAAGACAGCAGTAGGAATTAGTGAAATATTTGCTTGGCCCAAAAAACCCTCCTTTTGAAGTGTTTAGTTTGACAGAAAAAGCACCCACCAAGTGGGTGGCGCACACAGCTCGAGAGAACCTGGTACGTACATTTAACATATACCCTGAATTGTAGTACTTCAAAAGAACAAACCCCAATAACACAGGGAGCAAAAGATGGAACATTTTACAGGATGAACCTGAAAAGAAAGGAAGTGACCTTACCACTGCCGGGGAGGGCACATGAATGCTGGCCACAGAGCGAGGCCGAATGTGGTTGGCCAGGTGGCACAGGACTACACCATCCATGAGAGCGGCACCCACGTCATCTGGGAGCAGCACCTTTAGCCTAGACTCCAGGTTCTGCAGCAGGATTTGAACGGATTTGGTTTGAATGACTTTATTCTGGATGTGGTTGAACCCTTCACCATGGTTATACAAACCAGATTTGTTTGTGTGATTCTGATACCGTGCAATTACGGTGACATACTATATATATGGAATTGGGACTAAAGCAGTCAGATAAAAATGGAACAAAACATGGAAAAATAAACTGGTTGCTTCCCAAACTATGCATGTTTTATCTCCCACAAATACTCTTTCTTTTTTCCACACAAGGCATGGGTAGGTAGCATCATCGGTAGCCTAAACATGGGAGTATAACAGGAACAGATACATGCTTACAATGACACTGAGATGGAATACTTTCTCCTGGAAAAAAAGTTTGGTATAAAAAAAATATAAATGTGAAGACTTCCCATTGCTTTCATTCTAAATCTATACACAAGCATACACAAACCAGATTTGGGTTTCATTACTGTACATGACCCATATTGAAATCTAATATTTCATAATGTTTGGGTCAAAGATTATGTCTTGATTTGCCACAATTCTACATTTCGCATCACACAATTAACATGTACTTAAAGTGTACATTCTCAGGTTTTATTAAAGGATATTTTATACACTTCATGAACAGAAATACAGAGGCTACACTGCAAGATGCAAACCACTGGGTAGCTGCAGAAACAGGATGGCCAGGGCCTCTCTGTGTGGAGTTTGCATGTTCTCCCCGTGTTCGCGTGGGTTTGAAGAGAGATTGGAGAGTCTAAATTGCCCGTAGGTATGAGTGTGTGAGTGAATGGTGTGTGTGTGCCCTGCGAAAGACTGGCGACCTGTCCAGGGTGTATTCCTGCCTTTCACCCAATGTATGCTGGGATAGGCTCCAGCCCCCTGCGACCCTGTTCAGGATAAGTGGGTTCAGAAAATGGATGGATGGATGTATGCCAAATGCTAGTTGCTGGTCACAAGGGGAAATCTGTTGTTTTGGTGCTGGTGGTTGTGACTGTCTGCAATGCCAGGTTTCGCATGCTCCCTCACCTGCCGAAGAAGTCCAATCTGTTCCATCTCCTCTCTTAGATGCTCCATTTTCCTGCGTATAGTAAAGCTGGGATCAGTGGAACTGTAGTCCTGATTACTTCCCCGGGAAAATGCTGCAATTACATCAGGAACAAGGCATCAGAGTCTAACCTGAGAACACACAAAATTGCCCATCATAGGACATTTTAAATAGATCCTCACTGCCTTTGCAACTGTTCACCAAAAGAAAAGGTAACAGGTGGACAACTAGTCTGAAACCACATAGTAAATGTAAAAACACTTTGGTTCCTGGTGTCAGTGGTACAAGATACAAATGTCTGCCAACAGGAATCTTGGGCACCAGCCACTGCTGGTATTCAGAAACGAAGAAGTTTACACTTCATTGGTCTTGGATGATTTGAAAACATTGAAAAGCTGAGTGTATCAAATTCCCACACCGATTTTGAATGAGCAATCATCTGAATCCACTTTACACACCACAGACTGTAGCTAAGCTTGCATAGAGTGGAGTCGGAGGAGGACCTTTCATAGGTGACTTTGGCTGCAATCTACGGAAGTCTGATCAACCAGCGGGGGTTGCTAGATAGCAATGTATGTTGAACCCTATCCGACTGAACCCTCCAATTCCCTGGGTGAGGCAATTGCCAATTGCATGTTTGCCCGATGGAGCTTGCAACCACAGTCAAATCCAAGGCAGTGATTGTAATGTACTGCACTTAAAAACATTTCAATATAATTCTTTAAATGTTTATCTAATTAATGTTTGAGTCATGCTGCCTTTACATGCAATATATTGAATATTTTGAATATATTGAAGAGATATTGGGACAACAGTGAAATGGCTAGATTTGCCTGTTGGCACCCTTTTATTTTATTTATATAACTCACATTTTATTTTGTGAGTTCGCTTTGGAACTTTCCATAGAACACACCTCACATACATCTAACACAGTTATTGAAAATAGCCACCTTGATTCACAATTTGCCATGGACTTTTACAGAGTAGGGTTTCAAAATTCATTCAAATTCAATTTAGTTTAAAACTGTGAGACCCAGACATAGGGGAAAGTGGGGTATATTGTCACTTGTCATTGTGAACATTTTTTCTTTTTCATTTAAAACTCAAAACCAAATATATATTATATATATATATATATAAATCTGTTGTTCAACAACAGCAGAACACTGTGGCATGTGGCAGTTGTAGTCTACTGTATATCCATGCGGTGGCAGGACCTGAAAACAGCATTTCATGCTTGAAGATTTGTCTTTATTAAAGCAGTTCTGCAAAGAGGAGTGGGCTAAAATTCCTACTAAAAGTGTCATGATATACTGTAAAAGCTGATATGCCTGTACATTTGGCTAATATTCATGTTTTGATTTCAAATCCAAATTCCTTAAGTACATAATAAAAACAATACATTTCACTATAGTGTTCCCGTACCTTTGGAGAGCACTGTGGCTTCTCTTATTTTCTCTCCTCATGTTTTCATTATTTTGAGCTTATCTGATATTTTATTTTGTTGTTTGTGTTTGTGTTTTAGAATGAAAACAACAGTACAAAGGACGTGGCCATAAAATGTCACAACCAGTCAGATAAAAATCTTGGCAGCGTGACCTTCCAAACTTGCCAAATCATATTCAAATGTTTTTGAGCAAAAGTGGAAGTGAACGTCGAAGTAAATGTGGAACGTGAGGACAAGCTGAAAACACCAGCAGAATGACACTGCTTTAGACCTTGCTGGCTAAAACTAAGGATAACCCTGATTTGCCCAACATGGCAAAGCAAGGTATCAGCACACCTGGAATTTGTGCTCTGCGTGCATGGTGATACAGGGTGGCGGCTTAATTGCGAGAAATCTGACATGACTGACATGATGGTTAAAATGATAAAGCAAGGGAGGAAAAAACACATTCTTACCTGACCTTGGCTTCAAACCAAACACTGTTAAGGTGGTGCTGAGATCGGCTGACCGCACTCCTTCCTGGGAGTGGCAAGAAAAGGGAACTTAGACTGTTCAGATATTTACGGTTTAGACTAACTGTTCTGTAACAGATTGAATTACATTACATTTAATTTAGCATATTCTCTCATTAACAAGGCGTTTCTGTCTGCAGAAGTTCTGCTCACTGGATTTTGTTTTGTTTTTTTCCACCATTCTTTGCAAACTCTAGAGACTAGTGGGTGTGAAAATCCCAGGAGATCAGTAGTTTATGAGATACTCAAACCACCCTGTCTGCCACCAACAATCATTCCAAAGTCACTTAGATCACATTTTTTCTTATGGTTGATGTGAGCATTAACTGAAGCTCCTGATCCATATCTACATGATTGCACGCATTGCACTGCTGCCACACAATTGGCTGATTAGATAATTGAATGAATAAGTAGGTGTAATAAAGTAAAAATGTTCCTAATAAAGTGCTTGTTGAGTATGTCAAGTACACAAGATAGATAGGCCAAGTCTGTAAGTACTATACCAAGACAACTACAATTACACAACTACAAATTAACTACAGATATCATCAAGCCTTCTCTTTTGCACCTTCCCAAGAGTTCAAATGGACAAATTCCATAATATACCCCATGTAATCCACAAAAATGCTTCTGCAAATGTATAAGTGCTCCTAAAATTCCGGCAGTAAGGTGAAGGTATTACCGAAAGGTGAAGGGAACACTGTAAAAGTGAAAGCAGAACCCACAGAACTGCACATTACATGAATGAGACACAGAAATCCAAAACACACACTAAACCCACAGTGAACCTCAAATTACAGGGGAAATGTGATCTTGTGGGAATCATAACTTCGGTAATAATTAGCCAGGTAGCTTTTCCATCCAGGACCAATATATCTGCATGCCAGATGGGCAAGTTACTCATACTCTACCAAAATGGGGAAGCATTGCTGCAGAGCTACACTCAAATAAAGTGACAGTGGAGGTACATTTTCATTCTTCAAGGATGAAATTTGCCAAATGTACCCTGAAAGCGCAGTTCTCTTTGGGTAAAAATGAGCAAGTTTTCCAAGAAACAAAGGTACAAATTACATGCATCTACAGGGTACCGCCCCAGCGACATGAATTTACCTTTTTAGGCACTTTTAGTACTGTTTCTGAGATTGTATGTAGCATCTCGTTCCCTTCTTCAGGAAACCAAGGTTACATACGTACCATTAAGGTTACTTTTCATTTGCTTTCTTAAGCTTCTTTGGTAAGCTTGCATCATGGTGTACAGAACTGAAACTGCTTGGCTGTTACATACAACCTTTCAGTCAGCGAAGCTGTGAACCTACATGGTTTCGAGGGTACTGTTTGTTTTACTATCCATGGAGAGGCAGATGAAGGCAGGAATATACTAACTACAGTCTTAGAGAGAAAGAGAGGGGGGTCATTCTTTCACCATTTCCTCTGACTGGTTAATGGTAGAGGTTAATGGTATAAAAGAAATATGGCTCACTCTACGACTCAAAATATATGCATATACACTCACTGAGCACCTATTTATTAATGCAATTATCGAATCCGCCAATCGTTTGGCAGCAATGCAATGCATAAAATCATGCAGATATGGGTCAGGAGCTTCAGTTAATGTTCACATTAACCATCAGGATGGGGAAGAAATGGGATTCAAGTGACTTTGACTGTGGAATCATTGTTGGTGTCAGAAATGGTTCTGTGAGCAGAAACGACTTGTTAATGAGAGAGGTCAGAGGAGAAAGGCCAGACTAGTCAAAGCTGATAGGAAGGTGACAGTAACACAAATAACCATACAATACAACAGTGGTATGCAGAAGAGAAACAGAAACAGACACACATAGCATCTCTCAAGGAGAAGCACAGAAACCTGCTGATGTTTACTCTAAATACATTAATATACCTGCCTGTCATCAAACCCATGTTTGTACATACAAGCACAAACAACAGGCCAGAACACACACGCACACACACACACGCACACACCAATGGCCCGATTTCACTCTCACCTCATGCTCGTTGCCACTGGAGTTTCTTCGTGCACTCTGACCCTTGAACTGTAAGATGGAAGATAATGGTTGCATGAAATTGAAAAAAAAAAATGAAAAAAAAGATTTTTTTATACATCTTAATAAAATATAGCATGTAAACATCTATATATATAAAGTTCGGAATCACCTTGCCTTTTTCTGATTTAATATATTATTTTCTGTTTGTAATCACACAGGTCACACATGGTCAAAGCGGAGACTCAGCGGAGCTTTTATTAAAGGGCATTTTTATACATTTCACCATGTAGTAATTACTGCACTTATATGCAGTCCTCCATTTCAGTGTTTGAGCCAAATTAACATAATATAAAATAAAAGAGTCATGCTTTGTATTTGGTTGCATATCCTTTTCATGCCATGACTTCCTGATGTCTTTGACTTATCAACATCATGAGAGACAATATACATTTTAATTTCCACAACACAGAAAATTGTGGAGAATCGCTGTCCATCCACTGCCATAGTCTAAATTGACATGTTTGATGGAAAGAAAACCAAAAGGCAGGCTGAAATAAAAAGTAGCTCACAATGTTTTGAACAGTAAGAGGAAACCAAAGTGCCCGGAGGAAACATATGTGAACACAGGAAGTACATGCAAAGGCCACGCAGAAAGGGTGCCTTCCTGTTATGATCCATCTATTTAATCTGTTTAGTTTCCAGAAATTACTGTGTGAATCTGCACCCTATCAGGTTTATTCTGGACCTGGATGCGTGGGATAGACCGATGCAAGCATACCTTCAGATAGTCTTTTCTTAAATATTTACTCCGCCTTCGCTCCTCTCCCTGGTTCAGTATTGGAGGCACTTCAGGCCACTTGTGCTCAGGGTCTGTTGTCTCCAGGCTTTGAGTCCCGTCAAAGGACACTGAGGAGGTAGGCTAAAAAAACAAACAATAAAGAAGCTGACAAGTCTTTACCACAGCCATGGCATAGAGATGGTGAGCATTCATAGCCCTGAGAAACCTGGTCACTAAAAAGTCTGAAGAAGGGTCAAAGAGAGCAAGCAATTCACATTTGATTAAATTGCAGATTCTCATTAACTTTCGATACATTTTGGTCTCGCTATGTAGCAATTTTTATATAGTCCTCCCCCATTTCATGGCACCATAATGTTTGGGCGATTAATCAGGTGTGTTCAATTTCTTCCCCAGTGCAGTTATAGGAACTTTCAGTGTCTACTCTTCCCTCGAGGTTTTTGATTGCCTTTGGAGTGTGTTATTGGCAACATGAGGACCAGAGTTGTGCCAATGAAAAGTCAAGGAAGCCATTACAAGGCTGAGACATGTGCTGTTGTGTGAGGTCTTCTGTTATCAGCAGTTACATTATCAATACAGGGAACTGAGCCAGTGCCTGTGGCAGACATACATACCCAAACACCCCCACCACCATGCTTCACAGATGAAAGGGGGGGGGTACGCTTTGGTTTTTGG
The DNA here is from genome assembly GCF_963514075.1 of Conger conger. NCBI lineage: Eukaryota > Metazoa > Chordata > Actinopteri > Anguilliformes > Congridae > Conger > Conger conger. The sequence continues at coordinate 11,143,055 of NC_083766.1, read as the reverse complement.
GTAGTTCCATTTAGCTCTTGCTATCACTCTGATACAAGTCAATCTTGGCCTACATACTACTTAGCAAACATGTAATCTTAACCATCCTGTTTTTGCAGCCAATAATAAAAGATTAGCGGCATCTTGCAGTGTAGGCTCTGTCAATCTGTTTGTGAGGTATTCGGTGGAGAGTGATTATTGACCCATTCATGCCTGTCTCCTGAATAGTGTTTCTGATCTGACAGGTGTTAGGGGTCTATGTTTATCTATGTTTTGTACAGCTATGAGGTTCTCTGACTAGTATCATTAAAACAGTCACTATGTATACACTGCCCTCTCTGTGTACAAGCAACTATATAATATCATTTTGATGGGCATTCAACCAGCAAGGATTATGGTATTACAGTGACTACTGCAGGTAATGAAAGTATGTTTCCAAGTGTGTACATTTATTTAGGCTTGCATAAAACAGCAAATATTTTGCCTGCATAGGTAAACCATAACTTTTCCAACTATGCACACTGAGACAGTTATACACCGGCAAAAGCAGTTGTTCAGCCTTTGTGCCTAAATCAGTTGATGTTTTACTACAAAAAAATATTTTCAATGCCTACTGTAAGTCTAAATAGAAATCTCGGAAGAAATTAATCAACTGAGTTAATATTTCTGAGGACAGTGAAATGCCTTTGACTTCATATTAGAGATAATTTTCAGTATCATTCAGTATGCAGGCCTGCTTTTGAATGATAAATGGCATGTGAAATTGTGGGATGTTTGACCTGTTGATGGAGTTTGGAAATTTGACAAAAACTTGAATCAATGGGACCTCAATTAATATATTAGATGTAATTATTGAACTTATTTTAGTTATTTTTTATAATCTTATGGACCTGCTGCTGCCAGAGAGGAGAACAAGGAGAGGAAGGTTGAGAGGTACAGGAAGGGAGACAGGCAGGAGGGGAATGAGATCACTTTTTTTCAGGTGTATTTCAGGAAATTTCTTCCAAGGATAATTTAGTAGTAATAATAATAATAATAATAATAATAATAATAATAATAACTAGAGATGTGCATTTACTAAAGAGAATGCGCCAAATCGGTGGACTGTCGCTATTACTTCTAATACTATGGTGTTTAAATATATGCATTTACAAGCTAGTGTACAGGTGTACCTAAAAGTGGTCACTGAGTGTATATGAACTCAAAGGCTAATGTGACATCACAGGCTTCTATGAGCACACAGCTCATTTGCGTATCAATAGCAGATTGGCTGAATTGCAGAATGTAGGTTAGAGTGAGACTAGAGTGAGACTAGAGTGAGAAGAAAGCTGTTCACAAACAAATGTTCATAATTCAAAAAGTACCACCCAAAAGTTAGTTGTTAACATTGTGAGAATACATATATTATATCTATGTAGTTTAAAAATGGAGAGAGTAAGGGCAGTTAAAAGTATAAAATTTTACTGAAACTGAATATTCTGCCAATCCTTTGGGACCTTAAATATCTTGGAAATTAATGGGAAAATCAAAAAGCTGTGAACAAGCACAACATTCAGCATTCTGCCAGACATTTTCAAGCTGGTTTGGTGACAATAGACAAACTGTGGGAGGAGTAGGCCATCAAAGAATAAAAGTTTGTTGCTTTGCAATCACACTAATAATATAATAATAATAATGAGCTTTATTTATATAGTATACAATATATAGTATTTTACACCTTACAACACCCACAATATAAATTAGCTAACAAGTGTCCTTTTGGAGTCTCCAACTGGCCTTTATGGAAACCTGTACCTCTAATGTCACATTAGCCTCTGCCCTCTAGCAGAGTTCATATATGACACAAACTGGCTACCTTGTCATTATTGATGGCCTGACTGCTGACGGTAGCAGCAACTATACATGCTGAAGCCATAACACTACCTCCACCATGTTTAAAAAATGTGGGGTGCTTTGGATTATGAGCTGTTCCTTTCTTTCTCTACACTTTTCTCTTTCCATCATTTTGGTAGAGGTTAATAACCATCTCCTCTGTCCATAAGGCTTTGCAAATACCATACCTAGAAGCAACACTAAACTTTTTGTTTGTTTTCTTGTCCATGAACTAATGACACAAAGCTGGCCAAGAAACAGCTGAGCAGCCAACTGTCGGATTACTTTTGGTCTCCCAAAACAGAGGAAAAGTATAAGTATGCAACTCCTACATGGTTTGATATGGATGTAAATACCCATTTACATACCCAAATTGTGTCACTGTCCAAATACCACTGGCTGCGCAATAAATTTTCTTGTCTTCTGTCATATAATATTTTTGTCAAGATTTTCATTTTGAATGTACTAACAAGCTGAAGCTGTTCAACAGGTGATGGCTGGGGACTTGTGCGGGACTTGTGGGGAGTTGCAGCCTACCTGTGCACTGAGAACCGTCCCTGTCAAGCTTCCCTCCTCCACAAAAGAGCTGAGAGAGAAAGGAAAAATCCCCCTCACGCACCTGTCACCAAAGGCCAACACATTCTATCCACAAGAACACAAGCAAAAAAAACATATATTGCTAAATTATGAAATGTACCTTTCCTGTGAGTTTAGTAATCACACAGTTCTCAAAAGTACAGAAACACCCATCTGTTCTACATACACAGAATCAAGTCTTAACTGTTTTTGTGTGAAATTACTGTACAAGGCAGTGTGATATACTGGAACCAGTACAAGTGGAATAGACAGACCCAGCGGGCAACCAGGACATACCTCCTGATGGTTTGAGCAGAGCATCTCTGTTTGCTGTTAGCACTGCTGCTTGAATGACTGAGTAACCTGAAAATGTAAAAAATATATTTTGGTATAAAACCACATAGGTTTAATGTATAATATATAAGAGGCATCATTTTCCAGAAATTAAAGTTCAAAGTAAGAATGCTGCACTTTGTCAAAAAAATACATAAATTCCAGGATGAATGGTCTTTCTATACTGTAGGGGTGGGTTAACTTCTGTTATTCTGTGACTAATGCATGTACCACTTTAAATAAGGTTCACCCTGAAGTTAATTCCTTTGCATTTTGTAGTCACTTTCTCTCTCTCAAACATACATGAACACATACACACACCCATTCTCCATCTCACACACACTCGCACATACACGGCTAATGTGTCTATCTCTACAGTGTCATAATATGTCACTGTTCCACACTCTGGCAGACTATCATTCTCTCTACCTGTGTGCTCGGCCCACCACCCTCCGTCGATGGATAAGGCTCTCTGCCCTACAAATTAAGGACCGGCGTCTTGTTCCCGTGCCAGGCGCACATCAGTTAGAGAGCGAGAGCAGGAAAATTGAAAGGTGCCAAGGAGGTGAAGAACATAAGAGGATAGTGAAAAGAGGGCAGTAAGATTAGTTTGGACAGGAATCAATAGAATGATGCAGGTACAAGAACAAATTCTAAGCAATGAAACAGGAGGTTAATAAGACGGCAGCAACAGGATTACAAAAGCGATATGAAAAGGATTGGCAATTAGTCTGCAATGTTGGCAAGTAATGAAATGATGTGCATTCTCAGCATGCAAGGGGACAATAAGATTCGCGATTGAAATGTCAGCAGTGTGTGTATGAAGTAGGTGTCTCAGTTGTGTAGCCTGTAGAAGACTATCTGCATGCTCATTTGCAAGCCACAACGTCACCGGTTCGAATCCGGCCGCCCGACATTTGTTGAAGGTCTTTCCCTCTCTTTCGCTCCCATTCTTCCTGTCTCTCTATACTATACTGTCCAATAAAGCTGAAAATATCCTTTTAAAAAATGTGTGTATGAAACACACACAAATTTCTCAGGAAATTTAATATAATAGCTTGACACCGGGAATGGAAGTTGATTCGATTAGGAGAGAGAGAGAACAAGATCACTGTGATTGAGATGGTGGCAGGTTGGGAGAGAGGCAAGTCAGTCATACCTGTTCTGCTGCTCTTGCTGGAGGAGCTGGGAGGCAATCTTCCTCAGGTCGATGACCTCTTTGAGCTCATCCTCCACCTCTTCCATCAGCTGCTCTTTTTCTAAACTGAGTGGTGAGACAGAAGAGACAAATCTGCCACACCTGTGGTAGACACTTAAGGTATGGTTCTGGCATAATGCCAGGAAAGGACTGTGCTAAACTGCAAGATTTTAAGGAATGTGCTTAGGCTATTAGGCAATTGATAACCTCACTGAGTGCCTTATCTACAGTGCCCTGGGAAAGTGCTTGTCCCTTTCCTGGTTTCCTCTATTATTGCATATTTGTCTCACTGTATATTTTCAGATCTTTAGCGAAAATGTAATATTAGACAAAGGGAACCTGAGAAAACACAAAACACATTGTTAAATAATCATTTAATTTATTTAATGAAAAAAGCTATCAAAAACCTGTATCACCCAAAATGTAATCGCCCCTTAAACGTAATAACTGGTTGCACCACCTTTACCAGCAATAAGTACAACCAACACTTTCTATAATTCTATATCACTATATTCACATCACTGTGGAAGTATTTTGGCCCACTCTTCTTTGCAGAGCTGCGGTAAATTCAGACAAATTGTTAGGTTTTCAAACATAAACTGATTTTTTCACTATATTATTAGTTAGTGTGGTCCACCTTGATTCATTCATATCCAATCAAATGAACTATTTTCATTACCATTTTTTGTTAGAATTTATGTATGCATGCACTTGTGTTTAATGTGCATAAACTACAAAATATTTTAAATGTATTGCTATTGCTTTGTATAATTCTCCTATATGTATAAAATGTAGTTACCACAGTTCTCACCTGGACTCTTTCTCCTTGTCTATGCTGTGGTGTGACTTAAGAACCTTCTCAAATTCCTGAAAAAAAGCACAGAAAGGAATCAATTCCAGCATACTACATCACTATTTCAAAAACGCTTGTGCCATTCGATCCGTTGGAGAAAAAGATTTCACCACAGTATGAGGCCAAGACCAGGGGCACACGCTAAGAGAGAGTGAGTCTGTTTGTCAGGCCACTCAGACAAAGTGAAAAAAAACTGGCCAACTGAAAAGTTGGTCAGCTGAGACGAGCGGAGAGCTGAAAGGCTTCCACTGTGTTCGGTTTTGCTTTCTTTTGTCATTCTTTCATAGTTTGTTTTGCCTGGAACCCCAGAGAGGTAAGGGTGAAGGTGTTTATTTGTTTTTATGGTGGTGTGAGTGTGCTCTTTCCATGTGAAAAATTATGGTGAAAACCTGGAACTGCAGCTCCCCTCTAGATTTTTCCCAGTTTGAACACAGACATATGGGCTAGTGGAGCAAATTCACCACTATCCTTCTTAATGAGTAGATTGCTATCAATTAAGGACTGGCTGGAAAAGCTTAACTTAAGGCTTAATAAACTGCTTAGCTTTATCTGATGCCTTTTTACTTTCAAAAACTTCCAATGGCTTTAGAAGCAGTTATAAATAATCAGGTCTAAAAGTGTCAGCTAAATAATGACCATAAGAGAGAGGAAATGAACGCTCCTCCTCTAAAGGATTTCTAAAGTTTCCTACCTTTAAACATGAAACATAAGCGGTGTTCTGTTGCACAGCCCCCTCTGTCGGCATTGCATCTTCCTCTGGGTTTGGGTCAATATAGTCGTAAGGCTCTTGATCTACAAAGAAAGCATAAGGTTAACTGCCCAGCAAAAACTTTAACCCTATCCACTTGTCTTCAAATTATTGATGAGTTCATATTTATAGAAAACAAAAAACTACCACATAATAAAACCCCTTGCCACCATCATGGTTTACAACCCTGACCTCACCAATGTCATCTTGAACTGCTTCTTGGTGTTGCATAAATGCATTGTTAGGTCATTGCAGTACCAGACTAGTCTAAAACATGGTAAGCTTCTTGTATGGGGTTTCCTACCTAAGGTATAATGTGTCATATTCAGGCGACGGACAGTTTAGGAATATCACTGCATTCGCATAGCAGAATGAATAAGCAGACGTGCATAACATGCAACTTGCCACAGATAAACCTGTAACAGTAATTGTACTGGCTAACAGGGCTCTTTTGAAATATAGTTCAATTTTAAATGTGATGCAGCTTGGTTAGAAAGCATTAGGGTGAGTACTCATTTTTGGAAAGCTTTGGGCATGTTTAATAAAAACATACTCATATATGTGAATAAAACAAACATGAATCTTCGTTACAAAAATAAGTTTTTCTGATCATTCATGTTTCTGGATAAAAAGATATGCAGATGTTTTGTATTTGGAGAGATTTGGGCACAATTGAAAACATCTGGGTGCAGTTTTGGGAAAACTCATGTGGAATTTGAATATCTTTACCAAATTTTGTACACAAGTTTGCATCATGTTCTTGCAAAAATATAAAGTAGTTCTGGGTTGGCCCTTGACATAGAAATTGAGATATTCAGTATTCAGACATATGTATTCATCTGACACCATTCTCTGTAGCCTGTCTGTCTCTGTGGCAGCAAGGGATATAGCACATTCTTTCGCATAGGTTCGCATAGAAATGCAAACAGTACAACAATATATGTGTATTCATTTAACAATGTTTTCTGTAGCTTACCTATCTAGGTGTAAATGCCCTGTCGGTAGCTAGGGATATAGCACATTCTAAAAAAAAGGCTCATCAGAGGTTCCCATGTAAATGCAAACAAGCCACAACACATCCCTTTCATATGTATGACCGTGAAGTGTATTTCAACAGACTACACACACCAGTTGGGAAGAGATATTCTCAGAACAGTCTGTGTTAGTCTCTCCCTTGCGCATTGAATTAAACATGAAAACTCTTAAGAGAAGTTGTCCACATGTTCTTCATCATCCTGCATTTGATTCCACGGAGGAGGGCAAAATATCCGAACAGAAATTTAGGATCTTTTGTGTACACTGTATGTACATGGTCTGAGATAAATCTTTCTGTCTCAAATTTCTGAATGGAACAAGCCTCTAATGTAAGTCTTCAACCATGTGTGCAGTACATAGTTTTTGAGACATTTAAACTTTTATAGGTCTAGTACAAAATAGGGGAAATTGCTCTCTAGGGGGGCAAAGTGGAAAGGGTTAAATTACTACCAAATGTTTCAATTCTAAATATAAAAAGGTTCTTTATGAATCAAATAAAAATCCACAAGGTTTATACTATGAAATAAGAACAGCCTAAGCACTTAGTGGTTTAAATGTCTGTTACAATGAATCTGTACGTGATCGAAAGCAACCTGAACTCTAAATGGTACAGAGTTAAACATGAAACCTTTCTGCAAATTTTAAAATAATAAAATTTTTATTTTTAGTTTATAAATTATTTAAAAAAAGGAAAGGGGCCCTGTGCAAAAGTTTGGGAACCCTTTCGGATTATTATTTTTTACTTTTTAAAAAGAGTAAAAGACCAGACCCAGGTGATTTACTTGTTAGGGCTTCAATGAGTCAGGTGAGCATAATTCCATGGCTAAACTTTTTGTACTGAAGTACCTCCATGCCTTTTAAATTATCCAACTGCAGTGGCTGTTCTGTCTGGTGTTAACAACCATGCATTCCTCCAAACAGTTGTCCAAGGATTTCAGAATGACGATGGTTAATTTCCACCAGGCTACAAAAAACTATTTCAATGTTTCAAACAATCTATTTCCACTGTCAGAAACATTATTAGAAAATGGAAGATAACAGTTGACATAAAGGCAAGGCCTGGAACACCAAGAAAGATTTCAGATAGAATGGATATGTTTGGAGAAAAAAGGGTAAGAGAAGAACACCTTGCCAACTGGAGGCGGATTCATTATGCTTTGGGCTTGTGTGGCAGCTGAGGGCACAGGAAATATTGTGCGAGTGGAAGGAAGAATGGATTCCACCGAATTCTAGAGGCTAATTTCGAAGGTCAGTCCAGACATTGAATTTGAAGGGAGGTTGGGTATTCCAGCAAGACAATGATCCAAAGCATGCCATCAACCATAAAGTTCCTCCAGGAGAGAAGGATGAATGTTTTGGAATGGCAACCACAGTTCCCCAGATTTTAATATTATTGAAAAATCAGTGGAGACATCTCAAACATACTGTACATGCAAGGAGGCTAAAGATTATTTCTGAGCTAACGGTGTTCTGCCAGGGTGAATGGGGAAAAATTCAAAAAGTGAGAACTGAAAGACTCTTAGCTGGTTACGGGAAGTATTTACAAGCTGTTACAGTTGCTCGAGGAGGAGTTACACAAAGTATTAACTGAAAGGGTTCCCAAACTTTTGCAGAGGGCCTTTTTCCTTTTTTTTGTATTTTGAAACTGTAATTTAAAAAAAATAGCAAGTCATCTTGCTTTAAAATGTGAAGATGAACCATTTAGAGGTCTGGTTCACTTAAATATTAATTGTAAAATACTTTTTGACCAGGGGTGGCAAAATTCTTGCACACCACTGTAAATAGAGCAGAACCAGGGTCTAATAAGAAGTTTTGGTCACTTATGGCCATTTGTGGAGCAGAGGCATGCCTCATGCCTTCTCATTTGCTGTGGTGGACATTAGTACTGTGATGGATGTGCCTCTGGTACCTTTGTTGGAGCCCAGCTTGGAGAGCAGTGGATGGGTGTCTACTCGACCTTGGTCCCGCGTGGTCTCTGACACCTGCGAATGGAGGCTGATGGTGTCATCGTCTGAGGGCTGTGGCAAGGGCAGGCAGAAGAACAAGAGGGACAGGTCACTTGATGTGTGTTGGGGTACAACTCCTTGTGCTTTTCTACCTCGAGAATTAGCTAGCTTTCATTTTTATCAAGACTCTCACGCATCATGTGCTTACTTTGGATTTTTTAGAGGTTGTGTAGTGATTGGTAATTTTTTGTGAACCCTAGTGGATGCATGTTTCATCCCTTTATTTAGGCTTAAATAGCTGCCTAAACATTAAAATAACCATTAAATGAAAATATTGGGGAAAAAATCTGAAAAAACCCTGTCATTTAGAGAATAAAGGATAGTCTATGTAAGCACTCTGCTCAATGTGTGGCAAGCCTGTATATCTGTTAAACGAACCGGACAATTGAATGTTTAGGCCCTAGATTCTGACTGCAGACTGGCTGAAGTACAGCATGCCTGCATATACAGACCTCTGTTGTAGACAACCTCTTATCGCCATTGTCACTCCCAATGCCTGAATCAGGCCCATGGTTCTTGCTCGGGTAGAAATCCTCCATGCTAAAAAAGACAGAGAAAATAAAGATTTTCTATGTAATCTTATAAACGTAAGCCACACAGAACACGTGCAAGAACACAGGTAAGTATGGTAGGTCAATTCTGCAAGTTGAAACAGAATTATTTTTAATTTAATTTTCCCTTCCAAATAAGAGGTTTAGATAAACTGGACTTGATTAACCTGTATCTTGATTTGTCATCGTTGATAAGCCACTGACATGGAGAAAAAAAATGCTAAAAGACCAAAAACCTTGACGCGGGGAGGTAAAATACTATCAAAACCGATAGGAATGATGGAAAATGTGGGCGCTTCAAAATTCCAAACATGCTCTTAAATGCAACAAATACCACGATAACCAAGATCCTTGGCAACCGTTCGAAACCTATACTTGCTAAGGAGCTAAATGCTACTTTATAAAAGCGTAAGTATGTTGGCCCCAATTCCATTAGCTCCCCAGAAGAGATGACACCTTAATTTCACTTTATTGGCACCATCTCAAATGAAGCAGAACACCACGGAGTGTATTTTTTTCAGTTGGAGAAAGAAGGTGTATATGTTTTTGAAAAAAATAATCCAAACTGGAGAACAACAAATCACACCTGTCTGTCAGGGGCTGTGGAAGGCAACGCTTGGCCAGAGATAGGAGGTCTGGGGAGTCGGGCTTCTTGTCCATTCTGCAAGCTTGGATGTTCAGATATTTGAATATATGCACTTTACCCTTTAGGCAAATCTGAAGGGTGACAGAGAGAAACATTTGTCAACTCAAACAATACATGAAAATATTTGTTTGTTCATGTACTGCCCAACATGAAGAATCCACACTAGCTGTGAGAACAAATCCTTCCTCTAGATGACACTATTTCTCTAGTTGTGTCAAAACAGGATTACTGGGAATTCCCTTCCTCTAAAATAAAAATAAAAATAATTGCCTGCTCTCTGTTTTAGAGTACACTGAAGACAGAGTACAGGACACACCTGAGCTGGTGGTGATTGCATGGGGTTGTTGTCCAGGACAATAAGCTGCAGCTGCCTCATCCCGCAGTAAATGGGTGGGATCTCTGTGATCTTGTTGCAGGAGAAGTCAAGTCTGACAAGTGGCAGATCAGCTAGCTCTGTGAGGAAAAACAGAAGGTGTGAAGCTTGTTCAGTAAGGTGGGGTGGAGTGAGTGAGAAAGTAGGGAGAATTAGGGTAAGGAGATAATTAGCAAGGTCTGGACTGTGAGAAAGTCAGATGGGGACAAGCGCTAGAAGAATGGAAAGGACTGAGTTGAGCAAGAGAAGAGGGAGAGGGCAGGCCGAGAGGGGGCACAGGACTACGAGTTGGATGCGGGGTGCAGTACTCACCCTCAGGCAACATCTGCAGGCAGTTTCGCCTCATGTTGAGTTCCCGTAGGGCATGTAGCTTTCCAATCTGAGAAGGCAGGACCTGGATCTCATTGCAGCTGATATCCTGAGGATAGTAAGCATCAGGAGCTCAGACCATGGCCTAATTCTGTCACACAGCTCATAGATACAGTATCATAGTGAGCACGGTAGCTATATGTTTGCATTGGTTGGCTCTTCCATTGAAAAAAACTCCATTTTAACCTCAATATCTCACTAGTTTTAACTGGTACAATGGAAACGGGCTCACCAACTACTGACTTTGGTATAGCTACGTGGCGCCATTTCTGTGTTATGGATACCCCTAAAAAATGTGCTTAATTTTTTTTCCTTCACAAAAATGACTCAATTTAAATCCAATGAATCCCAACACAAGACCACTCATTCAGTCGGCAATTAAGAGACACATGTGCACTTTCTAATTTCATGACTGCACATTTTATTAAATTTGAATTCGATCTCAAAATTCTAAATTTGAACAATGAATTTTCCATATACTTAATGCTAACATGAATGAGGCTAATGTTAAGTTCTAAACATTATCGTGTGCAGGTTGTAGCTAAATGACATTACATAGTACACAGCCCCACTGACTGTCTAAAGTGGCAAGCACTCAATTTGTGAAAACGTGTCTGATACAGTAAAGCGAGGGTGGCAATATATCAAATTAATTTTGTATCTGTTGAATTTATCACAATAACAATAACAAAGCACGGCAGTAGCAAGATGTGTGCTGATACCTTGATGGAAAGCAGGCTGACGTTAGTGTTAGGGCTGATCAATTTAAGCTTTCAGCAAATGCAAGCATTTAACTTAAAATGTACTTTTAAACATAGTGATTAATATACACACACACACAAACACACACACATGCATGCACACTCACACACATAAAAATAAACAGCACACCTGACCTCACATTGAAAATCAGTGCTAATATACACTCAATGAGCATTTTATTAGGTATTTATTAGACATTTTTTAGGCTGATCTTCTGCTACTGTAGCCTATCCATCCTGCATACCACTGATGATTAGCTGATTAAAAATAAGTGGTGAGTGGACATATATAAAGAAAAATAGCAACTGACGAATATAGTGCTACGTGGATAAATTCACGTAAATAGCCTTGACATTCCTTATAGAAAAAATTAAGAAAATTCATATGACTTCCCATGTCAGCTGTACTCTGAGGACACAGTACACATAAATAGTCTAACGGCTCGATTTTCTGGCAGGTACATGGTGCGTTGCGACAATGGCAGAAGTATACTCCACAACAGGTACACAATACACAGACTGTGCTCAATTTCTCTCTGCACTCACCAATTCCATGAGGTCCTTGGCTTTGCCAATTTCTTCAGGGATTGAGACCAGTTTGTTGTTGCTCACAACCAGCACTTTAAGTGGAAGACTGAACAAGTACTTTGGCAGTATTGAAAGAAGATTCCGACTACAAAGAAAGAGTAAACAAGGGTAACTGGATAGGTAATGGACTATGGACTATGATGACTATGTATGACTATGATGAGCATGACAATAACTTTTCCATTAGAATACTATCAGAAGTTCCAGGCCTCTTCTCTGCTTCATGCCACACTGGAATCAGCATCCATGGCTTAAAGCTGACAAACTTACAACAGGCTGAAATGTACAGGTTCCTGCAGGGATATATGACTAGTATGATATTTTACTTGATGCAGTCACATGGCACCTCACCCTACAAGCCAACATAGTGAACAATTTTTATTCTATTTAAAATGTACTTTTTGAGAAATAATTTAAGCCCAGCAAAAAAAACAAGAAGATACTGATAACTGACTATTACATTTCAGTTCATAAGACTTCAGTTTCATAATATGCAGAACTCCCAAACATATGTTCATCCTCACCAATGAAAATGCAAAAAAACAAGATGCTACTCAAGTCGGGAGTGAACAGTCATGAACCCAAACGGGTCAACCTATCACATTATTTTGTTTTATAGAGCAAGGCCATGCTAGCCAGGAGGGGAGAGTACAGGTAGCTTCACCGACACTGTGCTGTCAATTGCAAGTTTGAAAGGACCAATAAAATGTTATGTGTTAGCTCCACTCATCATGAAGCCTCCTTCTCCCATCACTAGAGCTACTGCCCCACTGACCTGATGTTCAGGTAGGTTAACATCTGAAGGTTGATGATGCCCTCTGGGATGCATTTTATACAGTTGTGGTACAGGCTTAACGTCTCCAAAGGGGCAAAGAGGCAGACTTCTGGGGGTATTTCTGTGAAACTGTTCCTTGAGAGATCTGCAAGACAAAAAGAGAGTCAGAGGTGAGGTTCATCCATGCACAGTACACATTAGACCCAAAACATGTTGAGCCATTATGTGCTATTATTGTCTCACTGACAACTGTACCACAGTATTTTTCTCAGGAGATCAAGAGCACATGGTAGTTCCACTCAGTGAGGAGTTAATTTAATGTCACAGTTTCTGCATACCAATTTGCAAACTTAAATCCTCCTGTGCCCTGTGAGCTTGACACTGTAAAAATGGAGTGATTCTGAGTACATACTAAATATGGTATGAGAATCATGGTATGAGAATCACATTTCAAATTTCTTTCTCACTGCCAAAGATGGAGGATAAGTTATTCTGTAGGATCTTTAACCCCCGAAAAGGTTGACATTTTACAACAACAAAAAATATTTTGCAATGTCCACGTCTAAATAGAGGACTTCCTTAGGAGTTCCAAGGAATCTCTCATCTGAGTGAATATTTCTGAGGAAGACAGTGAAAAAACCGTTTACAACACAATAGAGGGCATTTTCAGTGATGTTTTTTTCAGTGACCTATTTTATATCGGTGATCTAAATCCATTCTCAAAATATAGCATTATGCTTATTAATAAAGAGCTAGCCTGTTTTTTTAATAATAAATAGCATGTGAAATTATGGCATGTGTTTAACCTGTTGATGGGGGTTGGGTATTTGAAAAAACATCAATCAATGGACCTAAATTAATAATGAGTATACAAGATGGCATTATTTTTATGATCTTCTCCACCTGTTGCTGTCTGAGGATAGCTGCAAGGAGAAGGACGTAAGGACAGACAGGTGGGGGGGAGGGTGACAGGTGTGGGGAAGTGCAAACATTTTTTTTCAGGATAAAAAGTGTCGTGTAATTTAGTAAGCAAAATGCAGTATTTTACACCTCATAAGACCCATCACATCACTTTGTCTTAATGTGTCCTTTTGGAGTGTCCAAATGTCCTTTTAGAAAAATTGTCTAAACATAGATTAGAAAAAACTAAGCAGAATGCTCATTTTTGGTGATATTGCCCTCAAATTTGAAAGGGGTTTTGTTCAGTTTTGTGACTTGGCTCCATTGTGTTTCTAAATGCACAGCCACATCTACAATAATCTGTATCCAGTCAAAAAAAGAAAATCTTTTCAGTAAGAAAAAAACGGAAGAGAGAAGATACCAGAAAATTCTGGAGCCCACTGTATTATGCACTAAGGAAGCGACACCTGACTAATCTGAAACACGTGTGATTTGTCCCAAATGTTATGGCACCCTGACAATCTGCACTTTAATTTCACATCAATTACAAATCTAAAATTGTGGAGTACAGAGCTAAATCAATGAAAAATATGACGGTATGTAACAACCACAGTTTTCAAACAAAATGCAAGACATAGCCTATAGAGAAAGAAATACTTGTAATACAGCATCTAAACTTCACATCTGATGGAAGGGAACAGGAATAGGAATGCATCACTATGCTCACCCACCTCCTCACACACATATAGTGGGCTCCAGAATGATTGGCACCCTTAAGAAAAAAGGCTACATAAAATAAACAACATAGATAATAATATATATGCTCTGCTCAAACATAAAACGATATACTTTTATTTTAATACATTTCTCTCATGTTTCAATGTTTCTTTTATTAAGTAATTTACTTTTTTCAGAAAACCATAGGATTTGCATGTTGTCCGACAGGTAGGAAGATGGTGAGGGAGGCCATAAAGAACCCAGGGTCACAGTTTAAGAATTGCAGATATTGGCTGTCCCAATATCTGCAAGTCCCAAAAAGAACCATAAAATGGCACCTCCACACCAACAAACCTTTTGGTAGTGGAGGCAGTGGATCTCAGCATATGACACAGCTAAGACGGATGACAGAGCAAGCAAACCACCAAACACTGGAAAGTGGCAGGTCCAGAAGGGAGCTCGTAATTTTCAATAAGCTTTCTCACAGAGTTGGCAGGACATGACAACCTTCATCCCACCCTGCTCCAGCCTGCTTTACACTACAGATGAGGATCTGTTCCTGGCTCTCTCACACATTTGGGCAGAGAACCAGGACTCGCTGACAGAGCACCTCATGTGCAAGCGGTACAATACTGAAACTGAAACCAAGATTCACCCCCACATGATCATAAAGACTAGTCCCTGCATTCAAAGGACCACCATACTTTTATGTGTTGCCAAAAGCCCCAAGAGGCATGATAACTTCTCTCTGCTATCATCACAACTCCATCTTATTGGTCTCAGCCAGTCTTGTGGGCCAATACCAGCTGGGGCCTAACATTGTTCCTCAGGTATGTGAAGCAGCAACATTCAATGCAACTCTTGAGGGTGCATGCACACATCCCTGATACAGGCCCATTGGTTCACAATGCCTCTTTGAGAAAGTGGGGCCAATAACACCACACAGAACTGCGGCTAGCATGCATCCTCCTGACGTGAGCTTTGTTTTGATGCTGCTCAAAATAACTTGGCTACTAGTATGCAAGGCCTCTGTCAGACTCAGTTTAAACACTGTTAAGTTAAAACTACATAGGCTTCCAGGTCGGAGTTTAAGGGAACTCCCGCTAAATCAGTGCTCCTATTGGAAATGTGAACTAATCTATGAGGAGGATCAGTATGCATTTGTACACCATCAGCCCCTGGTATGTTCCCTTTGCCTCAACAAACCATCTGCATTACAACATGGCACAGACTTTTCTCCATCTGTCAATGCCTCCAGCACCCTAGAAGGGGCAGACCACCACCAACAGACTCTTCATAAGGGTAGAGCCAGGAGGGTTTCTCACTAAAGAAGTGTTCAGAAGTTTGGATATTTAAAGTGATACTGTCAAGAAAACAGTTGATTTCTGCATGATATGAAGTGAAAATCATATTATCACCACTTGCCCCCAGCATTTGCCTTTGTCTTTATTTAGTCAGCCTGGAATGATCTACCAAGTTCCAAACTTTAAAATGATAATAGATTTTCTATTTCTATTTCATTATAGGTTTTGCCTTTACATAAATACACTCTGTCTCGTATACAAGGGTTCCTGTGGCCTGCAGGGAAGTACATACTGCAGGAAGTGGTTTGGGTGGGCCAAGAGAGGACTATCTTCCTTCTGCGCATACAGCAATGCCCCAGTGCAGCGATGGGTGTGCTGAAGGAGCAAGCGTTTTTCTCATGATGTTAAATTCCTAACTCAATAAAGATCAATAAAGATCCCTTGTGGTCATAAAAGATCCCATGACACGTATCGCAAAGAGCAGGGGGTTCCCCAGTCTGCTTGCCAAATTCTCAACCTGCCACCTAATCATCCCCCAGTTTAATTGACAAAAAAAGTGTTCTTGCCCTCTCCAACTCTTGTGTTGTGAGTATCCAGGGGCGCTTAATAAATATTTCCCAAACAGTGCCGCGGTGGTGCACAGCTAAAGCAACAGACCTTGATGCAGGCATCAGTTCATTGCCGTTGCACACAGAGGACCAGGGTTCACGGCCCGGTCCTGCCAAAGCCGAGCCGGCACACGTGGAGTGGCATAATTGCCTCGCCGCTCCAAGGGTTGGGGAAAGGACTCGGCAGGGGCTGTAGGATCGCCGTACAATAGAGCCCTGATTGTACTCATCTCAGAGTCATGGCCATATATCAGTCGTATTTACTGGAAATCTCAACGCAGCAAAACCTAATGACAAATCCTCCTTGCCAGAACTATGGAATAGGTCCTCACGTTGAGAGACAGACTCTGAATGCAGATAGATCATAAAATCATCTCTAGACCTTTTGCTGGCTATTTTGTGCCAATTGTCCAATTACTTTTGGTCCCCTAAAATGGGGGGACTATGTATAACAACAGCTACAATTCCAACACTGCTCACCTAATATTGTAAATTATGTATGTCTATTTAAAAAAATTAGTGAGCGTTAGTCAGAGCCCCATGACTATTACCCCAGGTTATTACTCACAGCGTTTCTCCCTGCCATGGAAGCTGTGATACTGAAAACATATCACTGGTGTGAGAGCAAATGACTAAACAAAATGGTTCACAGCCTGCAGGGAAGGTCATACATCACAGCCAGGCTTTTTAGACAGTTGCTACCATACTCCCGCAAATCTACAGTATAGAAAGGTTATGCAAACCTGCAGCAAGACAACAATGATATCACATCCTGTTTAAGTGCAAAGAAACCAGAGATTTAATAAGAGCTTTTAAAGACAAACAGTTCCTGCTTTAAGCACTGTAACTCACCCTGAGTCACAACAGTATAAATAGCAAAATAACTTCCTGTCATGACAACTTCTCGTGACTTCTCTAGTTTAGCGCCGTATAACTGAAGTTGCCTTTCTCTACTACCCAAAATGGACTATGATACAAGTATAAAAAACAGCAATTCTTGTTCAATGGTAATTTAAATGTTAACACATACATCATTTGTTCAAATATGCAACCACAAACAAACTACAGTGAACTCTAGAATTAATGGCAACAAACATGTATAAAATAAACAATAAACATAACGGTTCAAATTTACTGCTCAAACATTTGGGGGAAAGTATGTACTTTAATTCTAATAATAATTGATTGGCAACCCTAAAGAATATTTTTTAATAAACCAGCGTCTGTGATGAAAATAGTATTTTTTTATTGATCTCAGTCTCCAGAAACTGAATTGCTGAATTTAACAGATATAAAAATACATTAACATTCAATTTACGTTACAATTGAAAATACCACCAGGCACAGCCAGGGCAATTATCAAACAGTTTCAGAAGTCGCATGCACATATTGCATCAGAGGACGCATGCACCTATTGCCAATGCACAGTGAGAAAGATGGTGAGGGAGAAAAAGAACCCAAGAATCACAGTCTTGCAATATCAAGTACAAAATCTGTTACACACCATATCCATGTTAACAAGCTGTTTGGAAAGATTGCACAAAAGAAGCCCTGACTGAGAGCAACCCATACATTGAAGCAACAAAATTTTGCCAAACATCTTTGGAACGATTGGAATTGTGTGTTGCAGTCAGATGAGACCAAAATCAAACTTTGTGGTCATGCAAACCATTGGCATATTTGGCAACAAAAGACTGCAAACAAGGAAAATCACCTGACACCGACAGTAAAATATGGTGGTGGATCATGTGAAGCTTTCGGGCCATCTTGTTGCTTGTTGTCCTGGGACCCATGTTAAGACCAATGGCATAATGAATTCCACCAGGATATTTTAGCCAAAAAAGATGTTGATACTTCACTGTAGACGGACCTCAATAAAAGAATGGGAAAGAACATTTTTGTATTGTTATAAAAGCTATTTTGTCAGAAGGGCTTGTACAAGTGTGCCACTTCGGATTCAACAAAAACTTATAATTTCATAAAACTGTCCTAAATTTATAATAAAGCATATAGGGTATGTAGGTGGGTTCTGTCAGATAGGTGCCCAATGGGACTAACAAGAACAAGAGGTGTCTCACATAATCGGTACCTGACTGGGTAGACTGCGTTTTTTATATAACAGTATGGGGGACCATTCATAAACTTTCTCTTATTCCTCCTAAACAGTCCACTACACCTCTGAAAACATTAACATTAGAAATAAGAAATGCAGTAGCTGCATCTTGATTCACATTTGATCTGCAGCAGCAAGTTTGAAAGTTTGATCCAAGGTTCTGCGCTGCAAGCCTCTCCATAGGAAATGAATGGAATGCATTGTTTACATGATTCATATGACAGGTCAGGACCACTCGTAAATGTTGTTCCTACTTAAAAAAAATATGAATACGAGAATATTGGCGAATACGTCAAGTTCTCGTTAATCCCTTGCACAATTAATTTCCACACTGTAAAACAAAAAAGTATAGAAAAAATAATCCACACTTTAGCTACATGTGGATTGTTGAGTACAGAGGAAAATCGAGAAGAAAAAAAAAAAAAAAAACTTGTCTTTGTCCCAAACATTATGGAGCTCACTGTAAGTATGACACCTAAGACAACACAAAAACATTTTGTACTAAAATAAGAAGCATGCACACTGACTTAATACAAATTAACCAGAGACATGCATGTAGGCCAGGGGTCGGCAACCCTGGTCCTGGAGAGCCGCAGGGTGTGCTGGCTTTCGTCTCCACCTTTAAATAAGCAACCAATTCAGACCCAAGAAACCAGGTGAGGTGAGTTAACTGTGTAATCAACGGCTTTCATTGATCAATTAATGCCAAGTAACAACGAAAGCCAGCACACCCTGCGGCTCTCCAGGACCATTACATTACATTACATTATTGGCATTTGGCAGACGCTCTTATCCAGAGCGACGTACAACAAAGTGCATACCCATAACCAGGGATAAGTTCGCTGAAAGACCCTAGAGGTAAGTACAATTTCAGGGGTTGCCGACCCCTGATGTAGGCCCTACTCTGCACTTACTTCAATACTTCTTCAACCTCCTGTTTCATTCTAACTCTGTCTCTCTCTTTCTAAACTACTCAGTTTGGCTCTTCCCCATATGTGGACTTCCTGATAGTCTGGAACTGTCTCGGTTCTAAACTGAAATGTGGCATGCTTGCCATGGCCATGCCAACCATGCACGAGTGACCCTGGCTCAACTAACAACAACCCCTGCCTGAGTAGTAAATAGAGAGAGTAGTTCATGACATAATTGCTGGCAATGAGAATGTCAGTTGAGAGGTAAACCCTGTATGCTCCCCCAGTTTCCATTTTAATTCTGTAAGGGTAAAAATCATTGAGTATGGTCCTAAAAATACAGTAACATGTCTGTGGCAGTTCACATCACACTGCTTGTTCCTCATCCTGCTTCCATTTGTTCTATGCTTCTGCTTTTCATGAGGATAAATAAACACTCTTTAAAAACAGTGTATATTTGGACACTATTTTGGGACAAATGTTTCTGGGAGAGAAAATACTGAACTTGCAATAATGGCAACATAGTGGGGAAATAAAGAGAATTTCTTAATCAAAGAATAAGCATGCTCAGACTGAACATATACAATATTAAGGCAAGTTCTCTGCAGCAT
The DNA here is from genome assembly GCF_963514075.1 of Conger conger. Lineage (NCBI taxonomy): Eukaryota > Metazoa > Chordata > Actinopteri > Anguilliformes > Congridae > Conger > Conger conger. The sequence goes on along the minus strand of NC_083766.1, from coordinate 11,123,228 downwards.
TAACATTACACTTTGTATTTGTCGATAGGAGGTTCCATAACTGTCAAATATATGGCCTAGGGAGGAGAAATAAAGATCTATTTGGTCTACATAGCTGGTACAGTAGCTTACATTAGGCTAGTGACAAACACTGACATTACTGACAAACTGTGTCAATAAAATAAGCGATAGTTCAGCACTGAAAAGGAAGCGCCGACTTTAAGACGTGGAAATTTACCCTTTCTTAACCCTGGTGTTCGTGTCCCTGTTATTCACCCACTGTTCACAGGTCTGTTGGACCCACAACATTATTGTGTTTTTTAAACAATACAGCCATAACATTTTATGCAAAAATACTTAACAGATGTTGACTTTATCTCAATTACAAGCAATATAGCCATTTACCTCTGCTAGATCATATGTATCAATAAAAGTGCTTGTTTTTTTGTGATAAAATGTGATTTTTGAAATTATAATAAGGCATGGTTGGAAGAAATCATGTTTATCTTGAACAAATATAAATGAAATAAGGTTTTCATCAGTACTGATGTTCATTGCTCTGAACAGAACCAATTGTACATACAATATTTTATCAAAATGATAATGAAGCCCCATTGAACACAAATTCATGCTGGCCTACACACCACGGGAGGGACAGAGATTTACTGTGTGTGTATTGCAATTGTATTTCCTGCACTTGACATAGTATGTGTACTGTGTTTTTCTCTCCTTCTTGGGTCCACACACATTGCAGCGCTTGTTGCTACTGGCTACAACCTAAGATGATGAAAACCCTTCAGGAATTTTATGAACACCTCTCTCTTTCTCACTCACTCTCACTGATGCTCCTGACCCACCCCTATGCAGCATACTCATGAGTACCACATTTTTGCTTTTCCGTGTCGGCCATGAACACAAACTTAGATGTTATGTGTAGTCAACAGCTGAGGTGGGAGCTCTGGCATGTTTTTGCACAGTGTTCTCCCATCACTGGATTCCTTCTCCTGCCCCAGCTTGCGTGAAGTAAAAAAGTTTTTGCATGTGATGATTTAGCCACGGAGAACCTGATGGGACAGCTGCTGATGGGCTGATCCTGGAACTGGCTGAGGGTCAGTCTCATCCTCTTCTTCAAACTCACTATCAGGCTTCTGAATTTATCCTCGTACTCATAAAATTCCACGTTGGAAGAGGCTCCTTCCACACTAGCTTCTCTCTCTTCTAAAATGATTTCTAATTCCCTCTGAGCAGAGATTATTTTTGCCATACTGATTGATTGTGCTAAAGAGCCACACACGCACATTTATTTGTTGTGTCCCTCCCCAAATTTGGGCTAGGGTAGAGTGTGAGAAAATATTGAATGTTTGTAATGTTTTGAAATAACATCACGCAGGTTCTCGCAAGACATTGTGAAGTTTCTCACACTACAGAGGATAAAGAGTGTGGGAGCAGACAGGTTCCAGGTGCTATGTTGAAACCACACATAGGTAGGAGGAAGACAGAGTGAACGTATACAGCAAACCTTTTTGTTACATTTTTACCACGTTTACTTATTTTCACCAACAATTTACACACTTTTATTACTCTTGAGTCCAGTGGACCAAACACTACATACGTGAGATAAATGTCTAGGGGGGTGCACAGTGCGCACTGAATGAAATTGTGAAATATTTGAATGAGCCAAGGCCAATTGAGTCTCAGGTTTAAAAAATGTTTCATTGTATTATTTTTCTATTAGCAAACATGGAAAACGGATCCAAGCAGCACACGAGGGTTAATGCAGCAAAAACCTAAGAACATTTGCAAGCAATTAACAGATAATGCAACTTATTCTAAATCCTTTTTTTTTCCAAGAAGTCAAAGCTTTGGATATTCCAATGTAAGGTTGCCACGTGCAATTGATTTGTTGTTCATCTTCTGGTGACACTTCCACTTGAATAAATGATAAGGCGATTTGCCGTTTAATATTTTCAGGTGTCTAAAATAAAACACAAATGACACAGTATGTTTTAAAAAAATATTTCACTCAGATGACGATTACAACGAGTTCTTTAAAGAACAAAGAGCTGGCACCTCAACTGATAAGCTTTGGCTATTTCGCAAACTGACGACTGCACAGTTCAACAGACTGGTGCTAATATGAGACACCTTTTGTCTTCAGAGGCTGGAGAATAAAATGGAATGGAATGTTAATTGCAATGGAATGTAAATATCAAATTGGCATTTAACGTTCGTCTGATATAGTTAGGATTAATATATAAATGTTTATCCCTCGAGGTACAGTAGGGTTAGTCTACTGTAGTCTACCACGCCAGCAATGAATGGCGGTCAATACAAATTGATGCGCTAACCGTTTTCATTCATGCGATTGTCCTCACTATATGAGAACGTGCAGTAGCCAAAAGAAGACCAAAACAACACTACGGGTGGCCTACCTGTATTCACACAGGCTGTCTGACTAACGATTTGCATTTTACATATCACTTTTAGTGAACAGAAACGGTTGTAAGTAAATAATCTGATCGATATTGGCTCATTTGTTTAAAAGAAGAAAGAAAACTGCGGAACCTGAACCTGGCATGAAATGTAGCCTTGTTCTTGTGTCCTATCCATCTTCAACTTAGTCCAATTTAGTCCTGAAAATTGCAGCATATCACTGCAGTATTCAGAAACTCACCTGCATGTGTTGTATCAGTAAGATCGTAGCTCATTCCGGGGTAATCCCTCAGTTTCCTCCCACTAAGATTCAATATTCCCGAGCACACAGCATCCTCCAAAGCGCGGTCCAGGCTGCGAGCCTTGTGCAGGTGATTCTGATGCTGAAGTATCCCGGGGTTCCAGTGAGGTCCATTCGGGTAATGATGGCTATGCAGACCCGTTATTGCTCCTCCGCCTCCCTGACTCGCCGCCATTTTCATGTGTGAAGTTTTTTTCTTGCAACAACAGAGCCAGACACTACGCCCATGCGCGCAGCCTGACTAAAAAGAAGACTATATTACTGCTACTACTACCATTATCAGGGTTCCAAGAACCAAAGTTTCGAAGGCACCCTATTGGTATTACTGTTTTTAATTTGGAGGACAAATAAAATGCGAATGCCCCATACTTGGTGTTATTATTCCCCCAACTATTGGTGGTGTTATTATTATTTTTATCATTTATTTATTTATTTATTATTATTATGATTATTATTCATTACTATTAAGTGCGAAGGAACTTAATTGTTATTGTTGGTTTTATTATAATTATTTTTTATTTGTATTATTATTATTCCGCAATAGGAGTCTATGGCAGCACCTAAAACAGATTGGTCGCTTATTATGAAACTTTTCACGATGGTCGAGGATTATGCCAAAAAGCCATAACAATAATTTTACATCGATTGCACAAAGAGGGGCGGTATAACAATCGAGCTAGAGCCATGGAACTTGACATGGTGTCTTGTCATGATAAAGAAGTTTGCCATTTGGACCCTCAAGTTCCGCCTCCTTTTCCATCATTTAATTTTTTTTTTAAAACACTAAAAATGCTACTCCAAATATTGGTCAAATCAAGGAAAAGGGGGGTACTAATTACCTGTTTAATTACCTCTATTATCTCTCTCTCTCTCTCTCTCTCTCTCTCTCTCTCTCTCTCTCTCTCTCTCCCTATAATTTATTAAATAGCTTCAGCTAAGTGTTTTGTGCCTTTCTGTTTTTTTGTTTTTTACACTTTGACTTTGGAATTTGGTTTTTGGTTTGGTGGCATTTTTAGTTTAGGTTATGCCCCATTGTCTTGCCCAAATAACACCACCTCTGTATTTGATGGTAGGTATGCATTCCTCTTGTCACTTTGGGTCCCCAAGATACAACCAATATGTGTAATTCTTAAACTGATCTCTGGATTCTTTATGGCCTCCCTCCCCATCTTCCTCACTATCCGTGGGGACAACGTGTACTTCCTAGCAAGTTTGTAACAAGCCCATAGTGGTAGGTGGTATTTTTTTCCTTTTTATCCAACCAGACTTGTGATAAATTGTCATCTGTCTCTTGTATCGACAGTACTTTGGATTTACCCATGCTAATGGATGACCAAAGCATTTTACATGCTACTTGCCTTATTTATTTAACTCTAGTGAAACAGGAAGTGATGGATTATCATTCTGATACTAAATTTAGACAGACTATCTGAATTAAGTAAAATTATATTGCCAGTTTAATTTTGGATTTTATTTACAATAATTGTTAGGGGTGACAATAATTCTGACACTGTTCCCATATGTCTGAACATAAAATATTGATTATTGTATGTGTGGTTTATATATAGCCGATATTCTTAATTTTTATAAGAGTGCCAATATTTCTGGAACCCACTGAATTTCTGCATGTCCAGAACCAACATCTCTGGTGAAAAAACAGATGTACGAATATGAAAACAGATAACTCCTTATCTTTTACAGTGCACCCATAACTGTATTGGTGTGGCTCATTGGAACAGCAATGGCAGAGATAGGCCAAGAAAGGGGTTACAAAATGTGAGCACTTTATTAGGTATTTGTTATTATTAGGTACTTATTTTTTAGACCCAAGTCTTCTGCTGCTGTAGCCTATCCATTTAGAGGTTTGATTCATTATGTGTTCAGATGCTCTTTTGCATACCACTGTTGTAATGTGTGGTTATTTAAGTTACTGTCACCTTCCTGTCAGCTTTGACCAGTCTGGTAATTCTCCTCTGTCTCTTAACAAGGCTTTTCTGTCTGCAGAACTGCTGCTCACTGGATGTTTTTTTGTTCGCACCATTCTCTGCACTAGAGACTGTTGTGCATGAAAACCCAAGGAGATCGGCCGTTTCTGAACCACCCTGTCTGGCACCAACAATCATTTCACGGTCAAAGTCACTTGGATCACATTTCTTGCCCATTCTGATGGGTGATATGAACATTAACTGAAGCCCCTGACTCTTATCTACATGGTTGTATGCATTGCACTGCTGCCACACAATTGGCTGACTAGATAACTGCATGAATAAGGAGGTGTAATAAAGTGCTCAGAGTATGTATATAAAGATTTTTACAGGAGCGGATAGACCAGACCTACCCTCCTTGTAATATTTGCTTTTATTCAGATAGGTAAGTAGAGAGGGTAAGATGACACCAGATGGAGAAGGGATGATTGCTCGGGTGCTATGGCAGGGATCAATACCCCATGCAGGAGAATTCACATATGATTTGAGTTAGCTTTATGGACTGCAAAACATTTCCCCTTAATACCCATCCTTAACATTAAAACCATCAAAACCATCAGTTCAATGTTTTGAACAAGTATTCCTTTTTTCTTCATAAGCACAATTTGGCAAGTTCCATAATCCTCAGACTTATCCTCAGAATTTATAGGCGCTTTGATTAATTAATTCCAGCTTGGTCAGAGCTGAATTTATTTTTCAGAAACCGATCAGTTCCATTTAAATGTTCTTTTAACATTTAACGTCTCAAATGGCTGCTCTCTAAAGTAAAATACATGTTCCTCTTTCACATGTGGTATCAGTTTTCTTAAAGGGCATCTCACACAACTGTCCAAATGACCTTTGAGGTCAAAGACAGATACAGTGGGTATACTAAATATTCACTGCTTTGCATCAAAGTGATTTTTTTGAATGCTTTATTTTGATTAACAGAAAAAAACTGAAAAATACATTTTCTTTTATCCCTCTTTCAAACTCTCAACTAGCTGTGAATAAATATACATTGTTTAATTGTGCTTGAGAATTTCATCAAATTAATGCATCGTTTAAAAAGAGAATAAAAATTCAACAAAAATAAATTGGGACTGTAGCATAGTGGTTAAGGTAAATGACTGGGACACCCAAGGTCGGTGGTTCTAATCCCATGTGTAGCCACAATAAGATCCACACAGCCATTGGGCCCTTGAGCAAGGCCCTTAACCCTGCATTGCTCCAGGGGAGGATTGTCTCCTGCTTAGTCTAATCAACTGTATGTCGCTCTGGATAAGAGTGTCTGCCAAATGCCAATAATGTAATGTAATGGCTCTTGAATAAAATCAGAGAGGTAAGAACCTGTATTTAGAACAAATCAGGTTGCCCTTTAGATAATCCTCTGTGGAAAACTGAGCTACAGCATGTGCACTAACACATTCCACTTCAGTTTCACCATGGCAAAAGACAGGTGTTCTAACAGGATAAGCAAAAGATAATATCTTTCCTTTGACTTATTTATAGTTCTAGATTTCATAATTGCTTCAAATTGTTAAATATGTATTGCAATTACAAACACCTAAATAATATATATAACTTTTATATAACTGGAAATGTTATTCAGAATGATTTATTTTAAACAAATAATCAATACAATAGCTGTCATGAGATTGTGAACTTATTGGAGATGACTGACCATTACTCCATGCAGAATCTTTCAAGATCTTTCATATCTTTTGGACTGTGCTTATAAACTGCCCTCTTTGATTCAAACCGCATTTTGCCAACCGCCAACAGTATTTCTTAATATTAGGTATGCCACCCTGAGATCATTGCCTTGAGGAAAGATCAATTTGAAGACAGTTTTGGGCTTCCTGGCCATACACAACCTGATGTTGGTGTGTGTGACCAAAAGCCTACAATCTTCAGCATTTAAACATTAATAGGAACCAAATGTTATGGTCAGGTAAGACTAAAGTTGAGCTTTTGAAAGAGTATCTGCATGCGCCAGTGGAAAACATACAATAGAACAAATAATATCAAAAACCCCAGAACGTAATCTATCCCTTTAAAGGCATCTACTTCCTGGAAAACAAGATTTTAGCAGATTTTACATCATCGTGTGCCAGCATTCACATTTCTGTGAATTTGCCATTCCCCTCCAAATGAAAATATCCTTTTCACGCAGCGATGTGAATCTTCATTTAATGTCCCCCTCCTCATTCAACAGCGTTTAAATCTCCCCCCGAAAAATCTGTTTCACTCATGTATACTGCATGTCATATCACTTATGTTACAGCTGTTCTTTAAAGGTCCATGGAACTGAATTCAAACTGTAGTTATATTCCCCAAAAGTGACAGTTGGTTGTGTTCTTCGTATTTATTTCATGTTTTTAACCAACTTATAACCATTAAATTGTAATAAGTACTATTACGTTCTTAACCTGTTCAGCAGACCAGACCCAGATGCTTATTGCTTTCTTTTAATCCAGAGGGGGCACTATGCTTAGGCTTCTATTTAGCTTGTCTGCACAAAATTGGCAAGAGCATCATTTACATCATATTTCAAGTAGAAAGGATTTCATGGGTTTTAGTGACCTAGATTGTACCCAGATCACACCCACTGAAACTTTGATGTTTAGCCTAGGGGGAAAACAAGTCAAACTCTCCACAGGTGTTTCCTTTTTCTTTGCAAGAATCATTAAAAAATATTTTGTGGCGATTTGCAAATGTATAAACACAAGTATTAAAACATATCAGCAAATAATTGGCAGATTTCAGTTCCCTAGACCTTTAACTTATACACTGGAAAATGGCGCCTTCTGTAGGTTTCATTTTAGATGTCACTTCACCAAATAAGTTTTCCCAAACAAGTTTTGTGCAGAGAAGATAACTTTCAGAGATCATTTGCCCTAACCAGTTAACTAATAACCTTGGCAACATAGTCTCACATCAACAGGCTTCATTATATGACAGCGTGTTTTATTTTAATGTCATGCAAGAACAAATACTTTGCGTTGCCTTTTAGTTGATGGTTTACTTTTTACAATGTGTGCCTCCATGGGTGCAGCCATTGTTATTGTATAATATATTACAGTTCAGATTTGCCCCAAGTAGGAAGTTCCCCGAGTTCACAAGTAGGAAGTCTGAGTGACTTTGAATAACATTCTGACCTCCTGAGTTGAGGTCATGCGTTTCCAATGTGTTTATGATCCAGGAAGAGAGAGACTAGTGGTATTATAAGAAGAAAAATCAAAGGGTAGTATTCATCATTTATCTGATGATAGTTTCATCAAGCAAATTACTTATTAGGCTCTCTAATAATTATCGGCGAATTGCTATTTCGATGCTGCGGAAAGCATTTCCATTTTCACTCTGTAAAACCTGGTTTTAAGTTTTATTTTTATTTTAAGATGGTAAATGTGCCTATTTACAGTCAGCACTTCATTGGACAGTGACACATTTTTTGTTATATTGGTTCCGCAAAGGATACACTGACAGTGAGGTTGATCAGCTTTAATTTGTGGGTCTTTTCATCCATATTTTACCAAACATAAATATGCTAGGATGTATATGAATAATTGTGGAATTCAGCCAGTAGTGTAATTTCTACCTTTGGATAAGGCCAGTTATTCCATGCTGACCTCTGCCTGTTGGCAGGCCTCAACAGCCATTATATACAATTAATAATTTCAACTGAATCTCACAGATTGGCATTCAAATTTAAAATACAAAAGCAACATTAGATATCCGACATTGGTATTGGTATTGCTGTAAAACTGGAAACTTTCTGACTGCTGTCATTTATTAGCTAATGCTACCATTTTTCTGAAACTATCCTTGTTACCACTGCTGCGGTTAAAACGGTCATGGGTTTCAAAATGAAGCTTGGATGGAGAAAAGCAGCTCATATCCCTCCCCAACCATTGTACACCCCCATAGGGGTGCTAAGAATGTCCATGCCCCCACCCCCAACTGGCCTGCCCTTCAATGCTCAGCCTCGAGAGCGGTTCAGAAATGACTTCACTAAGCCCTGGGGCAGGTTTGCAAGTGTGTGCATGTTTAATTTAATGCTTGGTGTCATTTTGGGTCATTTTGGAGGTTAGCACAGCTGATGAAGGAAGTTCATGAAGTGGTGATACACTTTCAAAGGAAATAATGACAGGAAGTTGGTGAGGCCTGTAACTAAAACTTGGGCCTGAGTTTCCATAAATAGCTACAGGAAGAACCAAATGTACATCTTCTCGAAAGTTTCATTTATTCTTTGAAGAATTTATCAACCCTTTGTGCATGTTGTTGCAGTAACACAGGAGAAGTATGTCATCTTAAAATAGTTGGGAGAATGGTTTTGGTGATTCTATACTTGGTGTAATGATAATTTTGGGTGAGAGATGGGGTGGGTGGTCTGGTCTTTATAATTTTATCAACAGCAGAGCTCTACTCTCTGAATTATTGTATCATATTATATTATTTTGCAAATATGTATCATTACTAGTTTGCTATGATAATTATTTCAATGCTATATATCCTGCGGTGTACCTGTAAACTATAAATACTCACTTTCTTTACATTGTCACAGTTTGACTTGACTTCACGAACAGACTGTCCAAAGCCATAGTCAAAGTGGCTATCCCAACAGAAAGGTACACATTCTATCCATTCTTACTACGATAGCTACTACAGTGGACCAGCCATTCTCACAGCACAGAATTCTAGAGGAGGGAGGCCCCTGTATTCAGATTTTATCTGCGTGATGCAGGAAGTGCCCCAGTCCTATGAGCAATGCCTGCAGATCAGTTTCCTGGTGACTGAACTTTGTCCCCTGACCTTTTCCCATGTAGATGCATTGTGATTTTTACAGCATAGTGCACTGAGCTGAGGTGGCAGTGCTTACAAGTATCAACACAAAAACTGAAAATGTGGACTGTTCAAAATGATCAGCATACAGTACCATGAAAAACTATTTGCCCCCTTCCTGATTTCATCTATTCCATATTTGTCACATTTAATGGTTTCAGATATTTAGACAAAATCTAATATTGGACAAAGAGAAACTAAACACAAAACACATTTCTGTATGTATATCATTTATTTCATGAAAAAAATAATACCCATATCACAAAGATGTTAGATGCTCACCACTGCTGCAGACACCAGTGGATTTGTGTCTGCTCTAGCCTGCCTGGAATTAATTCTGTAACAGTCCATACTCACAAATGTATCAATTCATTGTTTTATTATTTTATTCTTATCTCAAGTCTTCTGAAAGACCAGGAGTCTTCTGGATTTAGGCATGAGCTCCCTGCCCAGGAGAGGAAATATGCTGGTAGCATCTCTCAAAAATATAAGCAGAAGTACTGTACAGTGGGACCCAGCTATCATGACCAGGCAGCTGACGTATGAAACTGAATTTATTTTTCTAATAATGGCAGCTACCTCCTAATGTAATATTATCGAATGCTAGCCAGCCATTCATCTAATGGTTAGCCACCAAAGAAAACCCAGATCACCATGGTAATAACAAATCCATATAGGTCTCCTTTGGGCAGAATTGAACACAGGTTGCCAATGTATCAAAATAATGACAGAGCATGTTTGTTTTATAATATTTTAATGGTGAAAGGGCCATCTGCCCAGAAAATTCTACCTGATTCAGCTGCAGAATATCTTCCTGGGCCTCACTAAGGCTGGGGAGGTGTTCAAGAGGCCAGAAGTGCACTCAGATTCCCCTCGTCTCTCAGCCATGGATATATCACATACATTTGTTGCCTTAATTTGTGTTCTCTGCCACCTATAAGCAGGCATCTGGTATTGCATTGACAGTGTTCCCCTGGGCAACTCACTGGATGACAATGACAGTGTTCCACCGGGCACCTCACTGGATGACATTGACAGTGTTCCCCTGGGCAACTCACTGGATGACATTGACAGTGTTCCCCTGGGCAACTCACTGGATGACATTGACGGAATGCCGAGTAGGTTGCATTTGAAACGTTGGAATAAAGAAATTATGCAAATTCTATGTTTTGGGAGCACAAATGGTAGCTCAGCAACTATTTTCAATTTTTCTTGCTCAATTTTCTTCAGTGGAGGAAGGCGCTGAGAAGGACAAAACCATTCCTCACTCAAGTGGCTCTTTCCAAATGGGAAAGGGTTGATGCTGCTGAAGTTCTGCCCCAAGGTAAAACAAACCTCTGTCATTTCAGACATGCAACATTCAGTTATGTCTTGCTGGATGCAAGCACATGCTTTCACATTGTAACAAGAACTTTGTGCTTATCACATATAATAATGTAAATCAGTGGTTCCCAAACCTGGTCCTGGAGTACCCCTGTGTATGCTGGTTTCTGTTCCAAGCCCAATTACCATGGAATAATTTTAACAAGCTGCTACTCTTTCTTGATTAGGTGCTATTAATCTTAGGATGACCTTAAACCACATTATGCCAGAAATAGCTTTGTAATTGCATGAAGAGTAAAATGACCAAAGACCAGGTTCATATTGTGCTTATTGCACCATCTTGCAAGCAATTACAATCAAAGTAACACATAAAAGACTGAGGTGAACTAATAGGCTCATAATTAGGTAGTTGAATTAGGTAGTAGTCATTTTATTTGTAATCTTTTTCCTCAAGCGTATCAAAACGATGCAGGTCTACCTTGTTATCAATTCTCTATTATCTTCCAAATGGTCAGTTCCAGTGGCCAGGTGTCAACACTTTTACCAATTAGGATTCACTATAGTCTTTCATTTGATCAGTTAAAAACAATTGACCACTTTTCAAGCTATTTTTCTGCAGAATTTATGCATTAAGCACAATATCACCATGGACATTTTTTTCTTTATGGTAGGGTGTGTATAGCTATCGGACAAAATGTGGTTTAAGCAATCCCTCCAAACATGAAAAGCACCTAATATAAAAAAAAAAAAACAGCTTGTTGAGATTCATGGATTGCAATTGTGGTTGGAAAGAAAATCAGCATACACAGGGTTTCTGGGATGCAAAATGCCCTCTGTATCTTTCTTTTTGTACTTTCCTTCATCAGCAAATGCTGAATCAAAATGGGATGTGCTAGAAGAGCAAAATCTGGAGGAGGAGGTGAATGTCGGGTACATTCCCTCTCCCTTTTACCCTCAAAATCATTTGCTAAAATACAGGCTAGTGGTTTTCTGAGTGTTTAATACTTCTGAGCTTATTCTTTACATTTGTATTCTGTGGACCAAGCTGCGTGAGCTTGAGGCAAGCCCACATAATCCTCATTGACTCGCTACCCAATCCCACTACCTAAATCTGGTTCCCTTTTTAATAGGTCAATGTGATGAAATTTCAGGATGAGCTCGAGTCTGGGAAAAGACCTCGGAAGTGAGGAACGAGTTTCCAGCAGCAAGTGGGACACTATCAGACTAAGTTGCTACAGAAGGTAGGTGGGTATAGCAAGTCACTGGTAACTTAAATTTCCACTCATGCACTGTTGGTAGGACAACTAAATACATTTTTGGCATTATTTCAGAGTGAGTATTTCAGGTTTGTGGCTGAAAAGAGTTGAGAAGTTGCCAACACAGATGCTTGTGCTCTGTATTTACACTGTATGTGTTCCTGCTCTTTCAGGAGTTCGATAAAAACGATCGGAACAGGAAGGAAAAGTCCACACAAAAGAGAGAGTAAAGAAAGATGAGAGGAGGGACAGGATCGGGATGGAAACCAAGCCTGGAGCAAAGATTCAGATGAGGAGAAGGTTCTGGTGTGTACACAATGCCACAGAGGAGGCAGCTCTACCTCCCTCTACAGGTAAGTCCTGTCGTATACCTTTCTACACTCTTCAGCTGCTGCACATAGTGGTTTTACACAGCCACTGCCACTATGTCCTAGAAATGGATAATCTCTTCATCTGAATATCCTCTAATTCCAGTTTACAGGTACTCTGTTTAGTACTGAAATTGTTTTACTTCACTGGGTACGCTGCTGAACTGTTGGCCTGTCTTTATCGTTCTCTATCTTCATCTTGTCTTTATCCTTCGGCGTTTGCTCGGAAAAAACACAAAGTCTACGAAGGAGTCCAAGCAATTTCGGTCGCCATCTCCCGGCAGAAGGTCAAGTTTGGGGTCACCTCATCGTTCTCACCAAAAAATTGAAAAGGGCAAACACTAACACACCCCCACACCCCCCTTTCTCAAGCATCCAACATACAGTGCAAACACACACAAAGACTGGTGTCTGGTGTAGCTCTCGTACCTTTTTTGTAACTCTGAGTATGTGCTAGGACTGCTTGAGTCAAGGTTTGGTCCATTTTTGTGAAATGGAAGTCTAAATATTATTTGTACAATTATTTTGTTTTTATTGACTTGTATATTTTCTTGTATATTTTTGTTTTGTACATTTGTTTAAATCTATTGCAAAAATTGTACAGTAATAATTGAACAGTTGTTAGTCGTCTCGCCTGCCTTCACAGCCAAGAACTGTGTCAATGCTATTCTGCTAACCTGCTAACCTGACAATGACACAGGGGTACTGGACAAAGTGACCTTCAATAACAAAGCCATGAATAGCCAGACTTTATTTTTCTAGGATGACAAACAAAAATATATTAATCCATTTAGTTTTCAAATAATTCACAACACAAAGTGCCATAAATGAAATGACAGTGTGTCCCAGAGAACATTCTCAAAAAGTGTTTGGAGAATCTGACCCTGCTGGTCAATTTGGTGTAAACTCTTCTCCACTGACCTGATAAGAGTGACTGTAGACAGCAGTGCTTTGAGCAGGTTTTCCTCATGCTGTAAATCATACAATTTATTTCAGAACAATCCCAGATCATAATCACAAATGTGCACTCCTCATTTGCTTGTACAGTATCTTTTTGAGCCCTTAGGGACACTAAATGCTAACAAGAACAGACCACAGTGTCCCAACTTCAAAAGATTCCTTCAGGGTACTTGAATCGCAAGCCATAATATCAAGATATACTCTGAAGAGGAGTGCAGGCTTGAGAGGGCTCCGGTGGCAGTTAGGGTTGGTTGAGTTCAGTACTTTTTCACATTGATGAAGACTTTGATGGCACCAGTGAAGTCTGCTGAGATCAGTACTTCTGTGTGATCTGATTTCAGGGCACCTTTGAGAACAAAAAAAAAAAATAATTAAGTCAACTAACTTAACCATTTTCTTTATTTGGAGGACAAGACTGCACAACAAAGATTCCACTTTGCATGTCCTTACTGTACCTGATGGGATGGTATCGGAGTCTGCAGAGTCTGTGCTCTTACACTCTGCATCCAGTTTTTCCAGGCCAGCTTCAGATGGAACGATTGCACTTGGGTTGGGTGCAAAGATGGCTGACGTAACAACGGCATTGTGGGCTAGAGAACCGGGAAGAAATGGACAAGCAATTTATCGCTCGATTACAAAACCTTCTGATTGCCATCACAGTTCTGCTTCCGGGTCCATTCCGGCCTGTGTCGCACTAAAGGTTTTCGGACCTATCCGCTGCTCTTTATGCAGTTCTCTCTCGGTGTAGGATTAATGCTATAGACATTAATCCTACATTGTGACTATAGACTTGCGATACATTGCGTATAAACCTTAGAATCCATTCCATGGAGGATGGGAGCACTTAAGTCAAAGCTGGAGGTAATGTGTTCCAGTAGGATGATCCCTTAAGGCAGGGATTCTTGAAAAACTCAAGCCCATAGTAATTGTTTACTACAGAATTCTCAGTGAAAAGGATTACCTACTTAATTACTGTTAAATCCTTCCTAGAAGGTACTGCAGTCTTGTTAGTCGGAGGGAAATTTGCTCAGGTTTCATTCCAGACTTTCATTCCAACAAAACCGGTGAAAACAAATGTGTGGTAGACCATGTAAAGAATGTGTTCTGTGAGTTTCAATCCATAATTCTTTCATATTGTGGAAGCGCATGTATCATCATACTTACTACTTACAGTCTTGGATCATTACCTGACCTTAGCTCCCTTATGTGTTGTGATTGATGGCTAACAATAAAACCTATAAAATGTAACCACCTGCTGACACTGTCTTAAACATTAGGTTTCATATGTTGCTCAATATTACTATGTTGGACAACACTGCTGACTGTCCTGGCTTACACCCCAGGAAACCATGCCGCTTTGGGGTTGTAGCATAGTTTTGAATGGAACTCTGGAATTTGGAGTATGAAAACAAACCATTGTGACTACCAGTGATTAGAGATGAGGACAAATCCACCAAAACTGAAATTACAGATAAGACACTTTAAAGTTTGTTTCAGTTGAACCTACATGACAACCTGGTACATTTTCTAATGGCATAGTTCCGAGGTAATGTAGAATTTCATGCAGTGGTCAGTGGAGAACTTACCTTTAATTCCTTCCCAGAAATCATTGCGGTCTCGCCGGACAGAGGTGAATTTGCTCAAGTCATGGTAGGTGCTCCAGATGTAAACAAATTTGTCCTCTGAACCACTCACAATAAATGAGCAATCATGACTGCAAAATAAGCATATATCTTAGCAAATGTTTAACCTGGATAAATGACAACTAGCAAACAACTAGGGGAAAGTTTAGAGAAGTAACCTTACCTGAAACTCGCTTTGATTTGACTACAGCTGCTAACAAAACCTTTGTATTTCATAGACAAAGACAGATCTCTTAAGTCGTATAAACGGATCCTTGAATCATTGGAAGTCACCAGAATCTACAAAGAAATTAAGGATAGTGAGGTGAGATATATAACAAACAAGTAGACGTGTAGTCCAGACCTGGGTTGAAATTAACCAAGTTTGCCTGGAACAAATGAAATGTTTCCAAGAGTGTAAACCCCTGCCATCTGCTCCTCCTTGCAGGCTCAAATGCACCAGGCAATATCAATAGAGCACAGAAAAGTATTTGAATCCAAAACAAATATTATTTCAACCCAGGTCTGGTGTAGACAAACACTATAAATGCATGCGGTTTCATGTACATCGCCTGTACCTAAATCCTACTAAAAAGTTAACATGTTAACATGTGAATGTGGTTTAATGTACCATTGGATTGAAATGTTTTTACACTTTTCTAAAGGATCACTACTGTAATACACATTCTGCATGGCTATGCTGTAGCCTTTCCGAGTCTTACAATATTTACCTTGAAAATACTATAAATATGAACATACTCAGGCATGTTGATGATGCACTGCAAATCTCACAAATTTGTGCTCCTTTACCTCTATTTGTTATTCTAAAATGCGTTTGCAAACTTTCTGAGAGTGGCACTCTTCTGTATGCAGAGGGGCGGGTGCGTATATAGATTGTATGGGATTTCTAGCATTTGTAGCTAGCTAGCAACTGCAATGGCAGAGGTGAAGAAGCAAAAGTACAGCAAAATGACAAGCTGTCGTCGGCTTGTTGAAACATCAGTCAACCTTAGAATTGCTTTTCCTCACTGGTGACAGCTATGGAAAAGCAGAGATATACAGATAAAAAGTTATCTGCAGCATATGAAGCACTGAATTTCACAAAGCACTCAGCTAGATTCACCAGCTTGGTGCCCCTATGACATAAGATTCATTGTTGACATCCTCTCAAGAGGAAACTTGTTGGAAATGCATTTGTTTGTTTGGTACAATCCATCTGAAGTTTGTGTATTTCATGGCATTTGAGATTTTGTCATTGAGAAGAGAAATTTGTGTGTGTGTTTCTCTCTGTGCAGAAGGCAGTGGGACTAGAGATCATTTCAAGTCCACTTTCTTCTCCCAAGACAGTGCAGTAAAAGAGTAATAGGCATTCCCGTAACCTTGTTCTCTCTAGATAGCGGCTCAATCCCAGTGATCTTGCGGCCAATTCGGTTCCTGCCTCTGGTAGATCTCACATGGATTTGGGTGTGGTATTTAAGGTGCTGAAAGAGCAAAATGGATCAGTGAGACTACCACATACTTTATCTTTACTGCAACTGCGGGCAGTTGGGAAAGTGATAGAAATAGGAAACGTAGCATCCCTGAAGGGAGGGTCACAGCACCTCCGTGTCGTAGAAGATGCAGCGCCCGTCATACGTGCCGATGACCGCGTACTTCCCGTTCTGGCAGAAGTTGGCGGCGGTGATGAGGCGCGTCTGCCCGTCCACCTCATTCCACAGCGCCACCTTCTTGTCAGGAATGTTCCAGAGCCGCAGCTTCCCATCCAGAGAGCCACTGAGGAAATACCGGTCATCCTGACAGAAGGGAGGAAGTTACCATGGACCATACTATAATGCTGACTCAAAGGCGTGGAAGTCATTAATGCCGTCTTCTGCAGGGACACACTTACTCTGGGGTGGAAAGCAATGGCCGTGACAAAGTCTATGTGCTGGAAGCAGCACAGACACTCTCTCCTTGATACGTGCCACAGCCTGACCGTCTTGTCCATTGACGATGAGAGAAGGAAGTAGTTCTGCGGACAGAGTAGCAATATTGGAATCATCAGCAGCTGGAACTCAATGGAAATAAATCAGTGCAGACACAGGGGAAAGATAGTTAAATGTCTCAGTTTAGGGTCTGTGACTTCTCACCTTAGACCAGGACAGGTCCAGCAGGTCAGCTGTGTGCCCTTTGTACTTGCAGAAGGGGACCTGCCGGAAGGGGGCGTTACTGTCTTCGGTGTCAGGGTCCTCCGGGGTGCTACTAATCTGGAGACAATTAAATCACCTTCTCACTGATGCGCAGAATCATGGATAGCTTAAAATCTTACATTCCTCTGGCTTGGTGACATAGTTTGACAATAATATAATGGGACAGAATTGTTGAAGTTGACATTCCATGTAGTTCAGGATAACTTTCTGTGATTATATTCTCATTTTTAGGATTTAATTTGAACTGAACAGGAGCAGGCATTTAATAAGAGCACACCAACTGAACCAGAAGGTGGCTGTTTTCTGTGAAAGGGGCAGGAATAACCATATATTAATTTACCATTGAACCGTGGTCAGATACTTACAGTTAAACAGACCTGAGAAAGGACAATTGCAGCATTATCTATCTATCCCAACTGCACAGCCTACGATTTATGTGACAGAGAAGCAATGCTTTTTTGATAGTGCTAAAGTGTGTAAAACTGGCATGTTAACATGTTTTGTGCTGTATATGATTTTATATCTTTAAGCACGACTCTTTAGCTGCTTACCCCACCATCTGCGTCAGATTTTGAAGAACACAAGCTTTCCTGAGAAGGGGATGGTGAAACTCGACCTAAAGAAGGAAGGTGCACACCAGTGAAGGACAGCCTGCATATGTCCTGCTAATCACATGCGTGGACTCTGCACTTGCTAATGTGCTGCTAATTTAAGCGTTTATTAATTATTCACATTCCATTAGAGTAAATTATTCAGAAACTTATAATACTGTAATATTTAAGAGTATCTGGCTGCAGCCACTTCAGATCTCCATAGCCAGGAACTTCCCCAGTCAAGACCCAATACTTCAGGGTCATCACTGAGGAGATGGTCGTGATGATTATTTCCCATGTTTTTATTGGTTGGCAGAAGCTTTCAGTTTAGGTTGGCAAAGTTGTTAAGCCGGAAGTACGGCAGAAAATGTCATGTTGCTTGTCTTATCAGTTGTGTAGTGGCACTGTCTTGTTTTTCAAGCAACATTAGCTAGGGAAACCGAATCATGTGTTGTTTTGTAAAAATAAGCGGAAAGCACATGTTGCTGGATTAACTTTTGCAGTGGCACGGTCTCTTGCATTATTATGTGCTTGTTTTTCAAGCATTATACAGCTAGCTACCTATTTGCATGCTTTTGTTTAAATTACACTTTTTATATGACTGGTTTTCCCACATTTCAGTTGTGGATAATATGGAAAAACTAGTCATATTAAAAGTGTCACTTAAACACTTAAAATTCTATCATCAGGAAAAATAATAACCGAATCGTTAACAAGTCAATGTTTAATTTATGTTTAGCTATGTGAATGTGCAGTGAATATTATATATATGATTCTGCTCATACGGAACAGGAGTAGTATTATACCATTTGTCGATTTCTTTATTAACTCCTTGAGCTTTTGTGGATCATCAAAAAATCCAATAAACATTAATACAAAGTGTTCTTACAAGCTTCCTCTACACAGCAAACCATTTACATTACATTTCAACCTCTGTCACGTGATTTTCAGGAAACTTCACTTCTATATTATCATCCACATGGCTGTTATTATAATCCATTTCTCTTTTAACGGTTAACAGTCATGCACTCCACTATAGACAAACACATACAATTAGAGTTACATACAATTTAAAATAACTAAGTTATAACACTAACCCCACCGCCTGGAGCACCCCTAACTCCTGATGGAAGGAAATATACATAATTCCCATCTCTGCAGTCAGGAACCCGACCTAATGGGTCCTCAATGGGAGGTTGCTGGCTGTAGAGATCTGATTTGGCTGTTGCCACAGCTTTCTAGTTGTATGTGGACATTATTTCTCTTATGTTCAAATCATACTATATTCCCCACATTGTCACAAATAAATTCATGTCATTATTAAATGCTATATTATGCCACTCTGATTCTTTTTCATAATTGTTATTAAAACCTCTATTAATTATTGTCTAACAAATTGCAGCAGTTTAATTTTGGCAGCTGCACAAATTGAATTAATTGAATGAACTGGATGGGCTACCTTCTGTGTTGTACTTCATCCGCATGTTGTAGAAGAAGTCGAAGGCATTCTTCAGGACCCAGATACGCACAATGGTGTCTTGTCCAGCAGTGGCCAGCAGTCTTCCGCAGTGAGAGAACTTCATTGTCCACACAGCACCCTGAAACAGAGCATGGCATGGCCCAACACTAAAGGTCATACAGTAGTCTGAACCAGTGGTTCTCAGTCTCGGTCCTGGGGGGGTCATTGTGCATGCTGGTTTTCGTATGAACCACAATTGCTCTCTCTGAATTTTGAGAAGCTTACCAAGTTCCTACACAAGCATGTGATCATAACACCCCCTCAACTGAGGAAACATCAACAGGCTTTGACACAAACCAGCCAGCAAATCATCTTAAAGCATGCACTGAAAAATGTATTTAAAAATGGATCAATAATGAACTAACATTGCTCTCATCGCCACAGTTATATTTCTGCTTTATTTGGGTAAAGTTCTGGTTTTCGTACTTTAAGCTAAACACACAAATAATTGCCATTTTTAGTTTTAAATCAGATCTGATTTATTACATGTTCAATGATAATGGCAAACTACTGAACTACCTAGAGCTGGAGGCAAACTTGGATGGCAGCAGTAACTTAGCAGCTGAAAAGAACAAGGTAAGCAGAACCTGCAGGAGACATCACACACTCTCACCGTGTGCTCCCCACTCAGGTCTTGGACAACTTTTATCTGGTTGAAATCAAAAGGGCCCTTGAAGCTGTGAGCAGCTTTGAATCTGAGTGGTCTGGTGTAGGGCATTCCCTCATCATCACTGGAGGAGGGGTCATCCTGGTCCATGTGGAACACTGAGGGAAAACCAAGGTCCAGGAATTTGAATATCCTCTCACATTTACTGCTTTACCAGTGCCAATACTACATCTACGTCAAATGCCCTAGATCAGTGTTTCTCAACTCAAGTCCTTGGGGGCTACTTGCCATAATGTTTTTGTGGTAACCAGGACCTCACACACCTGATTTAATGACTGAACCAATCAAACAATCAAAAACGCCCTTGATTAGTTAAATCAGGGGTGTGAGTTTCTGGTTACAACAAAAACCTTCTGTCAAGTGGGCCCCAAGGACTGGAGCTGAGAGACACTCGACCATAGGTTAAAAAATGTATCATGTCTGCAATATCGACAAAGCAGGTAAAGAGAAATAGAGGGATGTACTCCAAAATGTCAAAGTTCACAAATAAATACTTAATGCCAATCTTTCCAAAGATTTTAAGAAATTTCTTTCCATTTAAGAAATACATTATTTCCTTTGTTCAATTACTCAATTCAATTATTAGATTTCAGCATCCACTAATTTCTCTTTACTGAAACTGAGGGAGTACCTTCATCACGGACACTCTTCACTTTGTTGACAGCCTTCTCACCATATTCTTCTGCGAAGTGTTTGGCCCTCTTAACAGATTTACCGAAAAACTTCTTAAATTGTGTTCTGTGAACACGAAATCACAGAGTTATCACAGCCAAAGACTAGGGAAAGAAGCAGTGCTTGAGTATGCGGTGTCACGTCCATAGTCTCACGTTCTGTGTTTGAGCTTTCCTCCGTCTGTCTCAGGCAACTGGGATTGGGGCTTCTCTTCATCATCTGACTGCACATCATCGTTCCTGGTAGAGAAACAGGCTTCACAGATATTAAACATGAATGCCTACAGCATAATCATTTATTGACATTAAGCGAATGCATATCAACGATGAATAGAGAGATTGCACATATACAGTAGCTCTCCTATTCTGTTCTGTAACGGAAGCACACAGAACATTATAGAAACTTGGAGTTTTTTATTTAAAAAATGCATGCTTATTTCAAGACTATGTGGTCCACTATTGGCTAAGATCTTTAGCAATCTCTGTAAAGCAAAATGCACAGATAAGCACCAAAACTGCAGTTCCAAGTATACACATTCCTTAGACAGTTAAGGTGTATGACATATTTTACAGAACGGGGATGTTTTCCTCTTTACATGATGTACTCTTTGGTCCTCCTCATTATATGGAGTGTGAGTGGGTTGACTCCATTGGGCAGTTTCTCCTCTGCCTGGTTCAACGGGATCTCCTCCCCGGTGTCCAAGTTCTTAATAATCACACTTGCCAGTATCTCCTGTTTCAGAAAAACAAAAAGACAAAACCCCACAGTCAGCCAGCCGATTCCTAACAGCTATTCCTGCTCCACTTCAGACAGCTGAGGAAGAACAAGTGAGCATGAACACAGCGGCGCGATCTTACCTCATCTGTCAGTTCACGTCCAGAGTCGGAGCGTGGTCGGTGGGGTCCAGCTGCCTCAGTGCCAATGGAGGGGGAGCTTTGGCTCTCCTGTTCCTGAGAACCACACCCGCACACATACAAATATAACCAAGACCCAAGATCTGCAGTTCATGCCCAAAAACCTATCAATTTGTCTGAATTAAAGCAGTTATGCAAAGAAGAGTGAGCTAAAATCCCTCCACAACAATGTGAAAGATTTATAGCAAATTATAGGAAGAATTTGGTCGCAATGATTTCTGCTGAAGGGTGCAACCAGTTATTCACTTTATTTGAGCATTGTCTTTACAGGGGTGATTAAAACAATCGATTACAGTAACGTTACGACACTTACTTGAGTGATTACCAATTTGTCCCCAGTGGTTGCACTGGCCAAGTCCAAAGAATGCTGCAGTTCCGTGGTGATATGTTCAACTGTAGTACTGGGAGACATCAAGCCACTAGGCTCCTCTGGCTTTGAGGATACTAGGCACAAACAGGGTGGTTAGCTATGCGCTGCATACATCTGAAGCACCCAGTTATTGCTTGTGATCCATTCCTAAATCATTATGTAAGCACAGAGATGGAATAATATCTGTAATGCATAATAATTTGCCATCAACAGGTTAGCATACCATACAGGTTAGCATACCAGAAAACAGGCATTTTACTTTCAGTGCACAAGCCAGCTTCTACAGTGAGAAATTGGTGCTAATGCTGGGACAAACACATCATATCATGTGTGTTTACTTTTTTATTCAGTTTCTTTATGCATTATATAAACATATCTTCTATGTCTCTAATCATTTTGTGTCTTTATATTTATACTTTATAATCACCCATAAAGGGGAATGTAGCCAGCATAAGAAGGCAATTATTCTGTGTGTGATGTCTCATCTTTCAGTTGAATCACTTGAGTCTTTAGAATAGCTAAAACTTGAACTTTACTCTGATTCAGTTCTAATTCCTAAACGCTAGGGCATATGTACACAGAAGGTTTATTCTTCTGGTACTGAGAGTAGAGTGGGGGAGTATTTAGTGTAAACAAAACATATGATCTTGTGACATCCTTGGCCTAGTTACTGTAGGTCAAGTTGCCTGGTTACGAGCTCTGGTTGCTCAGCAATGGGAAACCTTTCCCTCCCCCTCAACTCCTATAAACAAAGTTGTGTCTCGTAACATGATAGACACTATTCTTAGTTCATCAATACACTATTACCAAATAACTGACAATTCTCCACATTCCTCCTCATTTGTGCACTAGTATAAATGTTTGCATCAAGTGCTTTTGAGAACCCTCAGTTAGTGTGTATAGAGATGTATATGTTGCTTCTCCCAGCACAGTTTCATTTCATTTTCTTCTTTAATGAAATTTACCTTTTCTCAGCTTGGTTTGGACATCGATTTATCTAGACAATTGTACATTAGAATTTTTTCCTTTAATTAGGAGTGTTTTTCCATACCTGAATCAGTAAATCCTTTAATTGTTGTTTCCGTTGAAGCTAAAATTCATGTTTGTTCGTAAATGCAATACATCTGAGGAGGAAATATAAAATACCTTTTACCTAGTTCTGATGACTGCAGCAGCTCCTGGGTCCTTGTACAGGATAGGGGTAGAGGACGGACTGGGGGAGGGGGTCGGCGTGGAGGAGTGCCACTAGGAAGTGGTGGCCTTATGGGTGGGGACTTCTTAGTGCTGGCTACAATATCTGGCTCATTGGAGAACTGCATTGGGGGCTTAGCGGGGATGGAGAAGGCAGTGAGAGGGACCTCTTCCAAAATGTCAGCTGCCTTCTGTTCCTGCTCTGCAGACACCTGGCTTTGCCGATTGTGGATGAGGGTGCTTGTGACATCTGGGACTCTTGCGGTTGATTGGAAGTGTTTCTCTGGACCTCCGGTTTTGGGAGTGGCCCCCATGTCCTTCTGCTCAATGGCAGTAGATAACCTACAAGAGCCTGCTAAGTTATCACAAGTGACCCGTTGCTCCACAGCCATGACCCCTGGGACCATAGGCACCCCAGGTACCTCATTCTTAATTTCCAAAACATCCTCTGTATGTGGCACCTCCTTTGAAGTGCTCTCCCTCTGGCTCTCCTCAATTATGCTGTCAATGATCTAGTGAAATGGACATATAATTTACATACTGTATCACAATCAGAATGGGGTCAAATATGCTTTTGTATACTAGATTCAATACTAGGTGCAAGTAAAACCTCTTATCATATTAAATTATTTTTGAATGTTGGTGAAAAAATATACTACTGTTGAAAAGTTTGGGTCACCTTTTTTGGATTTAATATTTTATTTTGTCTGTTTGTAATCAAACAATTCATATGTGGTCATGACCAAAATAGCTTCTCCTGAGTATTTTTCCATTGATTAATGGAAAATGTTTGATGGTTTGATGGTCTGAGGATCATTTGATACCTTGGGCCCTTGATAACTCAGAGCCATTTAGCCAACAAATGTGTTCCATACAGTATCAGCATAATTTACAGCCGAACGTGAAAATAAAATATCCAGACTCTGATGATGTTGATGGCAAGACATGACATTATGTTAATTTGTCTCAAACACTGAAATGTAACTACATATAAAAAGTGCTGTAATTACTACATGGTGACACCAAAATGTGTAAAAAATAAAATAAAATAATATAAAGCTCAGAGTCTGCTCTTTGACCATATATGAATTGTTTGATTACAAAGAGAGAAAATAAAATATAACATGGTGACCCCAAACCTTTGAAAAGTAGTGTATGTATGTTTCTCTTATAATTGTCAATAATCAGCAGGGAGTTTACCCCTGTCTACATTATTACAAAAGGTATCTGACAAAGGGCTGATGGTCACGTCCAACTTACATGCCATTTGGCTCACCCAAAGAATGTAATATCCGTAACTTCAAAAATTAAGTACCATCCAATGAATATATATGGTCCAAACCATACACTTCCATTATTTTAAGGTTAGAAAAGTCAAAATATGCATAAAACTGATTAATGTTCTAGCATATCATTAACATGTAAAACATGCTAAGATGATTCACGTGGATCTCAGTGACCCAGACATCCTAATTCCTGGCTGCAACACTCATGGGCAGGGATCCAATCCCTCAATCACAGAGAGAACAGGCTTAGTCTTAGTTCAAAATATGAAAGATGGGTTGAGAGATACGGAAATGCATTAGCACAAAGCCTTGGTCACTGCCAGTCCAGGAAACACTCAAACATATGAGTTACCAGGGGAACTGAAGTCACATTAACGGCCCACACGCATCAGATTTCTCTTCCTGGCTTTAGTCTAAAACGTTCCCACAAAACGTTTGCAAAGTGCAGTGACTTTTTGAAAAGTCCCTAACCCTGCCCCCACAGCCTAATTCCCCCTCCCCCTTCCGCCTCCTTCTCTAAAACTCTCTTTTAGCAACGTCATCTGATTATTGGGCAAAATCATAAGTCAGGTGAGAAAGGCAGCTCTGAAAAATATCAGTTTGACCCTAAATTATGCACACTTCGACCTAAAATACCAAATTGTTTTACTTCAGTATGGAACACAAATTGAAAGTTCCAGGATGATATGAAAAGCTTAAAGCTTAAGGCCTTTAATACTGAATTTCAGACAACACTGCTGGAGTGAAGCCCAGAACATATCATTTTGTTCTTGAAAATAGGAAGATTATAGTTTTTTTTTTTTTTAATGTACAATGGAAAAAAACATCCGTGCCTCAATTTATTCTCGGTTGATAAAGACCAAATGTGTAACTACCAATGTCCAACACACCAAAACATGTGAGCATGACCTTGTTGGCTGTTATAATATATGACCAGGAATAGATTTATTTAGGAATTTGAAATGGCATCCATGGATGTGACTGTTTCCATTGCCTGTACCATACTCTGTTTCAATAAACAGATTTGAAGAATAGGAGTTAGAGCAGGGCTAGGTTTTTTTTTTAAGATGGAAAATTGGGAATACAGAAGTCTGTGCTGCCATTAGCAGTAGCAAAAACAAGGAGAGGATAGATGCACCTGGAGGGAGTCTTCATTGCAGGGCTCCTGTGGTGCCACCACTGTAGGACGTTCCTCACTCCCCTGCAATCAACAACAAGCACAGACATAAAATGGCTGTGGCCAATCAATAAGAAATGCCAGATTCATCCCAATACGTAAAAATATTACACTGCAATATTAAGACCCAGCCAACAAATGAAATGTTGCCTCCACAGACTAGACAAGCACGTGAATACAGTACTTAATAAAAAATAGTCTACATCTTTTTTGAGTCAGCATTTGAGTCATTCATCATTTCAAGAGGTATTTAGGAAATGCCACCCCTTTAATCTCATAGGGAAAACAACTACACATCATTTAACAGAAACTATGCCTAGCAAAATAATGGTCAACAGTTTAATTACTTTTATAATTATTTATTTATATTTGACAGCGATTGAAATTTGAATTCCTAGTCATATCATTGTGAAATTATAAGTAGTATCATTGTGAGTCATACCTTTGTTAAGGGAAGGACACTCTTTCCAGGTGACCTAAAGAAAGAAGAGAAATGTGGATTTTATATTGTTACATCTAATTCCATCAAAATGCCCAATTTCATAGTAGGCAAGACAACATTTCAGAGTATCTAATATTCACTATTATTTTTGAGACATAATGCATTTCACTCATTCCATAGAAGTCAGGAAAGTGTGGATATGTCCAATTAGAAGCATTTCAGAAAAGTTATCTGAATAGCTTTGTATGAATAACAGTCTCATATCACAAAATGTATTGCTAAAATCATAGCATTGGATTTCTTAAAGCTATTTTCCTACTAGGTGCGGTGAAAACAAATAGAATCGAATTAGTTATCTAACATTCATAGAATTTTTCATTTAAACACAGGATCTACCATTCTAAGGTAGCCCATTGTTGTATGATTGATACTAAGCCTACGTTTCAATAGGGACAGGGGATCATGATATCCATCAAACTTAGATGTAACTGGTATTAAGAAGACACCCTACAAGAAAGGCTGTGTAGCCAAGAGAAAATAAATTCTCAGAAATACAGCTTGCAAAAAGTCGTTGTAAATCAACCAACAATTAAGGTAAGCAAAAGAATCAGCCAACCACTATTTTTTCTTGCAACTCTGTACTTTGGACCGTACACAACTTGCGGCAACAAAGGAATCTGCTGACTGCTGAATTTTCTTCACCATTGATTGAGGACTGTCACAGATCTCATTCTTTAACATTAAATTCAACAGCCATACCAAACGTACAAGTTCGTAGTCAGATATTATTGGATTGGGCCATTGGTTCGTCCAAACAGCGATATATTTATCTCATTAGCTGTTATGCACATGTAAGAGCATTGTATAGGCAATACATTGAACATTCCATGGCGAGAACAAATAAAGCCTCGGTTCACCACGAACGGTCATCGAACAATAAGTCAAGACAAGAGACATGCCGAGACATGAGCTTATCGCCACATTAGATATAATTTGTGTTCGTTTGTGAGCTATTGCCAAACAATGCTACGATACAGATTCAGAAACAAATTTAAATGTGGAATTACACTACATACGACATCATGGCTATACAGTACAACAGCTTAATTGTAAGTCCGGTTAAAAAGAATAACAGCACAAGTCAGTATAGTTGTACTCCCTACCTATTCACATACCTCTGTTCTAATACTAGGTGGGGAAAAGGTTTTTGTTGGAAAATTAATTTAGTCTTGACAAGATTGCAGCATCAGCGATTTGCTGACAGCTGGTATCTGGCTACAATGTTAACGACGACGATACAATACATCTCCACATTGCCTATGTCCAAATACTTACGCATTAATGGAAATAATCAAACCGACATCTTCCGTCGTATCGTAGAATTCTTCTGAACCACTTGTGTCCGAATCCATTTGGTTAACTTAGCTAGCTGTAGTGAACATAATTGCTAGTAAGGAACGATTCAGTGAGTCAGCTGTCAGCTAGTTACAATGCAGGGATGGGTGATGGCACTCACCTGTATGCTGGCTATTGAGCTAGCATAGTCAGCTACAAAAAACTAACCAGCGGAAGATAGCATAATATCCAGAGACCTGTTCCTTTATAGCTAATAGAATAACTAGCAGCTGACTTCATCCTACCAACACTTTGTTTATTTCAATAGTTTTGAAAGAGACACGAAAAGGGGAAATGCCAGCGTTCCTTATTTTAAAATAAATAAATCAGATCAGGAAATGTCGCGAGAGTTACAAGCAACGACTGGAGAGGAGACAGAATATAGAAATAGGCCGACTGGCCGGTGTAAAAGATGACTGAGTAATGTAAATAGGCTAATGGGATAACTATGAAAGTAAACCATGTTGTTGAGGTTGCTAAAAAAGCTTCTTTGCTTGAAAATATCACATGTGATGAGCGATGCGAAGTGCGCACATGGAGTGTAACCGAGTAACGCATGAATTATCCTATATTCACAAGCTATGTTTTGGAAGTCAATTTGTAGTAAAAACAAAAATCAATTCAATACAATTTTTCAATGCATTTAAAAAAGAATGGTATCGATCTAACTGCATTTAAATCTCGAAAATAAGATGTTTTACACTATAGTTAATTACCTTTCATTTTTAAATAATTGCTAAGTAACTTGTATTTACGGTTGTTTTGATTCAATTTTGTGTCATAATGATGACATGTACAGTAGAAAACCATTTGTAACATCAGATATATTTTATTTCAGCCTCAGATCTTGATTACATAATTAGTTTCGTATTCAAATACATGCTGAATTAGGTTTGCATATATTCTGTGCTTTAACTTTTTCCACTCTGCCCCATTAGAGGGCTATTCGCACCTATTTTGTACTAGTCCTATAAAAGTGTCAATATCTACTGCACACACGGTTGAAGACTTAAATGAAAGAATAGACTTATACCATTCAGAAATTTGAGACAGAACTCATTTATGTCAGAGCATGTATATACAATGTGCACAAAAGCTACATTAAAATACAAAATGGAACTACTTTATATGTGTGTACAAACTTGATGTGTACAACATTTAGTAAAGATATCGACAAGCCCTGTCTGAGACCAACAGTCATTCCCCAGTCTGATGTTTGGTCTGAACAACAACTGAACCTCTTGACCATGTCTGCATGCTTTTACTTGTTGAGTTGCAGCCACATGATTGGCATTAACAAGCTTGTGTACAGGTCTACCTAATAAAGTGCTCACTGAGTGCATGTTGTAATTGATACTTATGTGTTTATCCAGTCTCATTTTTTCCAAACTAGCTAAAAGGTTTACAAATAGCAAAGTTGTATGATCAAGAAGTGGGGATGCAAAAGCACATGTCTGCACCCCCAAGTTTAATAGTGGGGGTGCACCTGCTCCGCTTGCACCTGTGCTACTTCACTGCAGCATCTTAAATTTGATTCTTAAACTAGATTTTCAAACGACTTATTGATAAGTGAACTGTGTCAGTGGAGTGGCCTACACTTAAAGAATGTTGCTGCGTGTAACTAGGGTAGGGTTGTTTCCAGTTGGCCACAATGGCACACCTGCATTTAATATTCATCTTCTCATAGGTGTTTGAGCTTGAAATGTTTTCACCCTTTAAACCCATATAGTAATATCAGCCTACATAAAAATATTAGTCTGTCAATATTATCAAATTACCTGCAGGATAGAGACATTACACTCACCAAGCACTTTATTAGGAACATATTTACTTTATCACACGTACTTATTCATGCGATTATCTAATCAGCCAATTGTGTGGCAGCGGTGCAATGCATACATTCATGTAGCTACGGGTCAGGAGCTTCAGTTAATGTTCACATCAACCGTCAGACTGGGGAAAAATGTGATCAAAGTGACTTTGACTGTAGAATGATTGTTAGTGGCAGACAGGGTGGTTTGAGTATCTTGGAAACTGCTGATCTCCTGGGATTTTCACAACTGTAGTCTCTAGAGTTTGCAAAAAATTATGTTAATATATATATTTTTTTTAAGTCTAATAAATACCTAATAAAGTGCGTGTATATCATAGAGTGTATCATAGAGTTCAGTGGTATATATAGGCAAGTAGGTCTACTGCAGCCTCATCTATCTTCTGCATGGTTCTACTTTGGAGATCATTAGGGTACAGTATTTTCCCTTAATTATTTCATCTTGGAGTTTATGTTGCACAACCTATTTCTTTTTTATTTTATTTTCCACCACCAATTTCATAGCCATAGTTGTTCCCATGTCTAATAGCCTAAATAATTTGACACCACATCTAGATAAGCAACATATAAACCTATATGAACTGAATTAATTCGATTTTTCTTCTTATTTGTTGTACAGGAAAACTTCATACTATGATATTCCAAACATGCGCATTAGATTTTTTTTTAACGGAAGTTTCGGTCGGTGTACAGTATCTCCGATGGTCATTAGATTGTGCCTTTGACTGCTGCTGGAGTTTCCTTATGGCATTACAACGCTAAAAACAGACGGGGCGGACCTAATGATATCCATGAGTGTAAAGGGAGGACTGGCAATAAGAGGGAAATAAGAGCAGCTCCGATAGTGACAGGTATGAAATGTAACAATTTTAATGTGATCTTGACAAAATCTTAATAGCCGCAGTTAGAGTTCACCCGATAGAGTTCAGAAATTCCATATTTTCACAAAGAGTGGTTAGCAAGTGTAAACATGTTCTGTAGTCTTAACGAACGTCTGTAGCTAGTTAGCTAACGTTAGCTAACGTTATGTTTTGTGATTTCAACAAATCCATTCACTGGGCGAAGTCGATGCAATTTCACATGCTAGTTCACAACTAGCTCTATGGAAATTTGATGTTGTAGCTGAACTCTTATAGCATTACCGTTAGGCTATGTTGCATGATATATTTAGGTAGCTAACTTACCTAGCTCGTTAGTTAAATGTTGTTCTGAAACGAAGACACTGACATAACATTGATAACTTAGATGGTAACGAAGGGAAACAACCGTAGTCATGCAAAGGACTGCTTTAGCCGGCTGGCTAGTCTTTATCCTACAGGCTAGCTAGTATGATAGGTCGGCAAGTCAGCCAACTTTGAGAAGTTTCACGTAACATTAGTAAGCTATTTGCGAATGTGTTGGTAAGCAAACCTTTGCAGCCTTTTAATTTATTGCAGTGGTTTCTTGAAAACGCACCGATTTCGTATTAATCAAACGTTAACGTTAGCTAGCTAGCTCTAGCTATATGTGTAGGCTACTGTTGAGCTAACTTGCTAACCTGAGCTACTGTGGATGCCCAGTTGCCAAACTGGCTTACTGTGGGCTTTGGTGGAACTGCATTGAAGCTTGGTCGCCTAGCTTGATGGTTTACATAAACAACAAGAAAACGGGTGATTTTTTTTGTGACCGATTGTATTGTTAGGTGCTGGAACAAAGATATGAGCTAGATAATCTCACATACTATGGAACGTTTTGTAGAGATCGTAGCTAGGTGCTAAACTAATGCTATCTCGTTACTTCTTGATTTGCTGTTTTATCATGTTCCATGCACGAATCCATAACTTGCAGAGTTCACACGGGTAGTTTGACAAGTGAAGTTTGCTAGTTTATTTAGTTTAACTTCGCTGCTGATTGAGGACTGACATTAGGTTAATTCTAAGTAGTGTAATAGATATTTAATAGTTTGCTAATTTGCGTCGCATGTTAATGTAGGTTAACGTTACTCATTTGACATTTTCAAGGTGGTGTTTAGTACTACGAGATTTGTTTTATTGTATTGCTGGATTAGGCCTAACTAATCCTTCTAGACATCACAAATGTTTCTGTAGAATAAATAGTCTATGGGATTTCGGTTGTATTTGTTTTGCATCCATTAGTCTGAACAAAGAACAAGTTGGCTAAGTTACACGTTTGGCAGAAATGTCGTATAACGTTACGCGCCCCTATTCTGAGAAATAATCTCAAGGTATTGGTAGAAATTTGAACTGGGTTCCATTTTCATTTTTTTCCATCTAAAATTATATTAACTTGCAGATTAAATCAAGAAAAATTGGGAAGTTTCAAATCACATTGATTAAACAGCTAGTGTCTAGTGAACCATACGGACTGCCTTCAGTGCTTTCGTCCCAACGTATGAATGCATATTCCTAGGTTTAGACTGCTTGATTTAGGCATATGTAATGGAACTTTTAATAAATTACCAGGTTTTAATGGTTGTGTGGTTTGTTTCAGTTACATTAAAGGTGTAATAAAAAAGGAATTGCTGTTCTTGACTTCAAACTTTGCTTGGATGCCATTTACTTTTTGGTTTCTATACTTTTTTTCCCTTCAACCCTCAACGTGACCATTGTTTCTCTCTGCACTCCCACTTTGGGATCCACTGCCTAAGATACAGAGCGAGTATTCAGCAACTAGTTTAACAAATATGGTGCACAGCTGCCAAGTGCAAGTTTACAATTTAGAATGTACTTTTAGGCATGTCTGGACTGTGGTGGTTTTGCCACATAGACATTTCTGATAAGTACAGCAAGTAATCTAGATTTTGATATAGATTAGCGGCAGCAAATAAAATCTGTAATCTTGGCTCAGGGTGGCAATTTGCTAGTTTTCACCATGTCTATTATTTTAGTTTCTGATTGCTTCTATGTTTGCATCTTTTTATCTGGACATAGGCTAACGTTAATAATTACATTGTGGTTTGTATTAGCAGTCCTGTTGGGTGCATTTATCATTTCGGTCTTGGAAGCATTTAATGAGATCACGCTTTGACAGAATTAAATGCATTGTGCAAAATCCTCACTCTAAAAGATCCGCTTATGCTGAAATAGGCCTACAAATGCTGAAAAGTGAAAATATTTAAGCTTACCCTAATTAATTTATGCAGGTGAATGACAGTAATTAAGTGCACTATTTGTTTTCTGTGTGTGCTTGTCTGTCTTAATTACTTTGACCACCTTGTGTCTTACAGTGGGCTGGAGCTTTGGTGAGGGTATGGAACACCCTGCATTTAGAGGGGAGACGATATCCACTGGACTGCGTGACAGGTACTACAACATGTCAATGTATGTCCAACTTTTTACTTCTTCATTTAGCCTAGTCTGAGCTTTGAGTTTTATTGGTTCTGTTATTATGTGGTACCTTAATTCATCTGGAAGATCAAATTATTCATGCTGATTCACAGAGCAGTAAAGTTACCATTAGAGTGCTGAGAAAGCAAATGAACATGAACTATGGACCCTGTAGCGTACAACTGTCTAAAAGGCTGCCGGGCCATCCAATACCAGTTCAGCACAAAATTGAATCCATGGTAATATGCAAACCTGTATATGAGTATTAAAATTGGGCTGCCACAGCCTTGGATCGAATTCGGATCACACCAGCCCGTAGACATGCAATTGGGACTTCTGCTTCAGATTGAATTCTGCATGCATCACTACCCAGTGACCCCAACTGCAGGCATACTGTTTGAAAAGTATTTTTCCAATTTGCTCTCTATGAAATTTTTTGTATGCTGTGGTGTGCAATGAAGCAGCTGGCAACAGCATGTGTTTTGGAGGAGAACCATGGATCTCTTCACTCTTCCAAGTCTGCAGTGGGGTTCATGCATGTACTATACAGCTGAAGTTGCACACTGTCCACCATTCCAAATTTGTGTGGGAATTGTATGTGCTCCGCCCTTGTTGGGTGCCAGATATGTTTATTTATTTATTTATTTATTTATTTATGTTTAATGGGCTGGGCTAGCCAAAGATAAACTAAACATTTCTGGGGCAAAACTGAACCTGGCAAACGTTAGGTACAGTAGATATGAGTCCTCGTAAGGTGTCAGAAGGTCAAATATGACTCCTCCATGCTGATGAAGCCATGGACCTCTTCCCAGCATGGGCAGTGACACATTGGCTGAAAAGTCTTTTTGTGGATGGACATCTGATAGAACAGTTCAGGACATGGAAGAGAATAAATTGTAAGGGGTTAAAACAGATGTACACAAAGGAGTGAAAGCAGATAAGTGCACCTAAGGACAGAGAAGACCGTTTGTGCTATGTAGTTCTGCATGAGAGGTAGTTGGATTGTGTTGGCGTGAAGCCCAGCCAGGAGGGAGTAGCTGTATTCCGTTTGGGATGCATGTTGCAACATGGCCTAGACCAGTAGCTGAGTGATCTATATTTAATGTTCCTGTAGGCACAGTGTAGCCCAGACACTGGATTTGTTTTTGAAGGCTTAAACTATTGTTCTATATGTTGTACACATGCCTGGTTGTGGCTGAATTTGTGTCCTTTGTGATGGTAATAATGTTTTTGATAAACCTATACCTTGGTTACCTGTCATAAAATGTAGCCTCTTTTCACCAAAAATAATATTCAACAAAATGTGTTCATGGCTTGTGTGCAAATCAGACTATCTCTGAGTTCGCTCCTTGCTTTGACCATAGATATTAATAACGTATCTATCAGATGTGCTCTTGCTTGTGACCTGAAGAAGCTTTTATGTGAATCACAGAACTTTAAACTAGTGAAAACTCAGGCAACGGGGATAAAAAAAATGTTTTCATTTGAGGATGATTTCCATCCTGTTGCTGCACAACCTTATCATAACTAACTTTGATTTGCTTTTGTTGCAAATAGGAATTCAATATTTGGCACATACAAGGCCAAAATTCCAAATTAGCTGTAAGACCAAGAATACAAGACCATGTGCACACCAAGCACCAAGAAACATCAGACCAAAATTAGTATTGTTCCAATGCAAACATTTTGACTTTGATACTGATACCAGCATTGGTACCTCCGTTCTGATACCATGACAAATCATGATAACAAAGGATTTCACAAAATTAAATGTAAAATGTCAAATATTTATTAACAAAATATCTGACACAAAATTGATAAAAAAGGGTGTAGTTCCTACACGGATTACCTGATCTGGATGTAAATACCCTCAGATTAAAGGTAACAGTATTGATTTTCATTGAATTGCAGATCAAATATGCAATTAATTGTGATTAATATGCAAATAATTGATTTAAATTATTTATTTTAAAATTAAATATTTTTTGAATGAATAGTCAGTCAAGGCCTTGGGAACATATCGATTCATCAACCAATCAGCAACTTAAAAGAATCACAGGTCCCAAAATGCACCTAAAGTCAGCAGACACTGGCACTCCAGGACTGAATCAAACATATAAAAGCATGTTGTACCCAAATGCAGCAATAGTCTTCCTCAGCACCTCAGCTAGTTTTGAGTTGGCCTCATCTCCATCCTTCACAGTGTAAAGGGTAGGGTTGAAGTTTATATTTCCCTCCCAAGTGTTGGTTTGGCACCACAGACACTTGCCTCTGAAAAGCCTGAAGGATTCAGAACCCTACAAGGTACTACACATGATGGTCTTGACGGAATTTGTGGGGGAATTTGTGTTGCTATTCATTTTTTAAAAACACAGCATTTAATATTTTAAGGCTTTTACTGTAATGGAGCGAGGCCCCCACCCCCACAGGTGTCCCAATAACCTCACGAGTGGCTGAATCTGCATTCAGCTGTGACTCCCTTCTCCCACACAAAAGCAGACTTTGCCTTTTCTGTAAAAACACCATACAATGCAGCTTTTCAATATGCTGTTTTGTACCATTTTGTTACAGTAAAAGTTATTTTTTCTGCTAATAATGAAGATAAAGTACTTGTCCTTTCTTGCTATATAAATGCAATCACTTGTGGAATTTACCATATGGTTCAGTGAATGGGTTTTTAAAAAAGGTTTCCTGACACGAAAGCTGTTTGACTTTCATACTGCACATTGGTGTTAGATCTAGAAAATCATGTCATCCGGCATGTCAGAAACCATATTGTAGTGCTCTGCTTTAGGCTCCAAAATAAAACACAAAACACCATTGTGCTTCACTCTTATTTTAATATCCATTTACCTTTGAATAATGTTACCTTTGAGATTAGTTATCCTTTTTATAACCAAACATTTAATACGCGGGTGATTTATGCATTATAAGCAGCAGCTGGCCTGTGTATATATGTAAATAGTAGCAGATAACAATCAGTGTAGATGTGTCTACATAGAGATGCTTGGTGCCAGAGGTATTGATAGAGAACGATAAAAATGTGGGATATTCGCATTCACTCCCAGCAGTGCCCTCCATCCAGTTAGTTAAGCAGCAGGCTTTATGGAGAAGTGAATCATTATAGTGTGCCTTCAGGTATGTTTCATGGTCTCCTGGTATCTGCTAGCAGTAAAACCGGTGCCAGAAAATGCTACCTGTTGTCAAAGTTATGGTGGGTATGGCATTTTTAAAAGCTAGGCCATGGAGAGACTATGTGCTTGTGACTTCTGCAGCACTCTGTGCTTCAGTAACTCCTCTTGGAGGGAGGGCAGCTTTCATCATCCAGGGGTTTTGACATGTTTTTACTGAAATTCTGCTGCTAGATTTTCCACCTCTTGGGGTTCTCTCCTAAGCCCTTTGACAGGCTATTCCAAGCACTTTGAAAAGTGACAAATGCGGATTAATTGAAGACCTCAAATCTTGCATTTAATCCAAATATTCAAATATGTTCTTCTAACTCAGTTTTTACTTTTTAATCATGCTATTTGTTGATATTGATTGGAGAGGAGGAGGCCCGTCTTTTAACAAATACATGTTTACATTAAAATCATTAGTAGTGCAGTCTGTAAGTATTTGGATTGTAACATATTTTTTGGTTATTTTGGCTCTGTACTCTAGCACATTGAATTTGAAATGAAACAATGAATATCAGATTACTGACTGTCAGCATTAATTTAACCACATTTACATCTATATCCGGGAAATGAGGAATTATGGTCCTGTTTATACACCCCCCCCACCCTAGGGGACCGGAAGTAATTGGACTCATTAACATAACCTTACGTCTTAGAGATTGTGATGCACATATATTTTTTAACAAATAATGTATTTTACAATTTGACCATTTGTATAGAAATTCCATCAGATGGTATTTTCTGATCCCTTGTTTGCCCCAGATGTTGAACATTCATATGTGCACATTTGTAAAGCCTCCAATAGTACAGAGCATTAGAGATGTCTAATTAAAATGATTAAACACCAATTTAGCACCGCACCAAATGTTTTTACCGACTTACTCCCAATTGCACAACCCGAGACATGTTGATGTAAATGGCTTCATTGTTGACCATGACAATAGATATTATATCATAATATGATATATAAATATTCAATTAGCTGAGGATAAAGTTAGCAATTCCACTAAGGCCCATCACCATACACCTTTCAAGTACTGGCCCTCTGTCGTCATAGAATCATTGAGGGAATTAATTGAGAATTCAATGTTGAGTCGCCTACAAGCCGTTTCCATACAGTGGCTTCAGAAAGTTTTCAGACCCCTTCACTTTTTGCACCCTGTATTGCATTGTTGATTCTACATTTTGAATGGATAAAATTGCCATTTTGCTTTTGCCATTTGCCATTGCTGAATTACCCATAATGATAAAGTGAAAACATTTTAAATAGATTAAAAATCCAGAACTCAAGTCATTTATATAAGTAATCCGACTGAAAGAAGCGCTGCTTGGATTTAGGTATGACAGGTGCTCATTGTTACGGCAGGTAGGTAAACATGGTGGACAGGTGGACTCCAATCAAGTTCTAGACACATCTCAAGTATAATTAAAGCAGGATGCACCTGACCACAATTTTGAGTGCCATGGCAAATGGTCTGAATACTTATGTAAATTAGTGATTTAAGTTTTTGTTTTTTTAAATAAATTAGCTAAATTAAAAGAAAAAACATGTTTTCACTTTGTCATTATCGGTTATTGAGCGTAGCTCGATGGGCAAAATGTGAAGGGGTCTGAATACTTTCTGAAGCCACTGTATACATTTGATATGCTGGGACAAAGGTTTTAATTTTACAAAAACATTCATACATTGTGCTGCAAAGCTGTAGCAGTGCAACAGGTGTTTAATTAATCCCTGATAGGCACATAAAAGCCAGCCAATAGTGATGCCATGTCTATATCTGGTGTGTTTGTACTTTCATTGTTCTTTTATGGAGGAAAATTATGTTGTGCAGTTAAGATTTCATGGCCCTTTATATATTTGCATTGTATTTGTGTATGGACCCAGGAAAAGTAGTTCAGCTGAGATTAACTAATGCATTACTAAATAATCACAGACCAAGAAACAATTGAATTAACTAATTAACAGCAGTGCTGTGTCCCTTAAGGACTTCTAGGACTCTGAGTGGGTGTGCACTTCCTTTTGTGTCCAGCAGATGGCAGTTGTTTCTATGCCTAGGCATTCTCCTTATCAGATAGTTTTCACTGGAGCGTGATACTACGCTATGAACTAGGAATACTCAAATCACAAAAGCTTTTCACTGCAGGGGTTCTGGTATCCGCTGCTTAAGCAGCAGATGCCCTAGTTCTTTGATTTTTGCTTTAACCGGGCCTGAATCACATTGTAACAGAAGCAGACCTTTGCTTCTTGCCTTCAATGAACAGGAACTCAGAGATACAAAAAAAGGAGGCTGTGTTTGAAAATAAATTGTCCAGCACTGAACTGCTGAATGAGAGCATCTTGCCAGGTTTGGGCACTCAAGGTTGTGTAGCCAATTTTCTACATTCTGTCTTGGCTGACTATTCAGACTCGGGTCTAAGAAATGAATGGGGAAGCTCCTGTTTAGGCCTGTCTATCCTTGTTTAGTAAAAACTGTTGTGGAACCTGCCATCGAAAATGCGAAATACTGGATTGATATATTTCTTTTTTGTTTGAAAACAATTTAGTTAGTTTCGAAATTATTGACATATTTACTCATGGACTTGTGATAAAATATAAATGATCTAATTTATAATGGCCTATAATTTGTTATATAGCAGTGTAGGGACTGAATAAGTTATGACTAGATTCTAAGATTTATAGGAGTACTCTCTGGTGACTGAATATTTATTTTTATATGGTAATTACTGTATCCTTCAAGCAGATGTGTTGTCCTGATGAAAGCTGCTCTACAGTCAGTCAGTCTTTGGAGAGTGGTTGTGTTCCCTGCATGGATTTGCGATGATAGGATTATGGACCGCAAACAGTAACTGAAAATTCATCACGGGGTTGTTGCAGCTGCTGCTCTTTTTATTTTAATTTTTTCATCATTTGGTGGTTCAAGGGTGACCCCAGGGGACAAGCACTGAGCCTGTCAGTGGTTAGAGGTTTCAGGGTTGTAAAAGGGACAGCTGAGCAATTCAGCTACCGAAACTGCCAAAATGTAAAAAAGGTTTAAAAAAACCTCTGGGGAAGATGTTCAGAAAATATAAATAGATTTAATCAGCTCCTGATTTGCTCTGCAGTCAAATAACCTGTCGACCTGCTGTAATTACAAATGAAATTAAGTGTAGATGCTGTCCAAGTGGCAACGGGCAGTGAAACCATTAGAGGACATCAATCAGATCCTGATGAAAGATGTCTTGTAATGACTAGAATTCTTGAAACGAGAGAATGTTGAGATTTGAGCTTTTTTTTGGAATAAAAAGGGTATCGTTCAGCTGCCTGTTGAAACAGAAACTATACTTTTAAAAATATTTACTCATGTTTCAGTTTAGTTAATCTCAGCCAATGGGAACTATATTGTGTCAATCCTTCACTTGTTTCACTAGAGTATAAAAATGAAAAATACAAAATCCCTTTTTTAATGTAATGCATAGGAAAAGCTGAGGACACTTAGCACTGTAAGGGCAATTGTAAAAACATTATTGAATGGTTGCAAACTTGCCAGGAAGAGGATACAAGGGCACCCTGTCCACACAGATGGTGAGAGAGGCCCTAAAGAACACAAGGATCATGGTTTAAGAAGTGCGGCGTTTGGTTGCATCTTGGGGTCACCAAGTCTAAAAAGGACCATAAATGGACTGTAAATACTAATGAACTGGAAGGGAACAGGAAAGGGGTCACAATGACAGCCCTTACTGAGCACAAAAACCCCTCCCTCAAACCTTATTGCTAATTATAGGCTGTCATCTTTGCCAGGGGTGTTTGCGCAAACTATTATACCAGGGGTGCCAGTAATTGTGAAACCTGTTTTTTGTGGGAAAATATATTTTATTATTTGAAAAATGTATGTACTTTGGTTGATTCTATTGAATCATTAATAAAGAAAATTATATTATATCAATAACTGTATTATTTTTTTAGTTTATTGTTTATATAGTTTTTTTGTCCATATTTAGGATGCCAATAATTGTGGAGCCCACTGTATGTCTTTTGTTTATTTTTGGTTCTCATTTGCAGCTCTAAACTCAACTAGTGATTTTTCCAGTTGCTGCTCTGTGGCCTGCAAAGCTTTCTGTCCCACTAATTTGACTGTTCTGGACAATGTACGGGAATTGGCAAACTTTGTGGAAAAGGCAGCTGACTGACTGTTGTTATGAAAATAAACAGCAGTGCATGCATTTCCATATGGTCCTGGCTGTGCTGTGAGAGGTTGTGCAACTGCGCAACCAAATGGCCGTAAATATACCATACATCCGTATATGTGTAGTGGTTTAGCTGTAATATGCTGTAAATGACTTGCCTCAAAAGGGGAGAGAAATGTGAAAGTCTGTCTTTTAAAGAAACATGTTATATGAGTATTTCATAAAGGAAGATAAACAGCAGTTTCCTACTGTTTCTCGTTGAGAACTAAAAGTATGCGCAAATGGAGTGGACATCCTGGAGTGTATAGT
Organism: Conger conger; assembly: GCF_963514075.1. NCBI lineage: Eukaryota > Metazoa > Chordata > Actinopteri > Anguilliformes > Congridae > Conger > Conger conger. Next base: position 11,082,956 of record NC_083766.1, on the reverse strand, counting down.
GATGGATTATATGAAGGTTATTGTGAGCAGATTTCTGCTGTGCGTTATATTGGACTTAATAGAAAAGTTTAGCGAAAGGAGGTAGCCCTGAAAGTGACCTTAACTAATTTGACATGTTGAGCAAAAGTTTTAGATGGACTGAGATTTTCAGGCCTTAGGAATGTAGGTAATTATAGGCTCTGTGGCAGATTGCCTTGTCATAGTTGAAGGTATTTTCCATAAAATGTAGTACCACTCTTTCATATTGAGTACTATTATATATTGCCTAGGTTAAAGGGGCAGTTTACACAAAAAATCAATTAAGGTATGTTTCTACTTACCCAGAGTACATCCAGATAGTTTTGTTGAGATGTGATCGACATTCTAGATTTGATTACTTTATTTAGACTCAGTTTGCCGTAATATAATGGACCTCAATGAATCTCCTTTTTTGGGTAATGAATCTGCTGATAACCTACGTTTGAAAAACTCAACACCAACGTCTCGTTCCAAATATAATGCCTCAATTACTCTCGGACATCAACAGAGCTCAAAAATGCACATTTTAACCCAAAACTATTTCTTCTACTTTGGGAATTCACTAACTGCATCCGCGCCGGCAGAAGTTTCCGCTGAAGCAGTATTGTGGTGAACTGCCCCTTTACAATGATTTATCCTGGACATTTTGACTATTTTTGGCTTAACATGCCTACAGTATAGCAAATTGCAATCACAATGGTCTCATCATTGGAATTACTCCAATAGAATTAACAAGTGAATGAATTTGTATTAATGTATGGTTGTTTTTGTCAGTTATGTGAATTTAAAATATAATATTTAGAATATAAATTCTCCAGTGTAAGCACTAGTAAGTTTGCAGGAGAGGGCAACAACATTGAGAGGACATTGTCAGAGCCAGGCCCCTGGTGCTCTGCATAAGCAGAGGACAGGAGATCTGCCCTGCCTCGCGTCGATAAGGAGTTATCTGAGCACACACCCTTGTGGCTACCTGGTCTTTAAAAAACTGAAAAATGGATGATGTCGCATGTAGTGTACCGCGGAATTCTGATAAGGGTTGTATCGACCGAGGGAAGGTAATCGCTCCCTCAGATCAAAGTATTGCCTGCAGGTCTGCGCCTCTGCACTGGCTCTACAGAATTTCAGCTGCACATCTTTATGGAGATTTTGCAAATCCTCCTTGACTCGAATGCATTAATATAGCTCAGCAGTGCATTTTAAATAACCTTAATCTTTTTGGAATGGATTATAGCTAATGATGTTCCTTGCAGCATTGCTAAAACCAGGAGCATAGCCGTACGTTAAAGCTTATTGTAATCATTGTAGCATGTGCTTATCTCTAACAGAGGGACATGAACTACCAGGCGAATACTTTTTCCAAGTTCTTGAACACTCACTTGAGCCCGAGTTCTGCATGTTCTCGTGCATTGCAAACTTGTCCGTATCCAGTAAAATCGATTGGCCTACATGCCATTGATCTTCTAGAACTGCAGTGGAGTTTTCAATGTTTTTCAGTCAACAAAATAAGAGCAAATTCAAGCTTTCAGTGCCAATGGGTTGCCTTTGAATAAATCTGTTGGCTTGAAAGTGTTGCCACTTTATTAATCATGAAATCTATATTTTTGATAAGTGCACGTTCCTCTTGTGGCAGTGGATGTTCATTTTTGTCTTAGTTGCCTTTTCAGTGGCCTCCTCCATGGCATTGCAAAGATCAGGTCTACTACATCAAGTGCTACTTTGGGGCTGGTGTGTATAAGCTGATGGTGATGGGTTGTGTGGCACAGCACTGGTGGTGGCCACTGTGCACGTGATGGACAGGCATACTCTGAATTATTTTATTAACAAAAACAATCAGACAATCAACCAATAACCCAAAAAGGGGAAATAGGAAGCAATCCACATCCACAACCCCAAAACTAGAAGGCTATCCAACAAACCATTCCTTCCACCTCACCTGTCCCCAAAACATCTCTCCCCAACTGAAAAACCCAGGCCTCTTTGTCGCCCTCATAACGATGTAATTGGCCACAGCTACCATGATTGCAATGAATTAAATATGAAAGTTAAATATAGTTAAATATAAAACTGAGGTATGATTATTATTGTGTATGAAACGTTTTGAACTTTTGTATTTGTTTCGGTTTTGTTTTGTTTTTGTATAGCCTAAACCTAGTAGTGAAAGGGTTGAATATGTGAATATAGTATGTAAAATAGTAGTAGGTATAATAAGCTAAAGCCTACACCTTAAGCCTACTCCTTTTTGGTCAATATTGTTATTCATTGTTTCTATGTGCATTCATTCTGTAAAATTAAAATAAATTACCACTACCACTACCACTACCACTACTATCTGCATGAAGGGCCAGTGCTGCCGCCTGGTGGACACTACTTTCCCTTCCTAGCACCACAGTTGCCAGTTGCCTTGTTTTGAAGGTCGCCATGCAAGCAGCTGTAGCTTGAGGTGCACCTGCACATTTTCCAGGCACACCACTAGGTCCTCTTCCATCTGCACTGTGTGCATCACAACCTGTACATCCACAGCCATAGCACTGGAGCTGGGGGCAGGGTGCATAGGAACAGCACTGGAGCTGCGGGCAGGGTACATAGGAACAGCACTGGAGCTGCGGGCAGGGTACATAGGAACAGCACTGGAGCTGCGGGCAGGGTGCATAGGAACAGCACTGGAGCTGCGGGCAGGGTGCATAGGAACAGCACTGGAGCTGGGGGCAGGGTGCATAGGAACAGCACTGGAGCTGCGGGCAGGGTACATAGGAACAGCACTGGAGCTGGGGGCAGGGTACATAGGAACAGCACTGGAGTTGGGGGCAGGGTGCATAGGAACAGCACTGGAGCTGGGGGCAGGGTGCATAGGAACAGCACTGGAGCTGCGGGCAGGGTGCATAGGAACAGCACTGGAGCTGCGGGCAGGGTACATAGGAACAGCACTGGAGCTGGGGGCAGGGTACATAGGAACAGCACTGGAGTTGGGGGTAGGGTGCATAGGAACAGCACTGGAGTTGGGGGCAGGGTGCATAGGAACAGCACTTGAGCTGGGGGCAGGGTGCATAGGAACCAGCACGGGTTCTTGTCATCATAAAAACACACTGCCTGTGCCAAAGTCATTATTGTCCCCTTGCGCGTAATGAGAGAATGCAGCGTCTTGGTAGGTGGTTCACCGCATGTCAATCGGAGAGGAGCCAACACCTTATAGGCTCCATGTTAAACAATGCTTTTTTTAGATGCACTCCGTTTTGAGGGCGTTGATATGTTTGAGGCATGAATATTGAATCTTTTGTTGTTTTTTTATTTTATTTTTTATTTTGGTGCAGATCCTGCCCCCTTAACTGGAATATTTTTGCACCTTCTGAGAACAATGCTACAGTGTAAAACTAGCTCAAGCTTTCATTTGGAGATTAAATGAATTTCTGTTTTCTTAAGCTTGGAGTAGCGAAAGTATTTTGTTACACCATATTTTGTCATGGATTTTAGTCCCCGCCAAAATTATGATATGCAAGAGCCATGAAATATAGTGTATAGGTACAATATATAAAGTATAATATTTATTTGTTAAAGGAGAGGACCACAGCACAGTTAGTGTCCACTTTTGCATTGCCCACCAATTGACATGGACAATGTCACAGTGTCTCAGTTTTACATTGGTTTAGGTTTAAAGGCAGGTGGCACTCTCAAAACTGGAAATATAAATATGCATGACAAAAAAGATGACGATGACAGTGATGGGAAGAAAAAGAACAGCAATAATAGTAATATTCATAATATCTGAGTTGCACAATATGCACCATAAACTATTCTATCTCTGCTGATGATTTTGAATGTGCAGTTCACATGATTTTGAATGTGCAGTTCACATGATTTTGAATGTGCAGTTCACATGATTTTGAATGCGCAGCTCATATGATTATGAATTTGCAGTTCATATGATTTTGAATGGCAGTTCACATGATTTTGAATGTGCGGTTCATATGATTTTGAATGGCAGTTCACATGATTTTGAACACGCAGTTCATATGATACTGAACGTGCCGTTCATATGATTTTGAATGTGCAGTTCACATGATTCTGAATGGGCAGTTCACATGATTTTGAATATGCAGTTCATATGATTTTGAATGGCAGTTCATTGGGCGTGGTTGCTGTTCCTGTTCATGACACGCCACGCACACGTCTCCTCTCTCCTGAAGGGGGAGCGGGTACAGGAGAGTGGGGGATGGTTAGGGGTTTTTCACGGTTCAGCTGTTCTGGCACTGCTTCTACCTCCTAGACTCCCCCCGCCCCCCCCGCCCCCCCCTTCCCCATTACACTGCTTGAAGAAAGGCGGAATGACTGTTAGGCCCACTCCATTAGATTAGCTCCCTGCAGGAGCTCTGGACGTTGGCTGGCCTCTGACACGGCTTCCCAGCTGCCGCCGGCCGGTGCGTCCGCCCCAGGCCAAGGGGAGCCGGGCACGATCCTGCCTCCGTAGGCGGCGTGCTGGAAGATGCATGAGGGATATATTTTTCATCGCACATGAAGGCGGGGGGGGGGGGGGCTTCAAACAGCAATTTCAATCAGACAGTCCAGGGGAAAATGTGGAGCGGGGTTGGAGAAGGCTGCACGGCCGTTCAGTGCCTTCACCTCACGTTTGGACAGGGAGGGTAATCGCGCAAACGAGCTACTGCTCACCGTGGCGTTAATGTGTAGAGACGGAGCCGGACTGGGGGGGTCAAGAAATTTACTTTTTGATCCTGTTCTGCCCCTCAGCCCAAGGCAACGCTGTGGTGGATATCCCACTTCCATTGTTGAGCCGATGGGAAGTGTATTTTGAGCGCGTGCATCTCAAATCCGCGCTACTGACCTGTGCTTTTGAATTGGATTTATCGACCCCCCCCCCCCCCCCCTTACTCCCCCAGGAAATTGAATTGGTATAACATGTCCCTGCACCTTTTTATCCCCTATGATAAAAATCCCAGTTAAGCTTAATAACAGTTACTCAATCCCCTGCACTCCGTTTCTATTTAGGATTGTTTGAATAGTACACAAAGCTGCATTATGCTTCCGTTTGCCTCCGTTTGCCGAGTCTCCAACCCCACAACCCCCCCCCACCCCCACCCCACCCCTCCCCAGGTCCCTCCCTTCTTATTTTTTAACCCCCTTAACACGTACAGTACTGCAGTCGGCGGTCCTCTAACAAGGTGGCAGTGTTGTTGAGCCAGTCGGATAGATTCATCGTAGCACTTGAGGGGGACAGAGCAGAGGTTTTTCTTTTTTTTCTTCTTTTTTTTCTTTTTTTTTTCCTTCTTTTTTTTTTTTTTTGAGAAGGAGATGCCTCACAGCTCTGTTTCAGCCAGCCGGCGGAGCGGAATCAGTAGCTTCACGGCATTGGCGGAATCACTAGCCTGTCTTTAGCTGAAGCCATCCTCCCCTTCACTGGCAGTGTGGGATGGGAGCCCTAGCTGGAAGCCTGCTATGGAAATGCTCTTTGCTCTTATTATCGTAGTACTGTGGTGACAACATGCCGTTGAAATGGAAAAGCGGTTCTCCCGTCAGCTGGAAATTCCCAGTCCCCGTGCTTAAAACGTCGAGGTCTTCTCCACTCTCGCCTGCGTACATGTAAGTATAAATAAGAAAAGAACGTTGTGTGTTTGTGTTTTTTTTTTTTTTTTTCTCGCCATGTGTTCTCTTGAGCCGAAATGAACAGGATTAAATATGACCGTGGGCTTGTTTCTGCCGTAGCCGGTTGATTTGCTCATTCGCCTGTCGCCGTGCGGATCCAGCGGACGTTGCCTCCCACCCGTGGCCGTTCCCCTGCTTTTATCCGACCGGGCACGCTCCTAACCTTCTGTCACGGGCTCCGTTTACCCTGCCCAGCGGAGCTGGTCTTTTGTGGGGCGGGTCTCTTGCCCTGGTTTTGAAGCTATTGTCATCTGTCACTGATGTGGGGAGGGGGGTGGAGGGGGGGGAGAGGGCGAAGGGGGAAGGGGGAAGGGTGTCACAAGCCCCGGCTTCTCTCTCAGGCTCCAGAGGAAATGTTCCCTCAACACGTTTAAGACCCCCTATCGCCTGGGAGACCGCGTTTCTACGGAGGGGCACCTTGCCAGCACGCGAAAACAGTGCTTCAGCCAGACTCTTCAGAGACCAGCGCTCGTGAGGGAGTGATTCGAAAAAAACCTAGAGGGACAAATTAAGTTTCAGCTGGCGTTCAGGCTGTTTTATTTGCGCTGAAGCCCGTGTGAGGTTAATCATCAGAAAACGGCGAATGCAAATAAAGCAGTTTTGATTACGGTGCAATAAGCAATGAAGCATAATTGCACGTTTGTGCATACAAATGTCTGTGCGCTTCAGGGTTTGTCTCACCGCAGGAGTGCCCTAATTAAGGCATTTTGATCTTTGTTGTTGCTCTAGAAGTTTATATATATATCATCCCATTTATTGTTTCAATGTGTACACCTTTTTTCAGATTGTAATGCAAGAAGACTAAAACATTTCTGAAGCGATGTGGCCATTTACGATCCTGTCAGGCTACTTCATTCTTGTTTTCAGGGGTTTAAGTTGACATTAGACTTTTCCATAATTTTTATTTTTTAAAAATATTATTTTGAGTATTTTGTCTTGCACATTAGCCGTCCCCTGAACAGTTGGTTTCTAAATCTGCTTTATGTTTGTGAGTATATTACATTTTATGGGAGCGTTTCTGAGAGGCCTGCTAGAAACCTGGTGAAAGCCTTTCACAATGAAAAAATAAATAAAAGATCTAAATGGTAACCCTGCCCTGTCGCTATATTTATGCCTCTCATATTATGGTTGTTGTTTTTTTATTTTAGCTTTTTATGTTGTCCCTCTGATTACAGGCTAGTTGTGGTCAGAAGGGGAAAACACAACTTTGAGAATGGTGCTGTTATGTTTAGCTTGTGTCCCTGAGCTGCTCGGCTCTGTGCTGTTCTGACCGTCATAGTGTGAAACACAGCATGTGGGGAAGACATATTGCTGAAAGACTGCAGAAGTGTTGGAATGGACACTGTGCTTGTGCCTTGGTGGAACATTACTGTGTGTGTGTGTGTGTGTGTGTGTGTGTGTGTGTGTGTACACTGTGTGTGTGTGCATGCATGCATGCATGTGTGTTGCCAGCCATGCACCACTCAAGTCTAAATATAACTACTGCCTCTGGTGCAGATTTCATGCTTGGGAAATGGCAAAGGTGTGCTGGCCAGAAGATGCAGGGAATGACAGAAGGTTCATGCTAAAGCCGTAGCTTTTAATTCAATGCAAGACCTTTGGGCTTACAGTAGACGCAGTAAATATGCTCTGCTGAATTCTGTACATTGGTGGAATCTAGTTTATTCATATATGTTATGGATACATTAAGGTAATTATCCTTTGTCCTCAAAGAATAACTTCCCTGAATAATGGCATCAAAGCTCTGAGCAGAACAAACTGATGATATTAATACTATGGGTATTATGCTTCTGCTCGTCATACATAACACATGATCATTTCCGGTAACATGTCTTCCTTAGAAATGGGCAGTTCTCTTCTTGGTTTAAATGTGTTGGTTAATGACTTTCCATTATAGCCAGTGGTGTTTTATAACACCCCTTCGCCGCTGTTCAGTTGTCTTCTGTTTAGTTGCCTGGCTGGGTGAGATTTGTGCTGTTTGGTGAGTTGTAGCAATCTGTTGGTTTTGTTGCAGACCAATCCATAGGCCCTCCCCCAAAATTTTTGATCCATGTAAATGGGTACAGAATATGACAATCATTGATTAATGAATTGGCAGTAATGGGTTTCGGTGTGGACCTCTGGCTGTGTGAAGCCCTCGCGCTTGCGCTAACCTTGAATTGTGTGTGTGTGTGTGTGTGTGTGTGTGGGCGCGTGCATGGTTTCCTAACTGCTTTCTTCATTTTTTAATAACTTACAGTGTCATACTAGATACAGTGGGCTCTTTTTTTGTGATGCTAGGGCGCGGCTAAACCATGTATGAATGACTGTTCTATTCAGTTGTATACATCAATGTAAATATATTCACTGCCATGTAAATGTAGTTCTCTGTAACGCTGTCGTGGGAACTACATCGCTGGTGGGGGACGACATGTTTACTGTGCGCGTGTGTTTGTTAGTTTTTGAAATGTAATTTCTTAAGCTCAGTCTCCAATTTATTTTCACTTTGTCTCCAATGAACGGAGGAAGATTTTCATAGATATTTTGGGAGATATTTCCAAAAGTCTATTTTGGCTATATGCAAGTTGGTTTCTTTTCGGAAAGTGCTTTTCGGCTACTGTATTGTGTGTCTATGCCAAGTAATTCATAAAGGCTTTTAGTGACGAACTTGTTTGCTTGCTGGGATTGCTAGCCAGTCAAAAGTGCAGACACACCCCAGGCAAATTAAACCTAAAGGGGTGTTGCGGCCAGTGATAGAAAGTACAGGTAGTACTTACAGCAGATGACAGAATATAGCAGGTGTAAGCTAGAGTGGTTTAAATGGACTCCATTATGACGTTTCGTAGTGGAGTAACATTGTGGTTGAATGTGACGCCAGTTTTCTTTAGGCAACAAACAAAAAAAAATATTCAGTCATTTAATTGTATTTTAAAACTGATTTTCCCCACTATAAAAGTTAGAAAAGACACCCAAACTGTCTGGGCGTTGTAATAAGAACTGTCAATTAGCTATGATTGACAGACCGTGCTCCCACTTTCCACACATTGTTGTTTGTTACCATAGCGACCTCCATGATGCGCACTCATCTTGGGAGACTGAATTTTCACAAGCTAGCTGACTTAGTATTTCAACTATTGATAGCTAAGGACGCTGACTTATCCAATGATCATTTTTGCTGGCTGGCTAGCCAAGTGAAGATAAAAGCGCAACTATAACATCCTTATGAAAGCAAACTAGCTAGATAACGTTATCGATAACGTCACCTTATTAAAACAAACTAGCTAGCTAACATTAGTAAATTAATATAACCGGGAATAGTCTTAATATTCCTTAAAAGGCACTCTAATTTAAATTAACCTAACGTTAGTCAAATTAAATATTTGCATTGTCTTGCCTGGAGGACAGCGGCACAAACTATGGGTCATGAGTTATAGGGGAGGGATAATCGTGGTTATCCTCGTGTGACGCACTACTTCTCCAAAACTAAAGAACGGACATATTTAATACTTTTATTGTGTTTCTTCAATGCCCTCGTGTGCAAATTGCATATACAAACCTAGAAAGTGTCACCAACCACTATCTTACTCCTTTAAGCATCTAGGTTTCATTAAAGACGCATTGGAAGGTGGAGCCAATAAAAACTAATGAACAAAAAGATTGTGAAAAACCCTTGAATACTAAGGAAGTACATTTATTAGTCTTAAACCACAACCACAAGGCAAATAAATTCCCTTTAGAGCATTTTCTCCTACAGCTAGGATATGTTTATTTGACATAATCCTAATTTAATGTATTGTGTTTTTTATTTATAGTTTATGTATTATATTTATTTATTATATTTATGGATGTGTGTCTAGTGCAACGTTTAGAAGTAGGCAAAAGGAGTGCAGAGAAACAACTTCTTGCATTTAAACCTCCCCCCTGTTCGATTGGCATTAATGAGGATTGAGGGCATAGGCACCCAAAATGCATTACCTCATTCTTTTTTGTTGGAAATACCTTTTTCGTTCTCACTATTTCGATTTGATAACCAAATTTGAAGGATCCATCGGCTGATAGCTACATATTGTTTTTATTCCCAAATATTGACATCGGTATCAAACCCAAAAACCCAGCACTGGTCCGAAAAATCAAGCCTCAGTTGGACTCTACATTATAGGATATAGGATATAGGATATGGCTATGGGTATTAGCATGCCACTTGTTTAGAATATTTCCAAAATGGCAACGGCGACAGCCGTTCAAGGAAATAAAATAAAATCTGATTCACTATACAAAGCTACGGAACTGTTCTATATACTATATAGGGAACTTTGTATCATACATATTTTTTCATTTTAATTTCATACTAATGTAAAAATGCTCAGAATAGCTGAACCATTTGCACGGTTGTCAATGCATTAATCAAAATAGCAGTCTCATGGAATGTATTGCGACCAATCAAGATAACAGGAAGAAATTGTAATTTATTGTATAATCTGCCATTTTATGCTGTAGAGGATGTGTATGATGTATTGTCTGTCTCCTACCGCCATAAGGCCTTGTTTAATGGAACAGCAGAGATCATGCAACTAGGTCCTTTTTTTTAAATGAACTGTTTTATTGATGCAAATACTGACTTTCTATGGTAAACTCAAAATTAATACATTGGATCCTCTGATGTGGACATTCTTATTCTTATTTTGCTTAGTTTTTGATACCAAATGATTTTGATACATAATATTGAAATCCTTTCAAATACTTTGAGGCTTCATTGAGCCTGGTCTGCCAAATGGGTGGGTGTGTACTTGATTTATGACTGGTTCCACTTTATCAGGCCAGCTCATTCAAGAACATTGAATGTTCTGAAATAGAAAAAATATGACGTTCCCAAGAATCGATAGTGTATTGTTGCTACCTATAATGTGCACATTTACTTATAAAATCACCTCCCTTGATTATTGCGCACCATGTTTCAGCTTTAAGATGGATGTATATGCGATATCGGGGTGTGCCCTAAAAAAATGTTTCTTGGCATACTACTCCATGCGCATTCCGAGAATTTGACGACAAGGTTAGAAAGAGGCATTTCACGGGAAGGGCATGAATCAAGAGATTTTCTGTTTTGCAAAGTGCACTGTGGCAGCAGATAACAGCCACATATACATCCAGAGTCAAACCTAATCTCTCTTCGGAAGCACACCAACAGACGTCATGCCCTTTTAAGACGATGCCAGGCCTCAGGGTTTGTTTAAATCACATCCTTGATCCAGTTACCAATCGAACATTTGCTTTGGGGTTTTGTACAGTAGTCATTTTTATGATGCGCGATAGCAATATTTTGCCCTTATAATGCAATAAAATGGCACCAGCAGCAACCAGCTGTAATTTATGATTGGCGGGTGGGTCACAGCTTTGATGTCATTTCAGTGTGATGGAGGCCTGAACGAGGCTGCAGCATTGTGTCACTTTCCCAGCGAGGCGGAGGGAAATCAAAGAGCCGGTGTTAAACGCCTTTATACACGGCAAAATGGCTCATCTTCTAATATGTCTTCAGCAGCCAAGTGGAAAGAGGGCCTCGGCAGATGTTTTGTCATGCTCTCCTCATTTCCTTCTCCTTTTTTCCCCCTCTTCCTCTCCCTTGACACTGGCATTTTATCTTGTACCAATGGGAGGCAACCAAAGTGTTCAGTTTCGTCTAAGAGTAATAATAACCCGGACTGGGCTTCCAGCAAAGTGACGGAGAGGGAGCAGCTATGCCAACCGTTCGTTTTAGTCCAATGAGCGTTGCCAAAGATTGCGGCCCCATTAACTGATGAAGACAAGCGGAAGTATTTTTGTCAAATTATAGAATTTTTCGTTCTTATTTTTATTTGCGACATTCATTTCATTTATGCCGGAAATGGCTAACGGCACATGGCAAATTTGTTTAAATTGTTTAAATAAGTTTTGGCTCTTTGTCTGGAATCCAGATTTTATATTTAGTACTGCAGCATTAATAGTTTACAAACATATAAACGGTTACATTTGGCAGTTATTCCTGTCTGGATTGCATATAATGCCACTGTGCTCATGCTCTCTTAAGTGGTTTCTGCTAAATAGGTAAATAAATCTACAAATGTAACAGTGTAATTGTCTTTTAATTATCATTAATAGGCAAAATGGGTCTTTTCTGAAATGGCTGTTTTCTGCAAGATTTATAAAGAGGCAAAAATTGGGCCAAAGAAAGTTGCATAATCATAGCCTAGAATGTGTGAAGGTCGGTTTCTCCCCGTCCCTAATTCTGAAACGGACATTATTCACACCGTGCAGTCGTGTCACCTCTGTTCATTTTTAAAATGTTGAAACAAAGTAGTTGTCTGCGGTTACTAATTGTAGTGATACTCCTACTAAATATCGCTATTGATTTTTTCATAGTGGCCTGAAGGTATTGATTCTCCTCCCGAGTGTACTGTCATTGCACAGTGGAGAACGGCGTAGACCGATGAGCAGGCACTCGGATCAAATTAATCACGGCTCACCTACTGTATATGTACGCTGCCTGCATTTCTCTCTGTTAATTAATGTTGTGAGGAAAACAGGACGTCTCTTGAACTTGATGAACAAGGTTTTTGTGCCAATATCGGCTGTGGCAAATCACACAAGTTACACTTTGGATTCAGCAAATTCCCATTTCACAATTTGGACTGAAACACAAACCGAAACACAAACCTTTCCAGTAACTACTTTTTATGTATTTTCTAAGCCTACACCAGGAGTGATACAAAACACAGATTAGAAAGGATGCAATTTTGTCACACCTATCAATTGGCCATAGTGTAATTCTCTATACCAACAGGGCTGCCACAGTTTAGATTTGAGAATTTTAAGAATATATATTTTTGAGGTCAGTCATGCCACCTTCTAGCATTATCATCCCAAACAGCTGCTGCTTAGCGTGCATGTGCCTGATGATAAGAACATGAACTGGGAACCACATTGAAAAACAAAGTGCTGTCAGGATGCAGCCCTCCTTCCTGACCAACACAATCATGTTCCTGTGTGGTGGTGGGGGCAGCGAGGTGCTGCATTTCGGTCACGAAACCAAGCCTCTAACTAACTGCGGTCATTAAAGCTCCCATAGCAAACATTGAAAGAGTTGGGTTGTTAACCCTGATGTCCTGGCCTTTTTTTTCCAATTTAACTCTCCCCATCTGGCCACATTATAACCTCCTCCTACTCTGGCCGTTAATGGGCCATGTAATTCTTTGAATTCCATGCTTGTAAGGAGCTAGTACTAGTGCACCCTGGAGAAGGCTGCAGGAAGGCCCCCCACTATCCTCTGGAGTGCTCTCGCCAGCGCAGCCCGTCATGCCAAAAGAAGGGCCGCTGAAATCGCTGTAAATTCTGTTAGAGAAAAACATACCCCCACTTTATGGGCTTCAGAGACCGATAAAATGCGAGAGATGATGGATGTTCTACGGCGATGTCCCAATTGTATCCCAGAACGAGGGAACAACTACAAAGGTGGGGTTCATGTTATTGGGTTTGTTGATACATTTCACAGTTATACAATTATTTTCAGAATGTTCTGTGTGGGTACAAATGTGGCACTCCCAACATTGGTTGTTTTTATTTTGCTGATTTATTATTTTTGGGTTGTGTTAATCTTCCCTGTGTCTTAATGGGAGGTTTTTTGAGGTGTATATCTGAACACGTCAAGTGGGGGATGTGTAGTGTTTTGTATATGAACTACTTGAGATTAAAAGTTTCACTGAGCATTAATAATGAACACCATCATGCTTGCAAAACAAAGTAAGACACATCACAAGGCAACCGGGTTCACTTAGACCAGTGTGCCATTAATTATTCCTTAATTTATTCCCAAGAAATTGTGCTAATGTATTTGTTGATTAAAGCTGAAGAATGTCATGTGGTATTGCAGATGAAAATCCCTTTCATAAAATGAGGCCAGCCGCCGTTGTAGAACAAATTATTGCCATTGGTTTCACACTGTTCCAGTTTTTCAGTGCAATTTCCTAAATAGACTTGGATATTTTATATCCATTTCAAAGTTGTCAGTTCATACATGTGCACGTATTTCATCAGCGTGCCTAGAACTAGAACCAGGGGAAGGAAATGTAACACATACACACGCATGCACGCACGCACACACACACACACACCTAAGTGCAGCATGTCTCTATGAACCTATCGATGTATTATTATTGATGGCTATCATTTGTTCACAACCTTCTGTGTGAAATTTGCCTACAAGTGACCACCTACCATCGTTCCTAATGAATACCATGATGTGACAGTCTGGCAGTACAGGCTGAAAATACGAAATAGTTTCACCAGGTTGCGCCTCCTCCCTTTTTACCAGTCTGTTAGCTCTTGGCAACAAACACAGGAATATCCACCTTTTTTTGTCTTAAATCTCACATGGTGTGTGAAAGCAACTTGTCTGCGGCAGCCCGTCTCGCTTGCTTTGCGCTGCCAGCAGCACATAAATTATGGTGGTTCACTGTTTAATTAATGAGAGATGAGACATTTTGAAATGCATACTGAGTACAGCCTGTAATTCATAGCTACAGTAGACAAAAACACAGAAGGAGATTTCAGGAGCTCCTCTCTCTATATCACCTAGAAATGGAGATTGGGAAAAGGAACTGCGGTGCAATTGTTAAAATGGAGTGTAGCAAATACTAAATCAATTAGAGAAACAGGGGAAAAGAAAAGAGGCGGGGGAAAATAAGTCTCCATTTTACTGTCTCCCAGTGAACTGCTCGTCTGTGACCCCTGCACTAATTAGCAAATACATGATCATGAAGAAGGGTTAAAAAATATCATGTTCAGTAAGACATTCACTCAGTGACCACTTTATTAGGTAGACCTGTACACTAGTTAATACAAATATTTAATTAGCCAATCATGTGGCAGCAACTAAATGCATAAAAGCATGCAGATGTGGTCAAGAGGTTCAGCTGTTTTTCAGACCAAATTTCAGGATGGGGAAGAAATGTGATCTAGGTGACTTTGACTGTGGAATGATTGTTGGTGCCAGACAGGGTGGTTTGAGTATCTCAGAATCTGCTGGTGTCCTTGGATTTTCACGCACAACAGTGTTTGCAGAGAATGGTGCGAAAAACAAAAACTATCCAGTGAGCAAAAACGTGTTGTTAATGAGAGAGGTCAGAGGAGAAGGGCCAGCCTGATCGAAGCTGAAAGGAAGTTGACAGTAATGCAAATAACCACACATTACAACAGTTGTATGCAGAACTGCATCTCTAAACACACAACACGTCAATCCTCTAAGTGGATAGGGTACAGCAGCAGAAGACTTAAGTCAAAAAAATGAGTCTAATAAATACCTAATAAAGTGCTCACTGAGTGCATGTTCTGATTTAAAACCTGTGTTATTGAATTGCGTCATTCATAATATATGTACTGCGAGGTTCGGACTGCACAGGAACATCCCTGGCTCAAAATATCACTCTGCTGCTGTGTCTGGGATAAAACGCTGATTAGCACCCGCTTCCTCTTCAATATCAGCCCGTATTAAAGTAAAGCAGGTTTACCTAGCTCAGAGTGCTACAGTAGGATCATTTTAAGGATCCAGCTTTGTCTAATCCCCTCAAAGTTCTGTCATTCTGTTGGACCTGTCAGGCAGTCTTGTGGGGTTTTTTTTTTCGCCCGAAAACTGTCGACCTCTGCAGCTGCGCGCTGTATGACGGCTTTGGCTCCCGAGAGCCTGGAATAGCATCCGCTGATTAGATGTAAACCACTGCTTTCCCCCTTTCTTTAAATCATCATTGAAAGCGGCTTAACCGCTGTGCCAGTCCCGCTATTCTTATCCGGTTTCTTCTCGTGTGAGATGGAGGGTGAGGGCAGCGGCTGAGGTAGGAAGCGTTGTCATTGCAATCAGCTCGCAGCGACCCCTTTAGATTTCAGAGGTTTCGGGGGTTTGGAAGAAGAGAGAGCTTTCCTGTTGTTGCAGTGAGTGTTTGAGGTTTGAAATGCTATTGGCTTTCGTCTCCCGTCATCAGCACAAACCTGGCTCTTTCGTACCTTCACCTGGTTAAAGGTGTAGTGTATAAGCCCATTTCAATATGTTCTTATTACTCTACTCGCACACAGTGTGCGATCAGATAAGTAATGCAAAAGTAGGCCTTTATTCAAGTACATGTGTTGTCATTGGCTGGTCTACTGCCATTGATGGAATGGCCTCTTTGGCTGAACCTTAAGAGAGCATGGCAGAGCAGAGCAAGTGCAAAACGAACAGAAATTGGAAAATGTTATGAGTAATATATGATCTAATATATCTGCTATTCGTCATCTGCTGTTATTTTGGCTGAGTCACTGTAAACAGGGAATACACCTGAGACACAGTGTCTTTTCATAATTTCTATTTATTTTTGGTATTTCGTTACTTTTGTATAATAGCAAGTGTTTACAGAAGATAACAATCGTACACAGTGTATATTTAACATGCCTTTCCATGTAACTCTTTACCGTTTATTAAGCGTGTGCGTGCGTGAGCGTCAAATCTGTTAGTCATTAATGCAGCAACATCGGCCATCTGCCTCTGTTTGTTTTCTCCGTAGGGTGGGAGAAGCCGAGTTATGAAAAGGCATTTTTTTTTGGTACAGTACTATTTTCCCGTCATTTCTCCGCGGTGCGTATTGCTCACTCTGTTCTGGCAGGGCGAACGGACACGAGCCCGTGCGTCAGTCCTGTCTCTTCCTCCCTGCACAAGCAGTCCTCAGGACCGAGCCGCCCGCCCTGCACGCTCATCGATCCGTGTGTCACCTGCCCTCAGTCTGAACTCCTTCACTGTGGTACACCGTATACACTCACCCAGCACTTTATTAGGTATTTATTAGACTTCTACTGCTGTAGCCTATCCAGTTAGAGTTTTGTATGTTCAAAGATGCTCTTCTGCATAGCACTGTTGTAATGTGTGGTTATTTCCTTGACTGTCACCTTCCTGTCGGCTTTGACCAGTCTGGCCATTCTCCTCTGACGCCTCTCGTTAACAAGGCGTTTCTGTCTGCAGAACTGCTGCTCACTGGATTTTATTATTTTTATTATTATATTATTTTTTATTTATTTATTTATTTATTTATTTATTTATTTATTTATTTATTTATTTATTTATTTATATTTATTTAGCATTCTTTGCTAACTCTAGAGACTAGTGTGTGTGAAAATCCCAGGAGCTTCTGAGATACTCAAAGCACCCTGTCTGTCACCAACAATCATTCCACGGTCAAAGTCACTTAGATCACATTTTTTCACCATTCTGATGGTTGATGTGAATATTAACTGAAGCTCCTGACCCGTATCTACATGACTGTATCCATTGCCCTGCTGCCACGCAGTTGGATGATTTGATAATCGCATGAATGAGTACATGTAATAAAGTAAAAATGTTCCTAATAAAGTGCTCGGTGAGTGTACAGTCAACCTGGGAGCCCATTTTAAGTACATAATCAAATGTTCAAATGTTGAGCATTTTGAAACGCCACATTATAGATTTTGTGTCGGGACATTTGGAACATTTTGCATATGTGGGTTGGCATTATGACACATTGACATTTTTGTTCTCTCTATTCATTTCTCACATCTCCTCATGCAGTCCGCATTATGTACAAGCATCTGTCATCATCGCCAATGCACTAGACTGTTTAATAAGCATATTATTCAAGCTGTTCTAGTTTGTGTTTCCCAGTGACAGTACTTAATTTGTGATACAAGGTCTTACCCCGTTGGGCAGCAGGAAAAAGTGTGGGGCGGAGGTTAGGGAATTGGGGATAGACCCATCTGGTTCAAATCACGTGAGATATTGCTGCTGTGCATTTCAGCGAGATGTAAGCTGTATTTATGTATCCAATACCCAACTGTGTGCGTTTATAACATTTTAGCGGTGTTAAATTGCCATGGATACTTTCTTTTTTTTTTTTTTTTTTTTTTTTTTTTTTACATCTGCCTATCTACACTGTGTTTGTGCACTTCGCACAAGGTGCATCTGATGGTATTGGAGAATGAAGGAATGCATGCTTGAATTTCTCAAACTACAGTTGTCTGCAGCTTCAGTCTTGGTTGACAGGCTTCATTTGCGGCAGAAGAGTTGGGGAGGGAACAGTTAAGTGTCTGATGTCATCGCATTTATTGGTGTTAATGAGATTTAAACTATTTCTTTAATGAAATTTAACAAGGTGAAAAATACTATCACTTAACAAGATAAATGGTTGACCCGCAATTTTAAATGAAATGCTGATTAGACTTTTTAATAGCGTCTTTGATGTTTTTGTGAGAAAAATGGTGGCTTTGTATGCCATGTTAGATTAGCTTTTTGTTTCTTGTCTTTGTGCAGATACTGTGTTTTCATGGTCTTTCTGGAAGTGTACTTTACTGTACTTTAGCTAATGTATCCGTTCCCAAATTATAGCTAGCTCTATGAGCTCCATATATTGTGTTCCTGAGGGATTTATGAGGGAGATGCTGTGTAGGGGAGAAGAATGTTATGTTGGTATGTGGGTCTGGAGAGGTTGTGTGGGGAAGCTTTAGGGGGCTAGTTCAGGTCCGGGTTTGGGTTGTAAACAGAAGCTGGTGGGTGAAGAACTAGTTTTGTGAAGCGGTTGGGTTAGCTGTGAGCCGTATTTGGCAGGGAATAAAACCGGGCCAGTTGTCTAGCAAGGCAAGCACTGTGTTTTCAGTCTCAGTTATTTGGCCATTAGCTGCTACCACTTGCCACAATATCTTGCATTGCTACTTTTCTGTTATTAATAAAATGTATTGTAGCCCTTTAACGACTATAAACAAAGCATCATTTATGAAATTTAGGTTGCAAACCTAATCGCAGTGTACTAATTTATCGTTGCAATAAAGGAATTGCATGCCTGGTATCAGTGTAATGTTAATATTTGTAAACAAGATCATATTAACATTCCGAAATGTATATGTATGAAGTTTAAATTTTTATTTAGACTGTTTATTGTGTGTATTTTTACGGGACTTTTTAATGGGTAACCGCATTCACATCTCTTTAATAAAGTGAAATAGGAACACTAGTGTCTGAGGTGGTTGTTACACGTCCCCCCTAGTCTATAGGTGCTCGAACGCTAACTTCCACATTTGAGGAAATAGGTCTTGTTGTGTCTCGTCTGTGTGAGAACAATTTCTGATGGTTTCTGATTCCTTTATCGGCTTATTTACATATGTCTATGTTTTGTTGTGTAATATATTAGATCTGTTGGTCAGAGTTGTAGATATGCTTTTATTTAAGACCATTTTTCCCTTTGGGAAAGAGCTGGTCTGCTGTTTGAGTTGCAGGCTTTCTGTTTCTCTTGTCTTTTGTGTTTGTCTCCCTATAAAGAAAAGCTGAATGAAAATGTATTTATCTCTTTGTGTATATTGCAATATCCTCCATATCTGCCATCAAAAGCCTCTTGCTATCAACGGTAATTTTAATTAATTGATCTTTTCACTTTATCCAAGAAACCCATGCTCCCAAAACTGAAACTTATTCAGTGTTTCAAGGGATAATGATCATGGAGATCTCATATGAAATTTAAGTGATTTTTTTTCATGGAAGCATGTGTATTATGTACTACAAACATCAGGCGTCAAGCTAATTTGGACAACATGACGGAATTTTCTTGTTTTGCATTATTCTATTAACCCTATATAGTGTATGACGCCTCCAGGGTTTCTACATGGTGAAAAGCATGGTGAAGAAGAAGAAAACATACCCTTTAATACAATCTGAGAATGTGTACTTTAACCACATGTTAATTGAATGATTCCAAATCTAAAATTGTTGCAAATCAGAGACAATTCAAGACTCAATGTTTGTCCCAAACATTATGGAGGGCACTGTATATTGTGATGTGTTGGGTTCATGTTGGGTGAAGGGAGATACGAGACTTTGAGTTTGGACAGTTATGTTTCCTCATCTAAAATATGTGCACGTGTTCTGGTCTGGGAACGCTCTGTAACTGGGCTTCTGCTGCTTTGTCATTTCGGTTTAAGCTGTCTCCAATAAAGCATTAATTATAAGATGTGAACTATTCTTAGATTCCTGAGATGTTCTGCTGATGAACTGGTGCAAGTTTTATGGTGCTTTGAGAATACAAGGTCTGGGTGCCAATTAATTCTCTCCATTAAGAGATTCTGCTTACTTAACCGGTTTGGAAGCTACACAGCTGTATTGTATTCACTTTAAATGATCTCTCGGTGTGTAGGTGTCAGGAGCAGGCGTTTTGTGGATAAAAGGAGGCTAATGTCAGCAGTTCATCCAGTTTACAAGCCAATCGTTGTGGTTCCATGAATAATGATACAAAATGGCTGAATGACTCTCAGCAATATTTGAAATTATTTATTTAGCAAATGCTTATTTGAAAGATGGAATACCTTTTTCTTCAGTCATCCTATTTAAAGGCCTATTATGCAGTGTGTATGTTGTCTCATTTCAGCAGAGAAGATGGTAACCTCTTTGAAAAGCATGATCTGCCAGTTGATGTACAGAATTGAATGTAGTTAGCTGCAGCTACCTACTGTAATGTTACCAAACGTTAGCCAGCCACTTGCTTAATGGTTACCCACCAAGACTAATCTCTTGCAAACCCAGCTCACCGTTGTAGTAGCCAATCCATACATGTATCCTCTTGCCCTCCTCCTATTGGATCATAGAGTATGGAGTTCAGTTCAATGCTTTTCAGGTACAATACTAAAATAAAAAAGGCCCTCACCCAGAAGTGGCCCAAGGGGTTTTCAGAATAACAAATACAAGTCGACAAGCAGGGTATTGGGCATGTTTGTTTTACGATATATTAAAGGTGAAAGTCCTGCAAAATAATACAAAATGTGCTTTTGAGAAATTTGCTATTTCATGATGTTATCACACACCGGTTTTCGTAGATACTGTAAACTTCACGAATGACCTTGGGCTCTCTCATTGCGCAGTGTTAGAAGAGTTTTCATTTCATGTTTTTCTTAAGGCCACCCATGTCATTCTGCAACTGATACGCATAGGAGTCACTCTTCGCAAGAGCTCGGATGTCGTCTCTTTGATAAGATCTGACCTGAACTCTCTGTCTCTGTAGATCCCTAGTAGAAGATGATGACCCTCACATGAAAGTGTCCCTGGGGAACGATGTGGGTGTCTCTGCCCACCTACAGGCTTCGAAGACATGCAACACCCGCGCTTTCACGAGCAACACCCAGAGTTCTGTCGTCCTCCAGGTGAGCACCGCTGGTAACTGGAGAACTCCTGTAGCAGCCTGTAGCCTAGTGGCTAAGGTACATGACTGGGACCTGGAAGATTGGTTGATAAGATCTGCGTAGCCGTTGGGCCCTTGAGCAAGGTCCTTAACCCTGCATTGCTCCGGGAAGGATTGTCCTCTGCTTAGTCTAGTCAACTGTATGTTGCTTTGGATAAAAGAGTTGGTTAAATAGCTGTAATGTAACAGAGGGAGGAGAAAGGGAGGCAGATGGGCTTGAGTGATGGCCAGTGGGATATTAATGCTATAAACTTTATTAATGCTATAAGGCTCTGCATTCAAAACAGAAATGCATAAATGTCAGTAA
Organism: Conger conger; assembly: GCF_963514075.1. Lineage (NCBI taxonomy): Eukaryota > Metazoa > Chordata > Actinopteri > Anguilliformes > Congridae > Conger > Conger conger. The sequence continues at coordinate 11,061,755 of NC_083766.1, read as the reverse complement.
CCAATCGATGCCCACCTTTTATCAACAAGGTACTGGGGTTGCCATTTCAGGTGGATTTGGAGTTTGGTAGGATTGCTTCATCAAATTATTCACATTGACTATTTACAGTGGTTTCGTGTTTCATTTGAGAAAAGAATGCTGCCAGCCAGGAAAAGATATTTGGCAGGTTCCGACTGTAAAGTTAGGTTTCAGATCCTGCAGAAAGGTATACAGACCAGTGGTTTCCAACCTCAATATGTATGTTGGATCATGTTATGCTTGCTATGCTATATTGCAAAAAGAGGTAGCAATTATTTAACTGATACGATTAAAGACTGTAGTGAAAGTTGTTCATTGATGAACAAGGGGACACATGACCACTGAAACAAACCATTTGGTAGTGAAGAATTAAAAAGTAGGCTAAAGCCAATGATAATGTAACAAACCTGTATTGTGTCAATCGGTTTACTTAAAAAAACCCAAAATGGATGAATAGAAACATGTTAAACAACTGAGAGCAGCCTATTGATTTACTGATCCATTTAAATATGTGTGAGGTTGAGGAGGTGCGGAGAGCCAGGTGCGACTAAGGGGGTGACCCCTTGTAAGCGGACCCACAAACGAGCCCGCCACTAAGACCCCGGGGGGGGTAGAGGAGACAGCACTGTACACGGAGACAACTCCGCACAAATAAAAGAAAGAGCCCCAAATAACGGCTCAGGAAATAAAAACTACCCTCCAAAACCAGGGCGAAAATCACAAACGAAAAATGAGTGCGTAAAGGCTAGCACTACTGCCCGGACCGGGGAAAACCCAAAATAAAAGTACAACCCAGTATAAAAGACTGGGCTAACGAAAATAAAGACTCAGGAGTCGCAGCTCCGAAAAAACACACAAACCAAAATACAAAATACCGGGGACAACGTCCCTCACCCACGGACTCACACGAGCCGAAAACAAAACGAAACAAAGAACCAAAGAACCTTTAGGAAGGCGTCTGCTTGTGCACACTGCACTAACGAGCTGAGCGCCTTCCTTACCTTTTTCTTTAAATAGAGAAACGAAACCACACCAGCACGATACCTGACTCATTTGGTTACCGAGTCTACCGTGTGCTTTACCAGCTTTGAGCCAGAGCGAACAGTGGACACCAAAGCGGAGACTGAGGGGAAATGAGGGCTTTAAATACCTTCAGGAGGTAGACATCAAGTAGGCACTAACGACCACCAGGTGAAAGTAATAAGCCCCCCTGGTGGCCACCATCAGTACTACCTCCAACCCTGACAGGACCCCCCTTCTAAGGAGCGGCCCCAGACGCTCCTTCAGCCCCCCGCCTGCGGAACTCATGGATGAGTTCTGGATCCAGAATGTTCCTAGTGGGAACCCAACAGCGCTCCTCAGGACCATAGCCCTCCCAGTCCACAAGGTACTGTCTACCCCTGCCCACGCGACGCTCAGCCAGGATGCGGCGCACCGTGTAGGCCGTACCCCCGTCAACTAACCGTGGAGGCGGTGGAGGAACCTCCGCCGGGGCCAGCACGCTGGTGAGCACCGGTTTAAGGCGTGAGATGTGGAAGGTGGGGTGGATCCTCATGGACCGGGGCAGTTGGAGTCTCATAGTAACTGGGTTGATCCTTTTAACAATACGGAATGGACCCACGTAGCGGGGGGCGAGCTTCCGCGACTCCACTCGCAATGGCAGATCGCGAGTGGACAGCCACACCCTCTGCCCTACCCTGTAGGCAGGGACCGACCGGCGATGTCTGTCGGCCAGTCGCTTCTGGGTAGCAGTAGCCCGTAGGAGTGCCGCCCGTACTTTTATCCAGGTGCCTCGGCACCGCCGAACAAAAGCCTCCGCGGAGGGCACCTCGGCCCCCTTCTCCAGTTCCGGGAACAATGGCGGCACGTACCCAAATTGAGCCTCGAAGGGTGAGAACCCGGTGGAGGCGTTGCGCAGAGTGTTGTGTGCGTACTCGGCCCACGCGAGCTGACGACTCCAGGACGTGGGGTTGGCCGCGGCTAAGCATCGCAATGTGTTCTCAAGCGTCTGGTTAGTGCGCTCCGTCTGCCCGTTGGTCTCAGGATGAAAGCCCGAGGACAGACTTACTGAGGCCCCTAACAAGGCGCAGAACACACGCCAAAACCTAGATGCGAACTGGGGTCCGCGGTCGGACACCACGTCCTGGGGCAGACCATGTAGTCTGAAGACGTGGTCGACTACTAACCTTGCGGTCCCCGCCGCCGACGGTAGTTTCGGTAGTGCCACAAAATGAGCCGCCTTAGAAAATCGGTCAACCACTACCAAGATCACCTTATTGCCATCAGATGACGGCAACCCCGTAATAAAGTCAAGGGCCACGTGACTCCACGGACGTCTCGGGACCGGTAAGGGACGTAATAGCCCTGAGGGAGGTTGGTGCGATCCCTTACTACGGGCACAGACTGGACACGCGGCCACAAACTCCCGAACGTCCTTTTCCATCCCGGGCCACCAGAACCGCCTTGACAAGAAGTCCTTAGTGCGGTGAACCCCGGGATGCCCTGCCAGCCGTGAGGCATGTCCCCACTGCAGTACCTGAGACCGAACCCCCGCGGGCACGAAAAGGCAATGAGGTGGACCCCCTCCTGGATCCGGCTCGAGGCGCAACGCTCCTCGCACCGCCGCCTCCACCCCCCAAACCACTGGCGCCGCTATTTGCTCCTCAGGGATGATAGGTTGAGGAGTGTGCTCCCTGTCAGTGTTATCAAACACCCTGGAGAGGGCGTCGGGTTTTGTGTTTTTGGAACCGGGACGGTAGGTCAGGGTAAATGAAAAGCGTGCAAAAAATAGGGCCCAGCGGGCCTGCCGCGAGTTCCGTGTCTTGGCCGTCTGTATGTACTCTAAATTTTTGTGGTCAGTCCATACAGTGAACGGGTGTTCCGCCCCCTCCAGCCAGTGACGCCACTCCTCCAGAGCTAACTTGACCGCCAGCAGTTCCCTGTCTCCCACGTCGTAATTTCTCTCGGTCTGGGACAAGGACCGAGAAAAAAACGCACAGGGATGCACTTTTTGGTCTAGGGGAGACCGTTGGGAAAGAACGGCGCCCACCCCCAGCTCGGAGGCATCCACCTCCACAATAAATGGGCGCGAAGGATCTGGGGTTATTAAGATGGGTTCCGTGCAAAACCTCTCTTTTAACTCCGCGAACGCCGCTTCCGCACGAGAGTTCCACACAAAGCGCGCTGGCACCGTCTTCTTGGTAAGCGCAGTGATGGGCGCAACCACCGTGCTAAAACCTCTGATAAAACGGCGATAAAAATTTGCAAACCCTAAAAACCTTTGAACCTGCTTTATTGACGCAGGAGTAGGCCAGTTCTTAACAGCCGCTACCTTAGTTGGGTCCATTTCGATTCTCCCCTCAGACACAATAAACCCAAGAAAAGACACGGTATTCGCGTGAAAAATGCATTTCTCCGCCTTGACAAATAGGCGAGCCTCCAAAAGACGTGTGAGGACCTGGGTCACGTGCTGAATGTGTTCGGTGAGATTGTTGGAGAATATTAAAATATCGTCCAGGTAGACGAACACAAATTTCTCCAACATCTCCCTGAGCACATCATTCACCAGCGCCTGAAATACTGCGGGGGCGTTAGTGAGACCGAACGGCATGACTAGATATTCGTAATGCCCTGTGTGGGTATTAAACGCCGTTTTCCACTCATCGCCCTCGCGTATGCGTACAAGATTGTACGCATTACGGAGGTCGAGTTTAGTAAAGACCGATGCAGATTGCAGGCGCTCAAACGCGGAGTTCATTAGCGGTAGGGGATACCTATTTTTACGGGTTATCGTATTCAACCCTCTATAATCTATGCAGGGTCTCAGGCTCCCGTCCTTTTTCTTCACAAAAAAGAACCCGGCCCCCGCTGGTGACGTAGATGGTCTAATAAACCCGTTAGCTAATGCCTCGCGAATGTATTCGTTCATAGCTTTGCTCTCCGGTGCCGACAACGAATACAACGACCCCCTAGGTGGAGATGTTCCAGGGAATAACTCAATGGCACAGTCATAGGGTCGGTGCGGTGGTAACGTAGTGGCTCGCTGTTTGCTAAACACCTCCGCTACCTCCCTATATTCCCTGGGAACGTTCTGCGGGCGAGGAAACGCAATCGCCCCTATCATCCGCCCCTCATCTCCACTGTCAGAGCCCTGCACGGATCTCTCAGAGTCCCAGTCGGTGACGTCACTGACCTCCCCCTCGTCCACGGGGGGACTCCAGTCACAGACGGAGTCCCATTCCAGACTCTCCGCCTGCTCATCCGATACCTGAGGACTAGCCTGAACGCTGGGGAACTCCCTAGCCTCCCCCTCGTCCCCCTCGGAGTCTATATCGGTCTCTACGGGTGGAGCTGCGGGAGTGTGCGTCTGCTCAGAGTGATTAGCGCACTGCGGGCCCCACCGGGACACCGGATTGCTCCGGTCTCCCCAGTTTATTTGGGGTTGATGTTTTATTAACCACACGTGACCTAGTACAATCGGGTACGCCGGAGACTCCACCAAAAAAAAATAAATGCGCTCCCGGTGCCCCAGAAACGGAATCCGCATTACCACCCGCTCAGTCATCTGACGCACAACCCCGGACCCCAACGGACGACCGTCCAGCGCCGTGATGGATTGGGGCTGTGGCAACGACCGAACCGGCAGTCTGTGGTGTTTCGCCCACTGTCGGTCGATAAAATTGTCAACTGCCCCGGAATCAATAAAGGCGTCTGCCCTAACTCCACCCCCCTTCCACGTCAAGTTGATGGGGAGAAACGTGCGAAAGCTGATACCTCTCACCAGTCCCACTAGTGCCTTTCGCTCCACTAGTGGGACTGCGCTTTTCCCTTCCGGTCGGGGCAGTTTCTAACTAGGTGCCCAGGCCGCCTACAAAAGAAACACAATCCCTCTTTCCAGGGACGTTTCTTAGGGCGCACCAGATTAGCGCTGTCCACCTGCATAGGTTCCTCCCCCGTGTGTGTGTCTTGTCCCCCCACCGTACTGACAGCCTTGCCTGGAGAGGACGGAATAGGCCAGTTGAACTGACCTCCCTTGCCCGCTCTCTCCCTCGCCCGTTCACGAACCCGGTTGTCAATGCGGATAGCCGCGGATATTAGCGCGCCTAAACTCCCCGGTGGCTCCATGGTGGCCAGGGCATCCCGGACTGGGTCAGATAACGCGCTAGTGAACAAGGTTATGAGCGGGTCGTCTGCCCACCCCGTCTCACCTGCCAGAGCCTGAAACTCAACGGAAAACTCGGCAACACTCCGGGCACCCTGCTTTATCCATGTTAACCGAGATGCCGCCTCTCTACCCGTGATGTCGTGGTCAAAGACACGCGTCATCTCCTGCATTAGGAGCTGGGAGTCATTCATGAGGGGAGCCTGACCACGAATCAGCGGGTCTGCCCAGGCCAGAGCCGTCCCCGTCAACAGCGATAGAATGAACGCTACCCGAGCATCCTCCGTGGTAAAACGTGAGGGTTGAGATTTAAAAAAAATGAGGCACTGGGAGAGGAACCCCCTACATTTCCCTGCCTCGCCACCATACCGTAAAGGGAGCTGGAGCTTGGGCTCCCTAACCACCGGTGTAATGGGTTGGTAAGTAGGAGTGGTTACTTGGGGGGGAAGGGACGATTGGGAGGTGTCAGAGATGGGTGCGGGTGTTGGAGAAGACCGAAACTCGCTGGCTAATTGCCGGAACGTCTCGGCGAGTCCGAACAATACCTCCTGCTGTTGGTCTAACCTAGTTAATATCTCATCCTGCCGTTGAAATACCCGGGTTTGCTGCTCGGCAGTGGCAGTTTGTTGTGCACGCAACATCAATAATTCCTGCTCCTGCCTAACCAGAGCAGCCTGCTGGGCGGCTACAACCGCCTCCAGAGGAGAATCCCCTCCCACACTAGTCGCTGGCCTCTCCATGGTGGCTTTGGTGTTCTGTGAGGTTGAGGAGGTGCGGAGAGCCAGGTGCGACTAAGGGGGTGACCCCTTGTAAGCGGACCCACAAACGAGCCCGCCACTAAGACCCCGGGGGGGGTAGAGGAGACAGCACTGTACACGGAGACAACTCCGCACAAATAAAAGAAAGAGCCCCAAATAACGGCTCAGGAAATAAAAACTACCCTCCAAAACCAGGGCGAAAATCACAAACGAAAAATGAGTGCGTAAAGGCTAGCACTACTGCCCGGACCGGGGAAAACCCAAAATAAAAGTACAACCCAGTATAAAAGACTGGGCTAACGAAAATAAAGACTCAGGAGTCGCAGCTCCGAAAAAACACACAAACCAAAATACAAAATACCGGGGACAACGTCCCTCACCCACGGACTCACACGAGCCGAAAACAAAACGAAACAAAGAACCAAAGAACCTTTAGGAAGGCGTCTGCTTGTGCACACTGCACTAACGAGCTGAGCGCCTTCCTTACCTTTTTCTTTAAATAGAGAAACGAAACCACACCAGCACGATACCTGACTCATTTGGTTACCGAGTCTACCGTGTGCTTTACCAGCTTTGAGCCAGAGCGAACAGTGGACACCAAAGCGGAGACTGAGGGGAAATGAGGGCTTTAAATACCTTCAGGAGGTAGACATCAAGTAGGCACTAACGACCACCAGGTGAAAGTAATAAGCCCCCCTGGTGGCCACCATCAGTACTACCTCCAACCCTGACAAATATGTTGTTACCTTTTTTATGTAGGGTAATTGTTTGCAATATAGCACAATAAGCACAATGTGAAAATAGGATTTGTATTCTTCATGCCATGCATAGCTAACTATTTCTCACATAATTTGGCTTAAGAGGGGAAATAATTCCTCTAAACATGAATCTAATTAAGAAAAAATAACAGCTAAAAAAATATCAGCTTACTCTAGGATTGCGATTCTGCTTGGAGCACAGGCAGTCCCCCGTGCACGTGGTCATAAAAAATACTTTATGAAAACAGTATATGGAAAATATATCTAGAATAGCAGGGCAAAAGCGCTGAACCCCAAACCCACTCATTTAATTACATGTAATTTGGCTGACACTTTTATCCAAAGCTACTTAGTTGTAGTTCTTATTGTGGCTACACCGGGGATCAAACCGCCAACCCTGCGGGTCCCAGGCCTGGACCTTAACCACTACGCTACAGGCCGCCCCTTCACCCCCCTTCACCCCCCTTAACCCAGCGGCACACAAATGAATGCCAGTCCCAATAGGCTACTTAATTGCCCAATGAAATACCCAAGTGCTCACTTTTGCCACCTTGTGGTGGTTGTGCAAACAACCAGTAGCTTCCATGGAAAAAAAAACAAAAAATATATGCAAATTTGCCGCTGCCCGGAGGGAGTGCCAGATGATAAACCACTGCACTGGCTGAGAGGCTGAACCTGTTCTCCGGTTGAAGTGGCCTATATAAGCAAGGCTCGCACAGGAGGACTGCGTGTCCTGCCTTGAAGTGGTCTCTGTTCACCATTTCACAAAAATGTACCTCCACCCCCCACCCCCCTGGCTGAAACACTCTGGGAGGATGTGTAAATGTCAAACTTGTGCCTTCTGTCTCCAAAAAATGAAAATGGGACTGCGCCACTCTCCACCTCAGTTTGCATGAACCAATTTGCGAAACGAGGCCGGTGCTTTTCATTTGAGTTCATTTGAAGTAAGAGTATTTGCATTTGAAGGCGGACCATATGAAAAGATTGCGCTATTTGTTCCTTGGCTATAACTCCCCCCCCACCACCTTCCCTAGCCAGAGATAGTGATTTGAAGAGCCTTTTCCCCCCGCTTAAGTGCTGTAATTAAGCGATGCTGTCAGTAGAAGCCAGCTCTGCCATCTGCACCGGCTTGTTTCCAGTGCAAGAAGTCAAGGTCAAATGAGCAAAGCTGTCAGGCGAAGCTCTGCTGACACTGTGGCACAAACCTGCCGTCATTAGTATCCCCGTCCCACTCTATACAAGCTCTCTTTCACCATTAGCTCTGCCGTGTGGAAATGGTTTCAAACTGTAATGCAAGTTGAGATGGGTTTTTTTTTTTTGCAGTGTACTCTAATGTATTGGCTTGTACGTCAGTTCCCAAAAAACGTGTCCTGAGTCAACTCCAGAGGCGGTATTTCAGACCATCCTCTCCGTTATAAATAATACATTATATTATGGTTTTAGTGTAAAGACATTTCTGGTGTATTCTGTTAGTGCTGACCAGATGTTGCTGCCTGTTTTGTAATAAAGCCAGCTAAAACCAAATTATTTGAATGCACATAATGTAATATAACGCCACTATGCAGTAAACCTTACTAGTACAGATCTAGTGAATGTGTGTTGAATATGATGTGTAAATTTAGGTTGCAAATTTATACTTGTATGAAAAATGAAAATGCTTTGTGTTTTTAGAAGCAATGCAGAGTATGTGGAAGAATTTCAATAAATTTTAAATAAAGTTTAATGACAACCATATAGAGTTACTTAAGGCTATGTGGAGAATTACAAATTGCACTTTGTTCCGGATGCACAGGTAAAATAGAATAGAATGGAATGAGAATGAGGGAAAAACCTAAAAAGGTGTGGAACGGTAAATGTCAAGCTTTGGCAGGGATTTGGTAACTTGTGCCAAAACTTACCGATATGTAAGTGATGGAGCTCTCAAATGTGCAGTAATAATTTCGCCATCTGTTGTAATTTTTAAAAACCATAATGGCAGTTAATTAAATTAATCATTTCAAGCCTGGGGTGGATGAAATCGAGCTGAAATGTGAGCTTCGGATATTTGCGTTCATGTGGGTGGGCTGAGTGCACGGCATGTATGTTTGCGCGTCATAAATATTTTGTGCGTATGTGTCATGAATGTTGTTTTTTTTTGTGCGTGTGTGAGAGATTGCGCGTGACTGCAGGTCCGTGGGCATGCAGGTGGGCGTATAGGGCTGTTTGTCAAGGATTGAAATGTCCACACACCGAGCCCTATAAAAATGATTTACTTGTAGCTCAACTCATTGTCAGACAGTGAGCGTGGTGCCAAGTGCTAAGTGTTTCTCATTTCTAGCTCAATTGCAAACCTTTTCTAACTGAAAATATATACTATGCGTTTCAGGTAGTTTATCCACAGCTAGGCGATCAAAAAATGTTTAATACAGTGGTATTAAACATATTTAAGACTATAGGTTTAAAAGTAGAGTTAAATTGATTTAAAAAATCAAGGCTAATTTTAATGATTCTTTTTTTTTAATCCCGTCCCAGCAAAGTTTCCCAAAGCTGGGATGTAGAGGAACGTAACGTGGCAGTTGGCTGATGCCAGCCTGCATGTTAAATGAGCGTGCCGCCCGGTGATTGCCTTTCAGATGAAAGCGATAATGATTTGCTGTATTTTCTATCACAAACTCACAATTACTGCGGTGGCTCAGGCCTCCGCTCTGGACCTTTTACGCGTGTCATTACTGAATTGCTTTTGAACTCTCCTTTATAACCTATTGGCTGAAATTCAAAGCGCAATCCACTCCTGTTAATAATGTCGGCTTTATTTTATACGTGCCGAAATTCGTTATGACCTAGATAACGGCATTAATCAAATTCAAGGTATTGATTGGCAATTACTCTCTAATTAACTTGTATGCCCGTGGAGGCATTTTTCAGTTAGGGATATAAAGTTTGCCAACAGAATTACGCCATTTTACAAGGTAGCATGATGAAATATTGTAATAGGTAGCCTCATCTTGATTAAAAGATTAATTGAGTATGGATCTTCTGTCAATGGAATTATGGAAAATCCTTTGATGTACACCTCTGCTTTTGGTGTGTGGCCCAATCCACATTTTAACTACAGTATCAGTCCTGCTATTTTACTCCCACTGGCTGTATGCTGAATTGATTGGCAAAGAGAAATTAAGAGCGTATCTCTATGCATGTAGTTCAATTGGTGCAATAGTAGTGTTGTCGACTGGCCACTTCTAAGGTCACCATTGGAATGTGAAAACCAGTGCTTTATCGATCACAATCCCAACATGTGCACATTTCTGTTCAAAGCTGGGATGAAAAGGTTTCTTGCTTGTTTTTCTTTTTCCTTTTACATGAAACGAATTCCTCTGTAAGAAAAATCTATATCACAATAATACTTATCACTAAACAGACTCTTTAACTTTTTAATTATTATTAGGTTCTCAAGTGTTACACCAGAAAGACTGCTATCAACACATACATAGCTAGACCCTCAATGTATGCTGTTATCATAGAGCTACAGGAGACAAAGGACTGAATGCATTTACCTTTGATGGTGTTGCCTTGGATAGACCCCTGGACTGGGTGGTGCTAGCCTAGCGTATCCAAGTACCGATGATCTCAAGGTGATTATTTCAGGACATCCACTCATCAACAAACTCAACTTATTTCCTGGTAAAAACCAAAGCCTTTTCTGACCAATCACCTTGATATGTTTGCATTCTAATTTACCAGTGCGCTGGCTTGTGGTCAGGTTAAGGTGTGTTTTGACTCAGGGAGGGGCAGTAGGGTCCAAGTGTGTGCATTGTGGGGGCAAATGGAGTGAAGACAGGAGATGGGATTAATTTGTGACCAGTATAAAATTGTCTTTGGTTAAATCACTTCTCCCCCCCCCCTCCATTATTTCAAAATATGGCTTCCTTTCGTAAGGCATAACCATTAATAGTGTAAATAATTTTCTGAATGAGAATGCTAGATCCTCAAATGCTTTTCACAGGGTACCTGCAGAGTTATCGAACACTTCAAAATCAATACAGCTGAAAAATCTTCAGTTCAGTGAGTCTTGTTTCACCCGTGTTGCTATATTTTTTAGTCCCGCTCTGAATGTGTTAATGGAGCTGCAGAGCAGCATAAATTACACCCAGTGAACATGGCATACAGGAGCCCTTTGACTCATGCACGGCAATGGTTCATTTCAGCACACCCAACCAGCAGGGAAACTTGTCTTCCAGAGACAACTCCCAGACTTTGTGTCGACGTACATATAGCCTAATGTACAATTACGCATGTCATACTACACACTAGACCGAGTATCTGTGAAGCAAAGAAGCTTAAGCATTCGTGGTGTGAACCACACAGGAATAATGTGTTTCTTTATGCGTTTCTTATTCATTGGCTGCTTCCTCTCTTAATGCACTTTTATTCATGGTATTGAGACTTCTGTAAAAAATATTCCAGTTTTTTGATGGAAATGGAGGTGTTCAGCATTGGTTTTGGTGTCATTTTCGATAAATGCTGCCCACTCATAATCCCATCAATATACATGGTGTAGTATTAGTCTGTTTCCAGCATTAAATTATGCCATTATTAATCTGTTATTCCAATAATAAAAGGACCAAAACTGTAAGATGGTTAATTTTATATATTTATAATTTGTAAGAATGAGAATCTGTGCAGGAAGCCCCCCCCCTGATAGGTGAGGAGTTTTATTTCAGATCCTCCAAGTCCATCAAAGAAAAGCAGCAGGACACAAACCATGAAACCATGGTTATGGTTCCATCAGTACATGGGGCACAGTTGGACCGCAACCTAAAAAGTCCAGAATCACATTACAAAAAAAAAACACTTCACAAAAGAATCAAAAAAGAAGAAAACCGTAAACAAAACCAGCACAAAATCACACAGCTGAAACTATAAAACAAACACACCAGTCTAAAACACAACAGGTCTTTAAAAGGCACCTTCAAAACTGACTCTTTCAAGCCCCTTCCAAAAAAAAAAAAAGGCTCTCTCGTCTCAACTGTAGAAACTTCCATCCTTTTATCCTTTTCTGCAGCTGAACACAATTACCAATAAATTAGGCAATTAATAGGCTGCACATGAAGGAGCCTGCCACATACATGCAGGGGGATGTAACAAAATGGCCTTGCCCTTTTTTGTTAACAATTCATTGAGCAGTGTGGGGAAACAAATGTGTGTGTGTCTATTTTCATTCTGACTGATACTTTGTACTGATGGAACCAGAACCACTGATTTGTGTGTGTCTGCTTTTCTTTGATGGACTTGGAGGATCTGAAATAAAGCTCCTCTCCTATCAGGAGAGGGGTGAACCACAGTGCTTCCTGCCCAGATCCCGGGAAGGGTCTGAGTGCCTTCGATTCCCTGGGCTTTCCGTAGCGGAAGTCGCATTCAGAGCTCAAACAGAGAGCCATTTAGGAGTGCACCTATCCTTCATTTTGTTCATGATTGCTCGATCAATTTTTCACATAATCAATTATTCTATAAAACATTTTGTCTTCCCAACACCAATTTATTGATTCAATTATTTGAACAAGTATTTGAGTAATACTCTGACCACCTTTCCCGCCTCACAAACCGTTTCTAAATTGGCTCTCATAATGAAGTTCATTCTGCTGGATGCCCACCAACCCACAGAACATTGGAATTAGTCATTGTTTTGAGAAAGGAGCGCATTTATCTGCAACAGCCCTTCCGGTCCTGCCGTTTTCCCAAAGCAATCGCGAGCGCTTCTTCAACGACGGGCACCTGGGGGAAAGGATGCGGATCTAAAAGTGCGCCAATTAATCGGCGCATCAAACCTTATGTCAATTCTTTTTTTGATTGATTAGTTGAATTCGTTCCTGTAGCCCTAATTTGTATGCCGATAATGCGTTTGAAATCTCTGTCACGTTCTTGCCAAAGACCACGTCAACAACCTTTTTAGACAAAGTTAACAGCGTAAGTGGCTAATGGGCTGTGGCGGACTTCACTGTACCTCCTGATGGCTGTCACGTGCCCCGCACGAGACCATCTGTCAGGCTGGTGAGGCCCAGCTTGATGTTGCTGAAACCAAGCCCACGGGGCAGTTAGTAGATGCCCATCTATCCTCAGTTAACTGATAAGCTGGCACTGGCAGTCTGCAGCTTAGCTGGAGTAAGTAGAACCACACGCCGGGCTGCCAGGCCTCAGAAACTGTGTCATGTCTCTATTCATCTCACAGGGCCATTAAACTGTCTCCAATAGTCACGGGGTAAATTGTTTACAAGTAATGCCTCGTTGTCTTAACCATTATATGAGTTTAGCGATGATTTGTGAATAGCGCGATGCGTTGAAAATGTGACGCGTCATTGATTTTTGTTTCCATTCAGCGCCATTCGTGAGTGCATTACTGTGTGAGCGCTGCAGCAAAACAAAAGCGTCGATGCCGCTTGCTCGGAATTATATATTAATGGTGAGCAGAGTTTGCCTGTTAAGGTCCTGACTGTATCAGGCATTGTGCTGTGGGAAATGCCAGCTTGAAATAATTGTTGTTAATGCACATAGTACTGCCTTCTATTAATTTGTGGAAGATGACTTGCATTTTAATAGGATGTGTACCAATCTGCCACTTGTCAGAGTAAACTGTGACCTTCTTTATTGTGCTTTATTGTCAATTAGCATATTAAAACAATGCAAACTTGATTATTGTTTCTGCCAACACCTATGTGGAGAAGTTGAATGGTTTCAACATACACTACAATAACTTCAAATGACATTGCATTAAATTCATTTAACAGACGCCCACATCCTGAGAAAAAGACATATAGCCTATAGTACAAAACATTTTAGTGGTAGTAGACAAGTTGAGATGAAAATGTAGAAACCTGATTATACAGTGAAATTGCTTTGAATTATTTTAAAGAAATGTAACTGCGCATTTTCAAAAATGAATCTTCTATGAGCCTGGAAATGCAAAATGGCAATCACTGCAATGCAGCTTCTGCACAGTAAAGTGGCCACTTCCGTAATGGGGAATTTATGTGGGGAAATAAGTTACAGGTTGATATGTAAACTCTTCCTATGGGTTTGCAACTTGGGGTTTTCAGTGTGATTTCTTTTTTTTTTGGTTTCTCATCAATTCGGTTATTCAAATTTTTTGTGGGTTTCAAAGCTCCTGTGAGAGACGCTGCTGCCCTCTCCCAGGACTGCACTGCTTCTGCCTAAACATGTTTTGTTTTGTGCTTCTCAGGGATTTGACCAGCTGAGGACAGAGGGCTTACTCTGTGACGTCACTCTCTTGGCGGGAGACGGAGACGAAGCCTTCCCAGTTCACCGGGCGATGATGGCCTCCTCCAGTGACTACTTCAAGGCAATGTTTACAGGTAAACAGGCCGCTGCCCAACCCCCACTCACACCGCAGGGGCAGCCCGGAAAACCTAGATTTAACGGCAGGAGGGGTCAGCCTGGGGTTTTTGTTTTAACCCTCAGAAATATCTGTGCACCGCAGGAAAGGCTGTTGGTGTGCCCACAGTGGCATTCCAGAGACAGTCTGTGAGGTTCTGTGTGTTAACTACCGACAGGAAAATCCTGAGCCTATTATGTGTGGTGGAAGTAAATGTTATTTGCTTGTCAGTCTCCTTAAAGAGGCTTTTTGCTGAACCGTGCTTCGGAGACACAGCATGGCCTCTCGGGGATTTAATTCCAGCTGAGTCTTCTCTGTATTTACATCCCTTTAAATTATAATGGCTCCCCTCAATGTGTTATTATATCTCTTTACATTCAGATTTTTTCTCAAAGTGAATTGACGATAATGAAATTAAAAGCCCTTTGAAATGGAATCAGATTGTACATCCTGCCATTGAGTACTTTATATTCTAAAGTTCACTACCCTTTCACTGTATTTTCCACCCCATTTTTCTTTAGATTTACAGAGTGGTAAAGGTAAGATAGAATGCCAGCCAGAGAGGATGCATCACAGTAGAGCGAGATGGATAAATGTTTCCCATTTGTACATCTTACTATACAGTCATCCATCCTCTCTGGCCGGCATTGATGTAGTGAAAGGGAAAAGTGAACCACAGCCCGAGAGGATGATAAATACTATATTTACATTGTGCTGAAGAGGAAAAGGATGTGCAGTTGCAATCCATCACACTATAACCAAGAAGGTTAAAGGGGCTTGAGGCTGCATTTTTGTCATTGTTACCAATTATATACCAGAATAGTGTTTTTTAGGCACCATTTAAAGCATAGAACTCACCTTCTTTGACTAAATCAAAGCAATTTGCTTTGCTTTTAGTTTATTCAAACATTTCACCTTTAACGGAATATGTAAGTGCAGTTCATGCATCTTGTGTCTGTGCTTGCGTCTTGGCTGTAGGTGGAATGAAGGAGCAGGACTTATTGTGCATCAAGCTTCATGGTGTTAACCGGACAGGCCTGAAAAAGATCATCGATTTCATATACACAGCCAGGCTCTCCCTGAACATGGAGAACCTTCAGGACACGCTCGAAGCGGCCAGCTTCCTCCAGATCCTCCCCGTTCTGGACTTCTGTAAAGTCTTTCTGATATCAGGGGTAAGACCTGCAAACTGCCTCCAGTTCCCAAACTCAGCACTTGTTCAATCCCCCCCCCGTCTCATCCACGCTCCCCTACCAAGCAGTGGAAACGATTGTCCAGACCACCAGTTGGCAGTGCATATCTTTCTCGCTAAACAATTTGAGTGACTGTACCAGGGCTGACCAACCATGTTCCTGGAGGTCTATCATCCTGCAGGTTTTCATATTAACCCCAGTTTGGCACACCTGATTCTACTCTAGCTCAACAAAGTCTCTAGCTGTTGAATGAGGTGTGCTTTGGTAGCTCTCCAGGAACAGGGTTGAGCAGCCATAGACATTAATTGCAGGTGAATGTATTCAATATTTGTTATTCTCAAAACAGATTTTCTTTTGTGAAATCTTGATCAGTGGCATAATTTGTCATTTATTTTGTGTTTCTGTTCAGACCATAAAATATGTCACAGTAAAAATCGTTTTCATGGCAATAAAACCCTATGCTTGGGCTTCCCTATGCACATGTGTGTGGATTCAGAAACTATTGATTCGTATTATGAAATGCGTTCATGTTTACTATATGCACACCATAACTTTTATTGTGTTCTTCCACGAGGCTACCCATCTTCAGTCTTCTTAATTTTGTATGTCTGTGCCTGTGAAGGGAGTAAAATCGCTTTTCAGTGTACAGTAAGACGTTCCTTACCACTTTCTTAAGGTCTCCCTGGACAACTGCGTGGAGGTGGGCCGCATCGCCAACACGTACAACCTCACGGAGGTGGACAAGTTCGTCAACGACTTCATCCTGAAGAACTTCCCCTCGCTCCTGGCCACGGGGGAGTTCGTCAAGCTGCCCTTCGAGCGGCTGGCCTTCGTGCTCTCCAGCAACAGCCTGAAGCTCTGCGGCGAGCTGGACCTGTTCAAGGCCGCCTGCCGCTGGCTGCGGCACGACGACGGCCGCATGGAGCACGCGGCCAAGCTGATGAAGAACATCCGCTTCCCCCTCATGAGCCCGCAGGAGCTCATCAACCACGTGCAGACGGTGGACTTCATGCGCACCAACAACACCTGCGTCAACCTCCTCCTGGAGGCCAGCAACTACCAGATGATGCCGTACATGCAGCCCGTCATGCAGTCGGAGCGGACGGCGATACGGTCGGACAGTGCGCACCTGGTGACGCTGGGCGGCGTGCTGAGGCAGCAGCTGGTGGTCAGCAAGGAGCTGCGTCTGTTCGACGAGAAGGCCCACGAGTGGAAGGCGCTGGCGCCCATGGACGCGCCGCGCTACCAGCACGGCATCGCCGTCATCGGCAACTTCCTGTACGTGGTGGGCGGCCAGAGCAACTACGACACCAAAGGCAAGACGGCGGTGGACACGGTGTTCCGCTACGACCCGCGCTGCAACAAGTGGATGCAGGTCTCCTGCCTGAACGAGAAGCGCACCTTCTTCCACCTCAGCGCGCTCAAGGGGCACCTCTACGCCGTGGGCGGCCGAAACGCCGCGGGAGAGCTGGGTGAGTGGGCTTCGCGGGCCGCGTGTGGTGTATGCTGGAAACCTTGTAGAGGTTTGTAGCCAAGGCAAGGCAAGTGTATATAGCACGTTTCATATACTAAGATACTTCCAACTGCTTTACGTAGGCGTGAAAAGACAATAAGATTTTTTAAAGGTACAATAGGTAAGATATTTGTGTTAAAACATTGTTACAAGACCATTGTAAATCCCTTCCAATCATTGATAAAAGCTCATTGACATGCTGATTCACCCTCTGCCTGTGTTTATAGTCCTTCGAAATAGACAGTTGACGGACCAACACGCTCATTGGTTGAAAATTGGTACTAATTGCCACACCCAATGGTATGGGGTGGGTTTCAACGTCAGCGCATTCACAGAGAAAGGGAACGGATAAACAGTGTTTTGAGGGTGCTTGTTGCTGCAATTCCTGTCTTGACCATTAGAAGTCCGAAATAACCTATTGTACCTTTAAGAGGGCACGTAGCTCGAACCTGACCGGGGTGAGAAAGCGGAGCGCCGCTACGGAACCCCTGCAGATCTTCCCCGGCCCTGCTGCCCTACTCCAGCACCTTCACCGACATTAGTTGATTCGTGCTTATCTTATTTCTCAATAGAGCAGTTTGAATGAGAGGCCAAAGGGCGTTTTCTCCGTTGAAAACGGGGTCGCGTATCTGCGGAAACGTCTGTATCGGGGAGATGTACTGTGCTGTGTGGGTTCAGGTGCTTAGTGCAGAACTGTGCTGGAGGAGCGAAGTGCATTAGTATACGGTTTTGTAGGTTAATTGGTACTCTGACACTCACTTGTTATTTCTTGTTTGGCGGAAAGCACTGGCAAATCGAGTGGAATTTATTGTGAAACTGATCAGTCAGACATTACGTGATCCGTCTGACTTGAGTTCTCGGGCAGTAGCCATTAGTCTTTGAAAACCGCGCACGAAAGCCTCAGCTTGTGTTTTGGCCTACATTTTCCCTGTCAATATATTGTTTTCAGGCGACATGTGGACTGATGTATTGGTCCCTGCCTGCTGTGAAGGAGTTGTTATGGCCGAATAAAAGGCTCTAAAAGATGTGGATCTGACAGAAACTGCACGACAGAGCCCTCCTCATCCCTCGCCTTGATCACTGCAGCATTCATCGCACTTTCTCCAGAGATCGCTGGAAGTTCCATGTTGTGGCGCTAGCGTCGTTTGCGTTGCGAGAAGTCGCATGACTTTGACACAGATTCCGGGGGGCTTTGCTTCATTTTACTGTATAGGGGGGGTCCCAGAAGCAGGAAGCGGAAGGTTGTGAATGTAGGTCAGGTGTTAGGGGTTGTGGTGGACACAGGAATGTGTGTAATTTTGGTTGCTGGCAGGCACCCTGTAGCCCCCAAAGGAAGGCTTTTGTATTTATATAGCAAACCCCCTAGCCTCTGCTCTACCCCACCGCTGTTCTCAAAAGCACCCAAATGGCATATCATTACCTTACCATTATCATATGCGTAACCATATAGTGGCTGAGCTGATACAGTGGTTTTATTTATTATCTATTCACTCATTTGCATTCATTAATTCAGTCTTTTGTTCATTATTTATACATAATCATTACATCATTTAAAAACTACAATGTTCTGTTTCCAGAAGACATTTGAAGGAATTTAAAAAATGTAGCCTACTGTAGATATTTAAGAAATATTTTGGCCCAGAATGGGTGAGAAGACGCATGCCTCTCTCGCTTGTTAGACTATCCTCGTTTCTGGTCTTCTACCCCGACTGCTTAATGATGCGAATAGCTCTTGAGGTAGGCGTTCGGGTGTCTATGATCGTCACAGGTTGAAGCGGAGTGCTTTTCATTAAAACATCGTACCTTAGATCTTTTACCTCGAGGCCGAGTTCACCTCAGTTTTACGGGCACCTGAGAGAACACGGTGTTCAGATCGGCTTCAAATGCGCACGCTGACACTAATACAAATAAGGGCTCTGCCACTTTTGGCGTAGAATCCCTTTTGAATCATTTTTACACTGACATAAAAGGGGGTGGGAGTGTGTTGTACGTGCTGTGTGAAAAACTTTGATTTGCAGATGGTGCTTTGGCAGTAGGCTTATTTTCTCTTGTTTGTAGCACGACTAAGGACAGCCTCATTGTGTTTACCAGAGACCGTACTGATGGTACTCAGCAGGAGATCCACGCAGTCCACCTGGGCATTTTTTTTTTGGTCTTTTTCAACACAATGGCTTTTTTTAATACGGGCATGTTTTGAAAGCCATACTTTCTGGATCAGACTGGATCATGTGGAGGCAGCTAATTGGCTGTTTGTAATATTGTTTGATGCAAGATATTGTGCGAAAGAGGCATATGAATAATAACCACCTCAACAATTGCCTATAAAACGTAATGTAAAATAGAAATGATTCTCTTTGGAAGCTGCTGTAGTGTGTATGTAAGAGGGTAAATAATATAATTTAGTGATTGACAGGGAGCAGTGTTGCTTTTGCTCTGAAGTCGAGTGGCCTTTTTCCACAGTCATTTTGTAATGAAATCTTGGGCCACCCACTCCCCACCCTCACACCTCCTGCTTGGAGGCCCTGGCAAACAGGAGCGATCGCTACGGTGCACTTTAGCCATGTTTTATTCTTCTCGCAAAGAAACCTGCAGGACCTCATTTGTGGCTATTCCTGTTTTTTTTTTTTTTCCCCACCTGGCCTACTTTCTGTTAATGCTGCCCTCCATTTCTTTGTCCTCCCTTCTTCTCTTTCGTTTCGTCCTCTAACAGCGACGGTGGAGTGCTACAACCCGAGGACAAACGAGTGGACGTACGTGGCCAAGATGAGCGAGCCTCACTACGGTCACGCGGGCACAGTGTACGGGGGCTTCATGTACATTTCAGGTGGGTTCCCGCGACGACCCCTATAGAAAACTCTGGTAAAACTCAGGGAGTTTTTAATCTCCGTTGATTTCATTGCCTTACCACTAACATTGACATCTATCTTACATTACATTACAGGCATTTAGCAGACGCTCTTATCCGACGTACAATGTAGTGCAAACTAACTATGTGTGGTTCTCTGATAGAGAACTTGATGACGATCGCACAAATTGGCCTTGGTGAGACTGCTTGTTCTCGTAACATTTGCTTTTTAACAACATATGGATGTCCTAGCCTCACTGACGTTTATCATTCATCTACTATAGGGATGAGCATAAGGGATGTGTATCTCATATCATATGTTGCCGGGACAGTAGCTGACTAATTTTCTATTTTCAGATGGAATGCATCATTTCCTATTGCTTCACTCGCATTACAGTCCAATTAAACACTCACTAAGACTGAGTAATGACTAAATAAGCCTTAGTTCAGATATTTCCAGCCGCCCGTAATAGATTAATACTGCTGGAACAGCTATTTGGAAGTGCCACGTTTGTCATTCCACCACAAGCAGGATGTTACAGAACTGAGTTTTTAATTGCATCCCTTAACCCTGCTAAGGTCTTAAGGCCATGCTTTTGTTTTGTTTGTTGTTTTCTGAGTGAATAATTAAAAGGGCAGGGGCACACTCTATACCAGGGAATCGCGGTCCTCAAGGTCCGAGAACTGCTGGTTCTCCACCCTCCCTTTACCTGGGAGTCAGGTGTGAAGACAGGCTGGCCAACAGGTAGCACTAATTGTTCAGCTAATTACCTATGAGAAAATAAAA
The DNA here is from genome assembly GCF_963514075.1 of Conger conger. Taxonomy (NCBI): domain Eukaryota; kingdom Metazoa; phylum Chordata; class Actinopteri; order Anguilliformes; family Congridae; genus Conger; species Conger conger. The sequence continues at coordinate 11,041,356 of NC_083766.1, read as the reverse complement.
TAAAACCAGGGCTGGATTTGGATTCGAGGTCCAGATTTGACGATTCCTATTCTATACTAACCAATTTCAGAACTTCAGCTGCTTCTCCCATGTATGTCTCACTGTGTGGTACCTTCTGTCTCCTGTATCTAGAACACGAGTCTGTATGCCTTGTTGAGATTCTTGTGTGCACGCACACAGAGCATGAGTAACAGAGACTGTCACAGTTTTGCGTTTGTGTGTAATACAGATTTGATGCGAGGCTGAGAAAGAGGTGTGTGTAGGTGGTGTTGCCGTGTTACTCAGACCAGTAGGAAGAGTGGCTTCAATTCACTAGGCAGAGCTCCTTATCTCTACTGTGTTCAGTTGTCAAACCCCCAGACTTCAGCCATTTAAAACTCTGCCGTAGACTCCACATCATCACGCACAGTCTATTATTAAACTAAATAGGGTTTCACGATAGATCGAAAGAGCAGAGCGTAATGTGTGGAAAAGGAAGTGGGCTCCTAATGAACGAGGTTGCGGGTTTCCTTCCATAGTAGAGAAATGCCATTGGGTCCTTCAGCAAAGTGACTTCACCTGAGTTCCCTCTGTAAAAATATGGTTGTATGAATGAATATAAAAAGAGCCTTGCGAGTATCCATGGGTAATAGAATCTGCCGAGCACGGTCAGACAGCGGTGGAGCTGATGATGTGGTCAGACTGCATGCTCCGGGATGTTTGTGCTTATCCTCAGTTCTATGTAGAATGGCTTACCTGATGAGCGCACTTGCCCACATAAAAACATAAAGGTTAATGAAATTGACTGTTCAGCGTGTCTGGACTCGTCTCGCTTACAGTGCAGAATGTAGCCAGCACTCTTGAACACTCCAAAGCCACATATTACTGAGGCCTGGCAAGCTGTATTACTATTTCTTTATGTGGGGGGAAAAACAGGTCATGCAATTGAACTCAAATGAAAAGTAAAATATACATAGATACTGTATTTATGTACCCATGCTTATGTATACACATGCACACGTACATACAACCATAAGTGTATGATATATAGGACCAGTGCGTACCTGTGACTATGCGGCAGAATTGCTGAGATGGGAACAGAGATGATACTGAAACTAGGCCTTAGCATTTTAGGACTGTGGGAATTAAACCTGCACATGGCAACTGGCACAGCTAATATAAACCACAAGGTCTCCGATTGAGGGAGATTGCTTGTCTGGTTCCGCCGAACCAGTTCAGTCCACTTCGGAGTAGTCCAGATCTGCAGACTGAACAGTGAACAACTCGCAGAGTCAGTCTGCCAGTGGAGTGAGTTGGTGCAGCGTTGCCTTAAACTGTGGCAAATGGTGTGGAAAGGCGTTTTCGGTTGGTTAAACAAATTCAGTAGAAAGGAAAGACGTGTGCTTTTGTTTTTGACAAAAATATTAATTAATTCCACAGGATTAACTCCCAATAGATCTTTTCTGTTAAATGATTTTCGGTTTTCAGTCATTGTCCCTCTTGATCAGTGTGTGCAATAATTTTGCCAAGTTTTACCTTTGGACCAGTGTGTGAATACTTGAAATATAGCATTGATGCACATCTGGCTTTCTCTTTTGTTTGTGCCCGTCATTTTTTGGAGGATCATGTTGTTCTCTTTTGTGATTTTTTTTTTTTTTTTATTTTTTTTTTTTTACTACAAATCTGCATAACAGTGCTTTCTTAATGGCACATTAATAGTCCCTGTAGCCTAGAATTGTTTTAACCAGACAGCTTAAACGCAGTTTATAATCATTGTTCAGTAGAGCATAGTTTATTCACATATTTTTTTCCCCTCTCGACGTGAATAATCGTACGCGTTTCCCGACGCGGTTAAACCGACCCATCTTCATTTGCGTCCTGCCGACGTTTGACGTGCCAGCTTGTGAGGCGTAGCGGAAACAGACCTGCTCTATCAGGCTGACCATTAAAAATGCTCCTGTGTATATTTGCAGAGATTAATGAGAGGTGGCCTGCGCCCCGACTCCTCCGCACGCACTGCGGATCCTCTCTGAACGTGCCCCCCTGCTCCGCGGGGTGGGCTCCCTCCCTCCCAGATGCATGCTGGGATTTTATTCCTCTTTATTTCCAGCCTTCCCTGTGGACTTGTCCTGGTTTTTCCTTGCTTTTAGCATTGTATCCCGTCTTTTTTTTTTTTCTGTGCCAGCCGCTATACGCTAGACAGTTTTGTGCGGCGTCGTTCATGCATTTGCAAGTATGAATATGTAAACTGCGATTGAATATTGTATGACTATGAAGAGGCTGTGTTTGTGTATTGAATGTTTTTTTTTTTTTCTGTGCTCGCTAGGGCTTAATGCTTAACTGGTATTGGGCGTAGATTTCCTCTTATCTGCAACAAGGGTTAAGAGAAGTGTATGTGAGGCTAGCTAGAGGGGATGGTGGCTGGCACGGAGTTTGAGATTTTTCCAGTGCAGGTACTGGGATTGTAAAGGAATGAGTTTATTGCTACAGCTGCAAAGAAGCAAACTGCTGTGCATGTTAGTGACAGGAGGCTTCTGTGTATTATGTGTATACCAGCCCTGAGCTAATCAGTCATACACACTGAGCTCCATTAGTCTAGGGACAAAGATTTGTTAAATTTTTTTCTTGATTTAGCTGTACTCCATAATTTTAGATTTGTGATCAAACGGATGTTTCAAACCGTTTCTTTCGGTAGACCTATTTTCGGCCTGTAGGAATTTGGTTCTTTGTAAAGTAAAACTTGTACTTCTAAAATTTAGGTCAATAACAATTTTTAACAAAGCAAAAGTTGAAACATACTGGGTAAAAACAAGGCAGGGCAATTCCCCCTTTGTTTGTAACTCTTACTTGATTGGTGTAAGGTTGATTGTATGAGATGGCCATCCAAGAACACTCAAGCAGATATAGTATTTTTCCCTACAGGCCGATGTCTCTGACTGTTTATTTTTCATAATGGCTTCCTTGACCTTCATTGGATGAAGTGGTCCTCATGTTGACAGACACCAGTAAGAGCCTAAGAGCAGAAAAACTGCACTGAACCATGTATCTTTAACCAATTGTTTGATTACAAATCACAAATTGTGGAGTAAATGGTAAATGGTTGGAATTTATATAGCGCCTTTATCCACAGCGCTGTACAATTGATGCTTCTCATTCACCCATTCATACACTCACTCACACACCGACGGCGATTGGCTGCCATGCAAGGGGCCGACCAGCTCGTCAGGAGCATTTGGGGGTTAGGTGTCTTGCTCAGGGACACTTCGACACAGCCCGGGCGGGGGATTGAACCGGCAACCCTCCGACTGCCAGACGACCGCTCTTACTGCCTGAGCCATGTCGCCCCACAGAGTACAGAGCCAGATCAAGAAAATTCAAGTAAAATCAAGTATTTGTCCCAAGACTTATAAAGCTCACTGTATATGAGAGGGCGCTTGTACATTAGAGGTGAATTCCAACATCAGTTTATAAACCAGTGAGCAAATTCAGATCATGCATTGTTTTAAATATTAACTAATTTAAACTGCAACTCCTATCGTTTATTTTTTGTTTAGTCACGCAAATAAGATGAATAATTTTGTGTGCATACATTTACTTTACATTTCAGGTGGAATCACACACGACACTTTCCAAAAGGAGCTGATGTGCTTTGACCCGGAAGCGGACAAATGGACTCAGAAAGCCCCCATGACCACGGTGCGGGGGCTGCACTGCATGTGCACGGTGGCGGACAGACTCTACGTGATCGGGGGGAACCACTTCCGGGGCACCAGCGACTACGACGACGTGCTGAGCTGCGAGTACTACTCGCCGGCGCTGGACCTGTGGACGCCCATCGCCGCCATGCTGCGCGGACAGAGCGACGTGGGCGTGGCCGTCTTCCAGAACAAGATCTACGTGGTGGGCGGCTACTCCTGGAACAACCGCTGCATGGTGGAGATCGTGCAGAAGTACGACCCGGAGATGGACGAGTGGCACAAGGTCTTCGACCTGCCCGAGTCGCTCGGCGGCATCAGGGCCTGCACGCTCACGGTCTTTCCCCCCGAGGACCTGAGCGGGTCGCCCTCCAGAGAGGGTCCGCTCTCCGCCCCTTGAGAGAGGAGGGGGGGGCTTAACCCCCCCCCTTCCCCCCTTCCCCCCTTCCCACTGACCTCCCCTCCTTTCTCTCCCTCCCGTCCCCAAAATACTGTTTGCACTTCCGTTTCGGACTACGCCTGTGCACCCCCACAATCCCTTGCTTAGTAGACTGTTTATACATGGCTGTTAGGCTGGCCTTCAGTTCGTACTCATTTGATGACAACTACTGACACTTTCAGAAAACCTTTATGGTAAAAGGAACAACATGGATGCAGTTTCACTTAATTGCATTTTTTGGCAGGAATACTTAATGCCATTGAAAACCAACTTGGCAATTACATTTTTTTACCTGATGTCTTTAGAGTTTATGCCCAGTGTCCTTTGAGGTTTTATTTGTTAATTGGGGATTGGGTGGATAGTGACAATATCAGTTCTTCGTACAAAGGTAGATTTCTTTACACTACAACAGGGGTTAAGGCTATTAACCCACGGAAAGGGATGAAAGGTTTAATCTCAGGGGATGGCCGGCACCCCAGTTCCTCCAAAAAGTTTTTTTTCTGCAGGTGGTATTAACCATTAATAAAATGGTATTTTCTAAATTTTCTAAGATTTTGGAGAAAAAAATCTTTTTTTCAATGTTCAGTGACTTAATGCCAGAAAATTCTAATGTTTCCTTGTTGACTCAACCATGTGTTAAAAAAGAAAAACCTTTCTCTGTCCTCCCAAGGTGCAAAGTAACAGTTCACCCAGATTGACATGTGACAATCTCATTGTGAGAATGTAACAATTTTACTGGGCAATGAATAAAGATGCACTGGCAGCAGTTTGCACAGTACTTTTACTTTTTGATCTCTCCACCATGCAGGAAATATAACAGTTCAAACCCCTATATCTGAGATGTTTCTACTTTGTAAAATCTTAGGGTGAAGAGTGTCGGGGGAAGAGAGGTTTAAGTGTAATAGGTTTATTTTCTGAATCCATCGGTTCCGACAAACAATATCCTTGTTAAGATGTTCAGCACTCTGAATACTGAACACAAGTGGTATCTTGTGCTAGAATCCCTCACTTAACCTACATATAAAATATATTTTCTGTGATGTAAATCAATAATTATTATGAAGAATGACAATTATCAATTAAATTGTTGTATTATTGGATAGGTCAGTCTACAGGAAACTGGTGGAATCAACCAACAAGTCAAAACAAACTATTGGATTTCAAGATTAAATGAATTAATGAAGAAGGAGATGATTAGAATTCTTTATTGAATGTAGGCTCACTACTTCTAATTTACAAAACAGGAGACATTAGACAAGACATTAAACTGCAAATACCAGAAGAGGTAAAACCAGACCGTGCCAGAGTTTTACCCCAGGAACCAGCACCAAAATAAAAAGGAAAATCCTTCTCCTCCAAAGATCCAAATTCACACAAACTTCTCCTGCGGCCATCTTAAATACCTTAGCCGGGCTACCCATCGATGCTTGCCCTGATTGGGAGATACTGAGTTAAGGTGTGGATGGAAGGGGGGTATCATACTTCTTTATAGCAAGAACTAGCACATGTAAGAGGACAATGCACTTATTAATTAATTTGATCTTATATTGTTGAAAGCAGGGCTAAGCACTATTATATTATTATGAAAAGAGTGGTTAGTAGTTTCTTTTTAATGAGACCAAACATGAATATGAACAGTTATATTTACTTCTGCTTCCGACAACAGAGGTCATATTTTCTGATTTCTGATTAGACAGATTCTGTCGCTTCCTTGGTACAGGTATAAGGGGTTTTTCGTATAGTGTTGATTCTAGGCTTTTGATTGCTTTTGGAGTCTGTTATTGACATTTGTCAAAATGAGGATAAAAATTTTCCCAATGACAGTCCAGGGAGTCATTACTGAAAGGCATAAACAGAGACATTGGCCAAGCATTACGCTAAGGAAAATGAACTATTTGGAACATGATTTAGAAGACAGAGAGCACTGGTGTCCTCCGTAATTTCAAAGGGGTTGGTCTGGCAATCAAAAGCCTAGAAAAAGGACTACATACTGAAAGCTTTCTTATACCTGCACCAAGGAAGTGATTGAATACACCTGACTAATCAGAAACAGCAGAGAAGCCAACTGTCCAATAACTTTTGTTCCTCTACAATGAAGGGACTATGTGTAAAAAGGTATGTAATTTCAATACCAATCACCCAATCCGGATGTCTTTTAAAATGCAATCTGTACAGAGCCGAAAGATTGTATCACTGTCCAAATACTTATGGACCTCACTGTAAATTTGGTCATACGTTGTGAAGTATTGCAGTATCTTTTGTGAACATGATAATATATTTCATGCCAGTACATTGGCATTATATCACATTTTTAGTTAGGGAAAATTCTACAACAATGAGCATTTATAGCTTCAAACAACAGACCTAATAAGGTTCTTTATTTTTCTGTTTATGAATTTGATGTTTCTGGCACAACACTCTGGCCACCTGTGCCAGTACTTAAGCAGTCTTTAATGGCACCTTATGGTTTTCAGTTTGAAAAATCAATTACATGTGGCAGAGGGGAAAGCAGATGCTTTGTTTCAGATCTTGTGTGGCTCAAAACTTAATTTAATTAACCAAAGATCCTCAGTCTGAGACTGCCGTGTATGGCGTGTCTTGTTTTTCTTGCTGTCCGTAGCCGTATCTCCTACCCTTGGTAAAGGGAAATAATTGCTCTAGCATGCCTAATTTTCTTTTTCCATATTGAATATTGACTATCATTAGTTTAGGTGACTGAAGGGACTCGCTATGAAAAATCAATCAAATCAGCTAGGCCTGAAACGTCATTTATATGTGTTCAGAATATGGATGCTCTCACAACAATAGAAAGCAATCATTCTATTATTAGTAGTATACAGCATTATGTCATCCCATAGCTTGTTCATTGTTAACTTTCTTAACAAAACACCTGAAAAAGGTGTTTGCAGTGTGTTTGTAAGCTGTGATCTTTGCTACTCTGAAAGTGTTTAAGCTGTGCGCAAAGAAATGTGAGAATTAAATTGGCCCCTCAATGGCAGAGTGTATGTGAGAAAGGGTGGGGTGTCAGTTGAGTCACATGCTGATGTAAATTTTTTTGCGCAGACACCCCGTCTGCTGCGAGGACAACCCTGTGTCACTGCTTCACACTAAAGGAGATAATTGGGAAGGTAGTGTCGGGCCCCCACCCTCTCACTCTTGCACTCAGATGTGATCCTCAAATCAACCTCGCATTCCCTTCTTTTCTTCAAAGGAAATCAGAGGGCTGTAATGAGCCCTTCTGGCGCATTTTTTAACTAATTGTCTCTGTCCTGACTAACCTAGTCCGCCTGGCCTGATTGACCTAATTAGAGTCTGAGCAGCGCTTGAGGCACTGCCTGTTGGCCGGGACGCCGTCTACAGCTCTGCGATCCTGTCTCTTATCTTTTTAAAACTCTCATCTGGATCAGCTGATGCTCCTGTCCCCTGTCCCTCCTCAACACCTGGCCATCTGCTCAGTCATCTGTCTCCCTCCACACGGATGAGGTTGGATGGCTTGGGTGGGGGAGGGGGGGGGATGCCAAAAATACTCTGAGGTTGAAGGAGAAAGTTGACTGCTGCAGCTGAGGGTGATGGTGACTGGAAGCCAAGGCTGCGAGTGAAAGTGAAGGAGAAGGTCGACTGGGAGCGAAGCCTGAAGGTGACTGTTCAAGTTTTCTGAAAAATAAATAAATAAATAAATGTTTTTTCATTCAGTGATATCAGATGGAACTACAGTACAACACACACACATTTTAGACATCACAGAGGATGAAATGCCTTATGAATGTACTTGGACTTGACAACACACTGTATAATGCCCCATTGATTTTAAACTTCAGTTTCTTTTGGACCACAATTAGTCTATTTGGCAGTGTCTTCATTTATTTTTTGAAGAGGATTACAGTTCAGGGAAGGTGTAAGTGACATAATTTTCAATGTCAAATCATACAGGCTAGGCTAGCTGTAGCCTAGCTATGTAGCCATAAGTGTTATTCCATTTCATTGTGCTGAATTTTGTATCTTTTTGACTAGTGTTTTCCATTTGTTTGAGACAAAGTATGCAGATAGCACACATTTTACGAATCAGATAATTTAGCCAACATGTTGGACTTCACAGTGCAATTTGTTTTTCCACATTAATGTTAGCAAATAGGCTGAAAGTGAAAATTACGCACACACTAGTCTCTAAACTCTGCAAAGAATGGTGCAAAAAAACTAAAAATCCAGTTAGCAGCAGATCTGCAGACAGTCAGAGGAGATTGGCCAGACTGGTCAAAGCTGACAGGAAGACGACAGTAACACAAATAACCACACATTACAAGAGTGGTATGCAGAAGAGCATCTCTGAACATACAACGCATCATAACTCTTAAGTGGATTGGCTACAGCAGTAGAAGTCTAAAAAATAAGTCTAATAGATACATAATAAAGTGCTCAATGAGTGTATTAGCCAACGCATTGCTGTGACACATTTAATAACAATGTATTTTAGCCTGATGTTTCACTTTACCATTAAGACAATGTGTGTACGTTGGAGGTACAATAGGTCATTTCGGACTTAACGGTCAAGAGAGGAATTGCAGCAACAAACACGCTCAAACCACAACACTCTTTATCCCACCCCTTCTCTGTGAACGCGCTGACGTTGAAATGCCATTGGCTGTGGCAATTGGAACCAATTTTCATCCAATGAGCTCAAATTATTGTACAGCTTTTGGTAGAGTGCCCGCCCGTCAACTGCATATTTAGAATGTTGGCCCATTGGCACAGATGCCATATTTAGCCAATCCTTTCCTATTTATGCATTATTCTATTTCAAGTTCTACTTCATATTTTTCAGACCATCAGCACAGTTGAGAATATTGATATCCCTCATGCTCAGTCAGTGACGTGACTGCGTAGGCTGACATGCCCCTGCACCCCGCCTGTCAGTTAACACTCTGCCCCTTACCTTCTGAGAGTTTTCTGCTCTGCAGCATCTGATGTTCAGACTGCTAACTTGCAGGTCTAGATCAGGAAGTGCCAGTGTCATTTACCTGTTGGTCGGAGTGCAAAATTACCTTTCAAGGTTAAGAAGGTTTTCTCCATCCCTGTCTGTTTTTGTTTGTATAAGAGAATAATTTTGTTATTGTTACGACCCAGTCTAGGTGAAACTATTACAGGATAAAGGATAGGGAAATTGGCTGGGGAATAGGCAATAGAATGAAAACTGCAGACCAATGAGTAACTCTGGTCCCAACAGAAACTAACTAAACTTGGCTATTCCTCAAATCCTTGAACACTGAACTTCTTAGCACTTCATCTGCAGGATGCAATCAAGTCTGAATAGTGTATCCCCAACGGAGATTTATATTTCCACCCAGAGTCACCTTCAAAAAAGATAAAGGAAAAATAACAAAGCAAAATAACAAAATATTGTCCCGAAGGAAGGAAGTGTGATTCAGCAGGGAACACTGTAACTAACCGGCGTCAATACATCGAGCAGATTAGAGGGGCAAAACAAAAGTCAAAGTTGGGGTGAGCGAATTAGGGTCAAACACAAGAAATTCACTGGGGCAAACAGAGCAAAAGGCTAAGGCAAGAAGCAGAGTCAAATAAAACAGGTCAATGGTCAAACACAAAATCCAAGCGGCAAACAAATCAAAAGGGGCCAGTCAAGAACTGAAAGTCAAACAAACACAAAGTCAACGATTTAGGGGAGAGCAGGGCATATTGTCACACTTTTTACTCTTGTTCTACTGCTAGGGGGTAAACTGCTGCTTTTGTTACTTCAGAGGTTTCATGACTTGTATACAGCAGTAGTGGGAGAAAGTGAGTTCCATCCATCCGAGACTGTAAACTTTATGTTGCCAGTAACTCATCATTGGAGGACCCCAATGAACCCAGATTCATTCTCACTCTGGGACTGCACAGAGAGCACTATTCTGCTGAAAGAATCCACCTTTAGTCACACCAAAATATTCAGTTTAAACCCCCTTGTCCTTTTCAGTGTTGCTTTTTTCCCTTTATTCTTAATTTTATTTTATGGGTTAGGAATTTTTACTTAAGCCTCATAAAGATGACTAATGTGGGTTGTGGGTTAAGTTGGCCAAGGTGAATAAGTATAGCACAGTTATCCGCAGAATGCTTTGGTATTCTCTATGGATGTTGATATGGTTTTTAGTTTTAATTGATAAAAACATGCTGCCAGCTGAGAGACTGTGTCATGCGTTTTGTAGTGAGAGGCACTGTTGTGGATTAGTAAAAAGTGTTGTTAATTTATTTATTCATTTTTGCTGTCCATGATACCTAATGCAGAGTTGGCAAAGTAGAATTCATTCAAGTAAATTAGGGTGAATACAAATTAAACCAGTATAATTTTTCTGTTTAAAATCTCTCCCTCCCTTACTCTTTTCCATATGCATGTAGCACTTGACCTTGTGATGTATGACTGAGGACTGTCATAGACAGTGAAAGACAGTGGGTTTTGTTGTCTTCTAAATCCACTACAAAGATATGTTTCACTAAATATTATTACTATGAAGTTTGTGATATTAAGTGTCTGGAGGGGAGGTAAAGGACTTGGAGCTGTGGTGATTTTATTGTTATTCTATTCATCTCTTATTTCAGGAATCTCTTGTGCTAATCCCGTTTTAAATCTCTAAGCTACCAGCCACTGAATAAGTTTCAGCTGATATAAGTATGCTCTGATGGAAACTAACTTTGTCCCAGATGATACCATACCTAGGCTGCTCTGGCCCATCCATCTGCTGGTGGAATCATGGTGTTGGAGAACTCCTACCCCTCCTCCAGCTCTTACTCTCGTTTTATTTTCTTTTTTTTAAAGATTTTTTTCCCCATTTTCTCCCAATTTGGTAGCCAATTGTACCCTATGTATTCCAATCACCCATGTTACAATGTACCGTCACTCGGCAGCCCAGGAGGTTCAGGATATTAGAGAGCAGTAAAAGAGGAGCATGATGTGACTCCCTGTAGTGTCGTGGCTAAGGTACATCACTGGGAGCCTGAAGGTTGGTGATTAGATCCCCAGTGTAGCCACGATAACATCTGTACAGCTGTTGGTCCCTTGAGCAAGGCCCTTAACCTTGCATTGTTCCGGTGGGGCTTAGTCTAATCAACTGTAAATCACTCTGGATAAAAGTGTCAGCTAAATAATAAGTTATTCATTTTATATATTTATCATGCCCTTTTTCAGTTAGAGGGGAGCTTCCTTGCTTGCCGCAGGTTTGGAACAATGCTGCCAATGTACCACACACATTGTTCTGTCCGAGAACATAACATCAGCGGTGACCCGGTTATGCAGGTTCTTCCTCTACAACATCCGGAGAATCTGCCCCTTTCTCACCCCCAACTCAACCCAGCTCCTGGTCCAAGCGATGGTTTTGTCCCACCTGGACTACTGCAACTCATCCCAGCATCTGCCATCAGACCCCTCCATCTTATCCAGAATGCAGCATCTCGTCTGGTCTTCAACCTTCCAAAACACTCTCATGTTCTCATGTCCCCCTGCTTACTTCCCTCCACTGGTTGCCTGTCATGGCTCGCATCAAATTCTAAAACATTGGTGCTAGCTTTCCAAGCAGTTAAGGGGTCAGCCCCAGCTTACCTCCAAAAGATCATCAGACCATACACGCCTGCCAGACCTCTTCGTTCGGCCACCACAGGATGCCTGGCGCCTCCCCTTCTCCACACTTCCACCTCCCGCTCACGACTACTGTCTGTTCTGGCTCCACGGTGGTGGAACAAACTCCCTGTGGAGGTCTGAACAGCAGAATCTCTTACCACCTTCAAGCGCTGACTGAAGACACACCTCTTCAAGCCCCACCTCTCCCCGCCCCTCCCTACCACCCTGTAAAGCTTAACTGTTCTCTTTACTTGTGTTATTACGCTAGGATGATACCTTTGCTAGTTTTGTTAGGCTAGGTAAACTGTTTATTCATAAATTTGAGTAATACCCTAGTCCTTACCTTTGCCATACAGCTAGCAGTTGAAATTGTAGGGTCTTTCAGCGCTCTTATCCCTGGTTATGGGTATGCACTTTGCACTTTTTTGTATGTTGCTCTGGATAAGAGCGTCTGCCAAATTCCCTGAGCTGGTTGATTGAGTGTGTAGATATCAAACTGCATCGCAGTTTAGCTTCCCGCATGGTGGCGTTTTCTTCAATTGAGGGCAGATTTCCAGGTTGAGCTTGGCTCAACAGTGAGCTCCATGCATGGCCCTGGTGATTCGCACCTCCTTCCTGTCAGCTTGGCCAACAATAATGCAAAAATTCAGAGCACTGTGATCTGGGACCACACGCTAATCTACATTCCAATCTAAAAATGGTGGAGGGAGTCATTGCGAAATGTGATGGTTGCGGCTTCATTGGTACTCGAGCCAATGTTATTCAAGGACATTAACCTTTATGTTCTTCAGCTGCTCAAATGTTGCCTTGTGTTTGGGATCCTTGTTCTGTTGAACAGTTCTGTTGCAGTATTTACATGTATATTTCTTTATTCATTCTTCCTTCATTCTTAACAAGGTACCCAGTCCCTGCTGATGAAAAGCATCCTCACAGCATGGTGCTGACACCATCATACCTCACTGCATACAAATGATGTCACTTGAGGTAAGGACTGTGTAAGGTTTGTGCCACACATAACACTTTCAATTGTTTGCCAAAAAGCTCTGTAGACAAATAAGGCAATTGTGTACTCATCTAGGCAATGGTTTTCATCTGTGCTGTCAGAGGGATTGAATTCATATGCAAACAGCCTGATTTTTTGTAACATAACACCACATGACACAAGTATCTCGGGGTCTTGTTCACGAGTGAGGGTAGAAGGGAGCGTGAGATCGACAGGCGGATCGGTGCAGCGTCAGCAGTAATGCGGGCGTTGCACCGGACCGTTGTGGTGAAGAAGGAGCTGAGCCGGAAGGCGAAGCTCTCGATTTACTGGTCGATCTACGTCCCAACCCTCACCTATGGTCACGAGCTTTGGGTAGTGACCGAAAGAACGAGATCGCGTATACAAGCGGCCGAAATGAGCTTCCTCCGTAGGGTGGCCGGGCTCAGCCTTAGAGATAGGGTGAGGAGCTCGGACATCCGGAGGGAGCTCGGAGTAGAGCCGCTGCTCCTTCGCATCGAAAGGAGCCAATTGAGGTGGTTCGGGCATCTCATCAGGATGCCTCCCGGGCGCCTCCCTTTGGAGGTTTTCCGGGCTCGTCCAACTGGGCGGAGACCCCGAGGGAGACCCAGAGCCCGCTGGAGAGATTATATATCTCTCCTGGCCAGGGAACGCCTCGGGATCCCCCAGGAGGAGCTAGAATGCGTTGCTGGGGAGAGGGACGCCTGGAATACCCGGCTTTGCCTACTGCCCCCGCGACCCGACTCCGGATAAGCGGGTGACGATGGATGGATGGATGGACACCACATGAACCATAATCTTTGAGTTTCATTGTTACCAAGTAAACTATATATACATAACGAAAATTCATAGTATCATTTGTAATTCAAATATAGGATAAACTGTCAGGGATTTATTCATCTTAACACAGCCCTGTTAAAAAAACGCATCCAGAATGTTTTGAAACAAAAACAAAGTAGAGTTCTAACAGTTAATTTAGTTGACGTTGAAGAGACGTCAAAAATTCGCACCTGAATGAGTTTGAACGGATCAGTTTTTATTGGCTTATCGTTTTTAAATTTTAAAGACTGTAACAAGACCAGTTACTGCGGATGGAAATGTAAAATAAAACAATAAAATAAAAAACGTAATTCGTAAGGAACGTTCAGCTTATTTACGAAATGTGTTTATTTGCGAACATTTCTAGGCAACACAATGCAAAAATAACGCACGTCACAGTAAAATAACAGTTATAGGTTTGGAATTTTTGAATTTCATGACGTGATGTACACTGAATATTTACCGCCAAATTAATCCTTCAAAACAATTACAATACTGAACAAGACAGTTTTTGTCCGGTAAGTAGCCTACTTAATTTTGATGTTATTATGTTTGAATTGTCCATGTTATCTACTTATGTACATTAGTATCACTTGGTTCCTTTCATAAGTCGTTCTTTTGCGATAAACATACCTGGGATAGATATAATATAAAACTGAGTAACTACTATTTAAAATCTAATTAAATATAAACATATATCAGATAAAAATAAATTCATAAATAATGGGTCAGCCCAGAATATGGATTACTGTATATGGAAATATCAGACATCATGTAGAAGTGTTTCACAACCACTGAATATACTTAAATATTTTGAGATTTCTCAAAATAACATTTGAGGGTTTTGTTTGAGTTAAGAATAAGATTAGATAGATAGATAGATAGATAGATAGATAGATAGATAGATAGATAGATAGATAGATAGATAGATAGATAGATAGATAGATAGATAGATAGATAGATAGATAGATAGATAGATAGATAGATAGATAGATAGATAGATAGATAGATAGATAGATAGATAGATAGATAGATAGATAGATAGATAGATAGATAGATATTCATCCCGAGGGAATTTAGGATAGAATTTAACATGATTCATTTCAAATTCACTGATATTGAATTCATTCATGAATCAATGAATGAGGAATAAAGTAATGTTCCTCATTCAGTTAACAATCATGATATGATTTTATTTTATTTTATTTTTTACATATGGGCCCAGGTTGTTGATGATGAGCAAGGTATTCCCATGGATTGGACCGAGCAAGGTCATCCCATGGATTGGACAGAACAAGGGGATCCCATGGATTGGACAGGACAAGGTCTTCCCATGGATTGGACAGAGCAAGGTGATCCCATGGATTGGACAGAGCAAGGTGATCCCATGGATTGGACAGAGCAAGGTTATCCCATGGACAGCATGGAGCTTGCTTTGGATATGGAAGCTCTAACCATCACCTGACATTAGCCTATAACATCGGCTATGCAGACCAGAGATTGGCCAATAACATTGGCTATGCAGACCAGAGATTGGCCCATAACATCAGCTATGCAAACCAGTGATTGGCCGATAACATTGGCTATGCAAACCAGTGATTGGCCCATAACATCAGCTAAATTGAGATTTTCCCATAACATTTGTTAGCCAGAGCAAACGTCGGCCACGATATGGGCTGAGCAGGGAAGACATCAGCCCGTAACATTGGCAGTGCAGAGCAGACACTGGCCCATAACATCAGCTGTGCAGAGCAGAGATTGGCCATGAACATTGGCTACGCAGAAGAGGCAGCTCTTCCCATTGCCTGCATGGAGAGGTCTGCTCTGTCCATTGACTGCACAGAAGAACAAAGGTAGTGGTTTTTACTTCATTTCATTTCATTTGGGCGTTTGTGTTTTCTTCTTGGGCACTCAATCTCAAATTCAGCATGTTTATCTGTCACTCATGTCCATTCTATAGCCCGGAATTCCCAAGCTGTAGGAGGATCCAGGAGCAACACATCAGCCAGGATGTAACCCAGAGGGATCACACTGTCCTTGGGTAAGAATGGCATTCAGTTCATTCAAACTGTACAATGGTAAAACATGTTCATATTAAAAATAAATAAAAAATAAATCTGTTGGTTTTACCATCTTTAAATTTCGTTTTCTCATTTAATCTGAAATATTCTTCATAAATTATTATTGATCAGACCACTATTATATATTATATATTATTGTAGTAATTTAGCAGTTTGTAAATATAGATGGAGTTAGATGTAGATTCGAATTTATGTGCCAGTTTATAGTCCAGCAACACAATGGCAATAGCATTGGGTGCAGTTCTGTGTTGGGGGAGCCTTGCAGGTATCATGATTGGGCTGATGTCTGTTGAAGGAGAGCTGGTGAATACAGATGTAACAGAGACCAATGCCAGCATTTAATATAAAATTGTCTCCCTGTAATATATGTTTGGAACCAGTTAAGAGCACATCCAGAGAGACCAATGCAGTTCAAGGCGATTGATTAGAATATTGTTGTCAATTGTGTCAAAAGCTGCACTGAAATCTAAAAAGACTAAGAACAGAAACCCTGTTAGCATCAGCATTGAGTCTCAGATCATTAACTATCTTAGGTAGAGCGGTCTCTGTGCTGTGTTTAGATCTGAAACCTGACTGGAACTTCTCTAAAGTCTCTCTATAGTATGTTTTCATTCAGAAAGATGGTACATTGATTAACAACTACCTTTTAAAGTATCTTGCTCAATAAGTTGAATATACAGTCAGGTCCATAAATATTGGGACATCGACACAATTCTCCTCTTTTTGGCTCTATACACCACCACAATGGATTTGAAATGAAACGAACAAGATATTTCAGCAGACTTTCAGCTTTAATTTGAGAGTATTTACACCCAAATCAGGTGAACGGTGTAGGAATTACAACAGTTTCTATATATGCCTCCCACTTTTTAAGGGACCAAAAGTAATGGGACAATTGGCTGCTCAGCTGTTCCATGGCCAGGTGTGTGTTATTCCCTCATTATCTCATTTACAAGGAGCAGATACAAGGTCTAGAGTTCATTTCAAGTGTGCTATTTGCATTTGGAATCTGTTGCTGTCAACTCTCAATATGAGATCCAAAGAGCTGTCACTATCAGTGAAGCAAGCCATCATTAGGCTGGAAAATCAAAAAAACCCATCAGAGAGATAGCAAAAACATTAGGTGTGGCCAAATCAACTGTTTGGAACATTCTTAAAAAGAAAGAACGCACCGGTGAGCTCAGCAACAACTGTGGTGGATGACAGAATAATTCTTTCCCTGGTGAAGAAAAACCCCTTCACAACAGTTGGCCAGATCAAGAACACTCTCCAGGAGGTAGGTGTATGTGTGTCAAAGTCAACAATCAAGAGAAGACTTCACCAGAGTGAATACAGAGGGTTCACCACAAGATGTAAACCATTGGTGAGCCTCAAAAACAGGAAGACCAGATTAGAGTTTGCCAAACAACATCTAAAAAAGCCTTTACAGTTCTGGAACAACATCCTATGGACAGATGAGACAAAGATCAACTTGTACCAGAATGATGGGAAGAGTAGAGTATGGAGAAGGAAAGGAACTGCTCATGATCCAAAACATACCACCTCATCAGTGAAGCATGGTGGTGGTAGTGTCATGGCGTGGGCATGTATGGCTGCCAATGGAACTGGTGCCCTTGTATTTATTGATGATGCGACTGCTGACAAAAGCAGCAGGATGAATTCTGAAGTGTTTCGGGCAATATTATCCACTCATATTCAGCCAAATGCTTCAGAACTCATTGGACGGCGCTTCACAGTGCAGATGGACAATGACCCGAAGCATACTGCGAAAGCAACCAAAGAGTTTTTTAAGGCAAAGAAGTGGAATGTTATGCAATGGCCAAGTCAATCACCTGACCTGAATCCGATTGAACATGCATTTCACTTGCTGAAGACAAAACTGAAGGGAAAATGCCCCAGGAACTGAAGACAGTTGCAGTAGAGGCCTGGCAGAGCATCAACAGGGATGAAACCCAGCGTCTGGTGATGTCTATGCGTTCCAGACTTCAGGCTGTAATTGACTGCAAAGGATTTGCAACCAAGTATGAAAAAGTGAAAGTTTGATTTATGATTGTTAGTTTGTCCCATTACTTTTGGTCCCTTAAAAAGTGTGAGGCACATATACAAACAGTTGTAATTCCTACACCGTTCACCTGATTTGGATGTAAATACCCTCAAATTAAAGCCGAAAGTCTGCAGTTAAAGCACATCTTGTTCGTTTCATTTCAAATCCATTGTGGTGGTGTATAGAGCCAAAAAGATGAGAATTGTGTCGATGGCCCAATATTTATGGACCTGACTGTAGGTATGTAGTTGCTTAGGACACTAGAATCTAAATGTAATTTCTTCGAAAGAGGTTTCACAGCTGCTGTTTTAAAAGCCTTGGGAAAAATGTCATCGATGTATTGACTCTTTAGAGCAGTTGTATAGACACTCTTAAAAACATTTTTTTATTTAAACGTGGTTGGAATAGGGTCAAGATGATATGTTGAAGGTACTCTGTGCTACAATTTTACAAAGCTCTGCCTCAGAAATGCTTGTAAAGCTTCCAATAGTGGCTGGCTTGTTACACAGCAGATCATCTAAGTTGCTAGTGTTTCTAAGCACTGATGGTTACTTTATTATTAAAAAAATGTTCACACTTTGAGGCAGCTTGGCTAAGAATTTGAGAGACTGGCCTGGGATTTAATAATCGATCGATAGTTGAAAACAGCACCCTGGAGTTGCTGCCATTCTCTGCAATGGACAAAATTAATTGCACAAATTGAGCAGAAATTGAAATATAGTCATCATTTAAATATTTACTGCCTGAAGTCTTCAACCCATAGACATAATCAGATGCTGATACTCTGCCAGGCCTGTTCTACAGCCATTTTCACTTCCTTCTTGTTTTGTGGGCTATTTGTCTTCAGTCTGGTCTTCAGCAAGTGAAATACATGCTCAATTGGAGGTCAGGTGATTGACTTGACTTGCCAGTCTCGCCAGTTTTTGGGCTTGGTTGCTTTGGCTCATTGTTTTGCAGCATTTGCTTGGATCTGAGGAGTCAAGATGTTTCTGTGTACTTCAGCATTCATCCTACAGCTGGCGTCAGCAGGAACATCATCAATGAATACAACTGAGCCTATTCCAGTACATGCCGAAGCGATAACACTACCTCCACCATGTTTGACAGATGAGGTGGTATGCTTTTGATCATGAGCTGTTCCTTTTTTTCATCACAATTTTTTCTCTTTCCATCACTCTGGTATAGGTTGATCTTTGTCTCATCTGTCCAAAACTTTGTTGCAGAACTCTAAAGGCTTTTTAAAGGTTTGCTAACTGTAACCTGGTAATTCTATTCTTGAGGCTTGGCAGGGGTTTGCATCTTGTGGTGAGCCCTCTGAGGTTATTGTGGCATTGTCCTCTCTTGATGGTCATATTTGACACATCTACATCTATATCCTCGGGAGTGTTATTGATCTGTTGAACATTTACTGTAGAAAGGGACTTTCCTTCACCATTCGAAGAATTCTGTCATCCACTGCACTTCCATGGTCTGCCAGGTTGTTTACCATTGCTAATCTCACCAGTGCATTCTTGCTTCTTAAGAATGTACCAAAAAGTTGGTTTTGACTCATCAAATGTTTTGGCTATGTCTCTATTGTGATTGATTTATTCAGATTCGTTTTCCCTTCATTCATACCTGTTCTTCATTTCAGTCAATTTGTCAGTGCATTTTTACCCGCCTGTTTGCCTTAGTTCTTTGCCAGATTGTTATGTGTCTTTATCATTATCATTTATCATTCTTTCCAGTTTTTTTTTTTTCTTTGCCTGCCTGTTCTGTGCATTGCCTCCCTTTATGTACCCCAAGTTTTCTGGATCTGCCTTTGGTGACCCATTGACATCACCAAACTATTGCATTCTTCTTTTGTGATGCTTTTCCAGGCTGTTACGGTACTGCTGCCTCTTTCAGTTGTTGTTTGTTTAAGGGGGGGTTCCCTTCAATCTCGTCTTCAGGAGGTAAAATGTATGCTCAATTGGGTTAAGGTCTGGTGATTGACTTGGCCAGTCTAAAACCTTCCACTTTTTCTCTGTACTGAATCCTTTGTTGTGTTGGCAGTACGTTCCTCCCAATTAGCTTGGATTCATTTCTCCTTAAGTTGGCAGACAGAATGCATTTGTAGACTTCTGAATTCATACTGCTGCAACCATCATGAGTGACATCATCAATAAATATTAGTGAGCCCACTCCAGAAGCAGCCATGGAAGCCCAAGTCATGACACTTCCTCCACTGTGCTTCAAAGATGAGCTTGTATGTTTTGGATCATGAGCATATCCCTTCTTTCACCACACTTTGGCCTTTCCATCACTTTGCTAGAGGTTAATCTTGGTCTCATGAGTCCATAAAACTTTGTTGCAGAACTTTTGTGGCTCAGCTCTGTACTTCTTTGCCAACTGTAATCTTGGTTTATGATTCATACTACTAATAAGTGGTTTGCATCTTGTGGTATAGCCTCTATATTGCTAAGTCTTTGAATGGTTGATACCTTCACCCCTGTCCTGTTTAGATTGTGATGTCACTGACTGATGTTTCAGGGTTTTTTCTTCACAGCTCTCACAGTTTTTCTGTCATCAACTGCTGTTTTTTCCCCGGTCAACCTGTTTTGATGTCTGTTGCTCAGTACGCCAGTGGTTTCTTTCTTTTTGAGGACATACCAAGTTGTTGTACAAGCTATCCCCAATGCGTTTGCAATGGCTGTGATTTGTTTCCCCTCTTTTATAAGCTTCAAAAAGGCTTGACTTTCTCCAAAAGCTCTCTGATCTTCATGTTGATTTATCTTTTCTAACAAATGCAGTCTTCACAGGCGAGATCCAAGGCTAAAACCCAGAGTTCTAAGTTGTTTAACAAATCTAAATAAAAATACTAGAAAATAAAAGTGGATCTGTCATCTCATGCACATCTTTTGACCTCAAACACAATTGTCTTCAGTGTTTAGCAAAAACAAAGGAGTTGACCTTGCTGTTCCAATACTTTTGGAGGGAACTGTAAACACGATGAAATAAAAGCTGATTGTACTTTTGTCTCAATTTCATCTTTTAATCTCAAATCCAAATGCCTCCTGTATATCACAAAAATAACTAATTCCCATTACGATTAGCATACTTTTGGAGGGTTCCTGTATTCACAAATCCTCTGGATATCCTCTACTTTATACTCTATATATTTAGAATGGGGGGATTCCTTATTTTATACGTATGTATATGGTGTTCTCAGCCTGCTTCTTATTCTATAAACCAATGGTTTTGCTTATTTAATGACAACTTCATAATATTGCTGTTTTAGTTCCCATTTTATTTCCTGAGAGTATATTTAATTTATATCATGCATTTTCTTTTTCATTCATAGTTCTTAGTTAATTATCATGTCAAGTGAAGCATTATGCTCTGTTTCTAATAATTTCAGGTCCTGCTGTAATTCAATCCCTTAATCCCATATCTCAGACTCATGTCTCCTAGGCCCTATACCCAAAAAGCTATTGAAGGAGCTTCTGTCTGTTTTTGGTCAAACAACTCTTCACATAATTAAGTCTACTGTCATCAGGTTATGTCCCCATATCTTTTAAGATGGCAGGAATAAAGCCACTACTGAAGAAACCATATTTGCATCCCACCCTCCTGGCTAATTATATAGACCTATTTCAAATCTTTCTTTTTTTAATCAACGAACCTTGAGAGTTATGTTTTTTCTTTCCTACAGGCCAACAATGCATATGAAAAGTTTCAGTCTGGGTTTAGGAAGCATCATTATTGGAGTACCTCAAGGATTGGTTTTGGGTCCTTTGCTTTTTTATTTATACATGCTCCACCTCGGCAACATCATAAGCAGACATGGCGTTAACTACCATTGCTATGCAGATGATACACAACTTTATATATAGAGGCCTGTCTTAAAGATTTTAAGGCTTGGATGACCCACAATCTATTCTTATTGAATTCAGATAAGACTGACATCTTGATAATAATTGCTTAGGGGTACATGTTAACAGTTTTTTGTAGTTCTTTGTAGTTAGATGGTTTCTCTGTTTCTGCCAAAGCAGTGGTTTAAAAACCTTGGTTTAACTATTGATTCAGAACTCTCCTTTCAGACCCATTTTAATAATACTATTAGAGTGGCCTTCTTCCACCTGAGGAACATTTATAATTAAGGAAGACGTTGTCCCTCCAGGATGCTGAACAAATGACGCATGCATTTGTTCATCTGGCACTGCCATTTAGGGCATGGTTGGCTAAAAATCTGCTCTAAGCAGGCCTTAAGGTAGCCAGTAGGGTTAGTTATAGTTAGTCAAATGTCATTTAGTTGGAGCTTCGGTATAGAAGCAACATTTAATTATGTCCCGGTAACATCTACAGTGCCTCACACCCTTCTTTGTTTCTTTTTCCTGGGGCATCTGGCCCTTAACCCCTGAGCTCATAGACCGCTCCAACTGTGCTCCCCGCTCTGAGGTCCTGGACCACTACAGTCGTGCTCCTGCCCTGGTTCATCACCATGCTCTGACCAATCCTGGAGCTACAGATGCATCCCCCTGCCTCTCGGAACTGCCTACACTGTGCGTATCAAGCCATCACCATTTTTGCAAAAATCTCATACCTTTTTATCTCAGTTTTTTCTCAAGTAATCCATTATTTTATGTATTTACTTATTTAGTCTTATTTTAGAGTATTGCATTAGTCTCTCACTGTGCTCCATTGCATTACTTTCTATTTATTATATTTTATTTATTATCCACCACTTTTATCACCTTTTACTTTATTTGACCTTTAATTTAATGTATTTAATTTATTTACACGTATTGTCTTTATTTATTTTACTTTATTAATACCATTGTTTTTATTACTGGTATTTTTGTTATTGGGGTTGTATTATTTTTATTGTCTTTGTATCATTTCCAGTGTTGTGTGTAGGTATATTTTTACTATGTGAAGCACTTTGTATTGCAATCTTGCATGAAAGGCATTATAAATGAATGGTATTCTTTGTATTCTTGTTGTATTTTTGTATTCTTCTTGTCTGTTTTCTGTTGGATATCTTTTAATCCTGTAATCTCTAAAGTGCCCCTGGGTTTCATAAAGGCGCTATGTAAATAGAAGTTTATTATTATTATTATTATTATTATTGTTATATATTATTTGTAGTGTGTGTGTGTTTTGTCCATTCAAAACAATAAATCAATAAATATCAATAATCTACTGCATGAAAACTTTGTTTTGTTTTCATTTTTCCACAGCTAAACATGATTTAAGCCCTTTTTGTCCCTATGTAAATCAGATCTTTATCACAAAATAATTTATGACCATTTTCATTGTTGAATGTGATCTAGCAGATGTAAATTGGAACCATTAATCATATGTAGATTATATTCAAACATCTGAAGATAATACACAGTGGGTTCCAGTATTATTGCACAAAAAAATAACAATATAATTATTGAGACAAACTCAAAACGGCAACAAGTGAAGAATACAGGTAGTCGTCGACTTACGACCTATGCTACTTACGACCGTTCGCCTTTACGACCGCGACTGTAATGTGTAGAAAGATAATACTGTACAGTACGTATATTGGTTATAACAATAATTACGAACGTATAAGAACGTTGTTAAATTATGTAAAAAGATGATAACAAGACTGGTGATACAATGGTTATAACAATAATGAACAAAGAAAATATTGATAAAATATGACTTAAAGATGATTACAATTACACAGTATAATATATGTAAGGTAATTATAACATAGGCCGACTTACGACCAGTTCCATTTACGACCGGTCGGTCGGAACCAATTACGGTCGTAAGTCGACGACTACCTGTACTATACTTTGCTAATATTTCTATGGAACCTACTAAATTCCTACATTCATTTGATTTAAAAAAATCATCAAAGTCAAGGTTTCATAATTATTGGAATTTTGGACCATTCCTCTATGCAGATCCTTGCATAGGCATTGTGATGGTTTGCGGCTTGATTGGTACTCTCTCCAGTGTTATTCAACATGCATCAATGTGTAACAAAACAGTTAATTATCATGTTTATACATGAGATTACTTAACATTAATTTGAATGAATTGTAAAAGATGAAAATGGCAACATTAGTCAACGAGTATCTACTCGTTCAGCATCACTAACGTCAACGTTAATGTTAACACGATAACGTTAGCTAGTTGTCCTGCTGGCAAACTTTGGTTCTGGTTTTATTCTACTTACTCTCTGTTCTGGTGTTCTGTTCTGTTCATGCCTGGCACCTCCCCCTCTCTGCACCTCCACATCCCGCTCACGACTACTGTCTGTTCTGGCTCCACGGTGGCGGAACGAACTCCCCGTGGAGGTCAGAACAGCAGAATCTCTTACTACCTTCAAGCGCACACCTGAAGACTGAAGACACGCCTCTTCCAGCCCCATCTCTCCCCGCCCCTCCCTACCTCCCTGTAAACCTTAACTGTTCTCTTTACTTGTGGTATTACACAAAGATGAAACCTTTGCTTGTTTTGTTTAGCTAGGTAAGCTGTTCATTCATATTGCGTGGTGCCCTACTCCTTACCTTGGTTGTACAGTTAGCAGTTGAAATTCCCTCTAGGGTCTTTCAGCGCACTTATCCCTGGTTATGGGTATGAACTTTTTTGTATGTCACTCTGGATAAGAGCGTCTGCTATTGATGTAATGTAATATAAAATAGATCCAGTTCCAAGCCAGAGCACAGCCAGGCACTTGAATGGGGTGCAAGGGGGTTTGAACTAGGCTCCCAGCTCGACATTGTTTGGCTGGTGTTGATTGGTGAAAAAAAACAGCTCAAACTGGACATAGCTCGGTTTTACAGCAGGTTAGGCTGGGGCCAATCCCCCCAGGAACAATTTGGGGTTAAGAGCTCAAGGGCCGAACAGCTGCACTGATCTTATGGTTTCCACACTGGGGCTTGAACCGCCGACCTTCCAGGTCCCAGCCTTTTTTTCAAAATAAATAATTAACAAAATACTATGGGTGTGTTTTGAGCATTTGAGCATGTCACTTGAGCATGTTTTTAGCACTGCGTTTTATGAACGGGGCCATCTTATTAGTAAACACCTGCTGCTAAAACACCTGCTCATTTAGCCCACTTGATAGCTGATACATGCAGCTATGAAAAATAAAATATTGTGATAATTGCAGCAAACTCCAAGAAATGCGCCTGTGAGAAAAATATAATTGAAAATGCTGGACGATAAAAGTGAAAAAAAGTGTGTACATGTTCTTTTTAATTCAACTCTCTTACCCTCTATTTCTGATGGATACAATATTCACAAAATCAGGTGTTTTAGCAACATCTCTCTCTCTCCCTAAAGGAGACCACTGGTACTGGTTTTCTCCTTCGTGGACAACCTGGCTGCGCTGGATCATGTGCAGTGTCGCTGCCCCTCTTCCACGCCCGGGCAGTGTTCCAGGACAGCTTTGGGCTCGTGCCTTTCCAGAAGCCCATCCACCCTGTGGGTGAGTAGGGTGACTCCATGTCCAGACACAAATGGTAAATGGTATAGCACCTTTATCCAAAGCGCTGTACACACGCTCACACACCAACGGCAATTGGCTGCCATGCAAGGCACCAACCAGCTCGTCAGGAGCATTTGGGGGTTAGGTGTCTTGCTTGACACACCCAGGGTGGAATCGAACCAGCAACCCACCCACTACCAGACGTCTGCTCTTACCACCTGAGCCAATGTCGCCCAGACAACAAACACTAAACTTAATTCCAGGAATTGAATTAATTGAAATTGAGTTGGCCCTAAGAGTTGGCCCTAACCCTTTCTCCATGGTTTTGTACTTTTCTGCATTTTTGATTAATCTAGCCTTTTTATCAAGCAATTCATTTATGGAGGCTTTCACATCTCAACAAAAAACGTTCTGTTTTGTTAAAAAAGGTATGAAAGGTACTTGAAAAGGCACCTATATACACTTGGACCACTAGCAATATATTATTAATTTGTACCTTTTTTGTAGCCCAAAGAGAACATAACTGTACCTTCAGGGTACATTTGGGAAATTTGATCCTTGAAGATCAAAAAAGTGCAAACCCTCTTGACAGTTGACCTGAAATGTACCTTCACGAGTCATTTGGTCTGGCAAAGCAGCAACTCTTTTTTTTCTCATGACTGGTCGACTTTGCGTCACTGCCAGTCCACCATTGTAATTAAGATTTTTTTTCTTAATGACTTGGTTAAATAAAAATAGTCCCTCAGCGAGTGCAGTTGCCTGAGGATTGTTTCTTTTTCTCTACAGTGTCCTGCTGTAAAATCCAACTATGGCCAGCTTGAAATTATCAGCTGTTTGAAAACATTGCTTGAGCCGGTCAAAAGTTGTTGAGTATGGAGTTGGTCGAAACAAGTCAACCAGCTACCACCAGGTTTAAAAAACTAGTATGTTTTTTTCAGCAGGGTGGAGCATTCATGAACTGAAACATTTGCTCTTCTCTAGCATCTTTCATATGCACTTGTGATCCAAGTGACTTTGATGATTGTTAGTGCCAGATGGCGTGTTTAGAGTATCTAAGAAACTGCTCATCTCCTGCTCGTCTCCTCCACAACAGTCTCTAGAGTTTGCAGAGAATGGTGCAAAAAAAAAAAAAACATCCAGTGAGCAGCAGTTCTGCAGGCAGAAACATGTTAATGAGAGAGGTCAGAGGAGAATGGCCAGACTGGTCAAAGCTGACAGGAAGGTGACAGTAACGCAAATAACCATGCCTTACAGCAGTGGCATGCAGAAGAGCATCTCTGAACACACAACGCATCATAACTGTAAGTGGATAGGCTATAGCAGTAGAAGTCTAAAAAATAAGTATAATAAATACCTTATAAAGTGCTCAGTAAGTGTATATTGTATCACAGACAGTGCGTAACAAGAGAAGGGGTGGTGTTTCACCCGCCTGGCTGTCACTAATCACAGTGTCACCCATTTAAACTTTCCCCATTCTGATGGTTTATGTGAACATTAACTGAAGCTCCACTAGCGAGCCACTAGCATGGAAGTTTCCCGGCCTCATGCAGTTTAGGTGAGACTGCATGCCTACAGTTAATTTAAAAAAATAAAGGGCCCTGGCATGTGGAGAACGGTCACTGGTCGCTAGGAGAGCTTCTGTACATCTTCTTTAATTGTGTACATATCGATTTCATAAACAGACTACTTCAATGGATTCTCACCCACTAGGAATGCAATGATGGGAAGACAAGGCATGGAGAAACCTGATTGAAATCCAATTACCAAATCACTGCAAGTACATTTTGTAAGCATTCCCACTGTTAAGCTGGGGATTGAGGCCCCAGCTGTTATTTTGTGCCAGTAGGTCAGGGACTTGATATATGGTTGTGCAGCAATACACTGTAAAATGTCCAGTGTTAATTCAACTCTAACAGAGTAATTATGAGTGCAACTGGGACCATATGTACCATGTAATAATTGATTTACTGTGTGTGCAGGCAAGGAGGACTTCACTGTACAGCCACATCCCAATATAATTTCCATAGAGGCTGCCTAGTCTATCAGGGAGCAGATGTGAAATTCAGATTTTTTCCACACTTTCCCACTTCAGTTGTGGTTGTCCTCAGTTCTTTTGCAGTGACTACATTTGGCTTAGTGGAAAAACGGAGGTAGTGAAACCCTGGTTAGATGTGTTCATTACAGTGAAAATTATATTTCTTAGAAATTACGAAATATTTCTATGAAAACACTGTTAAAAACTAACGACTGATGCAGACAAAAACATTAGCCATTTGCCCCCTCATGACTGGAACAAGTTGGTATGTGTGGAAACTGGGGGAAGTGGCAGCAAATGGGTTGTTTCAGCTTAGGTTTTTTCTAGATTATTTTTAGCATTATATCCTCAAGTACAGAAATAATTACTGTAACATATTTCAGTGAGCACATTTTTTTATTGGGCTATTATGACACTGTACATTCTCATTGTATGAGAATTATACAGTGGATTTTCTTTCAGCCTCTACAGCAGAGGTACGTACACAACTCTTGCTTGCTGATTTTTGTTCCAACCAATTACCGTAATTACCATTTTCCGACAGCTCTATAAAACTACACTGGTTCACTTACAGCACAGTAAAATCTTTAGGATACTCTTGCAGTCTGTGGCTGTAGCAAATGACACAAAAACACCAAGAGGTGGTGGCATTACAAGATGCATCCTTTTTTCATTGAAGCATCTTTTTTACATTAACCCAAGATTCCAATTAAAAATAAGAACGGTATGCAGTAGTACTCTAATTCCAAAATGGCAACACAAAATGGAAACACAAAATACACAAAATGAAACAATTCTAATAACGTATTAGGAAAAAAACACACACATACTGTATATATAGAATATGTATTAACAGAGGTACGGTAGTGATCTGTTGTTTTTATGATCTGTTGTGGGAAGCTGTAGCTAACGAGAGCATAAATTGCCAAATTTGTTTGTCAGATATGACCCATAAAAACTGACATTTAGCAATCTGGGAAGGATGATATGCCTGATTATAGCAACAAAATTGTTTCCGCTGAGCCTTATTGGGGGAATTCAATTTCCCTGCCTTCTCGGCATTCTGGATCTGGACAGTGCCAGATTTTGTGGGTTGGGTTTTCATCGTTTGTGGGTGTGAGCACGATGAAGTCACCAAGAAATGTGAAAAGACTTCCTCTGAAACATACATGGTTGTACACTACACTGGGGGAGTGGAGGAAGACGGAGTTGTAGCCTTTTGTTCCTACACTTCGAAAATGGGACAGTGGAGGGAATACACAAACATTGGTTTCTGGGCCACAGAGTGGAGGAGGGTGGTAGTGGAATTAAGGAGCATGCACTTTCCGTCTAATGGGACGCAGCCATTGTCATGACAGGCTATTTATCACCACTTTCAGGAGGGCAGTTAGCTCAGCTAACATTAGCAATCGATAGCTAGCTAGCTAGCTTGTTACTTACTAGTAGCTAGCGATACAACTGTACCAAGCTATAATTAAGCTAGTCAACTTAAATATATATGTATCATTACACTATTGAATTCTGGAATCTGTGGACAAGCCAAAGCAGCTAGCTAGCTAACATTTTATTATGAAACAAGGTAGGACTAACGCAATGGCTTAGCTAAAATCTTTGCTAATAGTTATTTCCGTAATTAGCTGCCCGCCGCTACATCAATTACATGGATAGCAATCCAGGGCTCTCAAGTTTCATGAAAAACTGCAAATCAGGGCTGGAGCAAATCGACATTGTGTATGTTTTGGTCACAGAGGCCCCTTGGCCGAATCCACTTCTCCCAATTATAATTTAGTTTATAATTTAGTTTATATAAACTATATAAACTATAATTTAGTTTATAATTAAGTTTATAATTGACCAGCACAAATAAAACTAATAGAACCAAAATGACAGTGAGTGGGTTCATCTTCTCTTTTCCTGCAATGATGGAATACATTTTACATGATTACACACCATGCATAAATATTCTGAGGGGAAAAGGGGACTGTAAAGTGTGGAAAACAAACAAATAGAAAAATGGTGACGTGTTCAATACTTATTTTAGCCACTGTACATACAATTGCTATCAAAACAGTCCCTGTATCATTTGACCCATCAGTGATCAAGGTGAATGGATTTTCCCGCATCTTCATGACCAATTCGTTCTGAAAGTGAGGTGCTACTGCTTCATTTATTATGCACGTTGTTTTTGTGCTGGCACATTTAAAATTTTGTGCTGTGGTGGAATCTTTGAAGCACTCTTTCAACAACGGGCTGAAATGGTCAGAGACGGCAAATGGCACATTATGCTGCACCATTGCCACAGCCACTTTTACCTCCGCTCTCCTTGTCTGCAACAGAAAGGGATTCATTTAAGGACTGTTCCATGCAGCCTAAAAGTGTAATTTCAGAGTAACTAGATTACCTTGATCAAAGGTTTTTAAATTATTAATTTAACTACAGTGTCAAGAAAAATGCTAACAAACATTGCCACAAGTTTTTTACTTTTCATATGTACCTTGGCCTCTTGTGCTGTTAAGCCGCCCACAGAAGATGGGCCAAAAAAAATGTGTAATGCCACTTGTGGACTGGAGTGCCTGCTCTTTAGCCTGATGTCCTTTGCTTTTAATATGTCTCTGCACATCCGTTACACCTTGATGGGCACAGGAGTTCTCATTCCTGCAGACAGAGCACCAGTAGTAGGAGCTGGTGGTGCCTACGGTTATGAATGGCCATTTTGCTGACCATTCACTTTTAAAGGTGCACCTATAGGTGGCAGCTCCACTGTCACTCTCTCCCCTACAGTCTCCACTGCCACTCTTTCCCCTACAGTCTCCACTGTCAGTATCTCCCCTACAGTCTCCCTCGCTGTATTCTCCTCTGTTTCAGTCGCTGCCTCTTCCACCATCTCCTCTGTCCTGGCAACCTTTTCAGGGGGCTGGCTGTTTGCTGCCCAGAATGACAGAATGTTCTTTTGCTTCTTCCCTGACATCTTCGAAATAGACAAACGCAAACAGTAAAAAATAGTCATACTGTCTGTTCATTGTTTACTCTTTACACTTCAGCAGGGGCAATGCATCAATAAAGGGTGCTAGTGCGCCGCCTTAAAATATTGAGTTGACAAAATCTACAACATAAATCAACCATGATAAATATGAAATAAATTAATACTTAGTGTTTTTCTTGTAAAATTGTCTGGTAGACTGTAAACCCCTGTCAGTAAACATTTAAATTCGAATGAACTTCAATTATCTCTATCATTTTCGCAGGGGCATCTTTTCATTGGCTGCACAAGCAAAACATTAGGAATCGCATTTAAACTTTCATATTCGTGCATATTTAAGCAATGTTCCCAAACATAGGCTAATAGCAGCTAGTAGCTAACGTTAAGTTTGCATAAAATTCTTCGACATGAGAGGATAAAAACCTCCCATTGGGACTATGTATTGCAGCCAAACACTACAATTAATAGAAAAAAATGACGTGACACATGAAATATGTCGACGTTTTCAACTGAAACAATATTTTACCATTTAAAACGTACAAAGTTACTGGAGCGTTGTTCACAGTATACCTCCCCATCAGAGCACACCGCCTTTCTGAGCGTGCAGGTGCAGAGTGGGACAAACGCGGCAGATCCTCACAGTAACGCCGCCTACCGGCCAGACAGGTGAAGATCACCAAAAAATGTCAAAAGATCCTTGTGTCCAAACGTGGCTCCAAATCCAACGAGACTGCTTTTAAAATCATGTTTATTTCCGTGTAGTGGGTTTTATCCCTTCTCGGCCGACTCACCGTGAGAAAAGACAGGTGTGGCGTGTGAGCGTGTGAACTGGTTGAAATGCGTGTGTCTCACGGTCAATCGGTGAGACTTGAGAGGTTTGGCAATCATAGCTAGCAAGATGGCTTTGATAATGCTGTAACGTTAGCTAGTTTGAACAGTAAAGCCAAACTTCATCTCCTATGGTTGGTTGGTCACGTAGCTATACATATATTTAGCTAATGTGTGTAGTCAGCAGCTATTGAAATGATCTTGTAGTGGAGCGGTCATGTTTTTTTCCTGTTGTTGCACTCCAGGGTGAAATTGCCCCATAAAATCTAGGATCTGATTTACCTCCCCAAATCCTAACCTTAACCATTAGTAGATGAAAAAAACAAGGGACCCTTGAACACAATGAAATTAAGTCTGACTTTCTTTTTTTTTATCCTTGTTTTTTTTTTTACTTCGGGCAATGTTGCTACAGCAAGCTGGAAAGAAATTATTTAATATGCTCACACAACCATACAGAAGTTTCACCACATGCAGTACCATGTAATTCCAATCGAGGGAATAAGTGTTATGAATCCCTCTTGCTGGGAAACGTGCTAATCAAATTTAGCCTATAGTTTGCTGGCCGAACTGTAATGCCCCTAATTGGACTTTATTATCGAGAGAGTACTAACCCTTAGGTGTGTGCCCTAGGCCTAATGGAAAAAGAAGAAAAACAAAAGGCCAGCCCAATCGTTCACCCTTCTGCGGCAGCGTGCTTTCTTCGTGCTTTCACAGATATATTAATTTAAGTATGAGTGGATCAAAAAGAAACAAAAGAAAAACCAAGCAAAACAAAATCCTTGCCATGGATGATGACCATGTGATACTACACGCATAATTCCTGAGTCTAAGTCGCTGATGATGTGCAGAAACACAAAATACACGTATTAGGGAAAAAAACACACACATACTGTATATATAGAATATGTATTAACAGAGGTACGGTAGTGATCTGTTGTTTTTATGATCCGTTTCTCACCACTTTCAGGATGGCAGTTATCTCAGCTAACATTAGCAATCGATAGCTAGCTAGCTAGCTTGTTACTTACTAGTAGCTAGCGATACAACTGTACAAAGCTATAATTAAGCTAGTCAACTTAAATATATATGTATCATTTCACTATTGAATTCTGGAGTCTGTGGACATGCCAAAGCAGCTAGCTAGCTAACATTTCATTATGAAACAAGGTCGGACTAACACAATGGCTTGGCTAAAATCTTAGCTAATAGTTATTTCCATAATTAGCCAGCTATATTTCCAACAGCGAGGTTAATTACCTAGCTAGTTAGCTATCTATACTTCAGGCTCAAGTTGCCCTGCTCCTCCAGGATCTGATTTCCCAAAATAACTAAGTAACATTATGTCTGACCCTGGATCAATGGGTAACTTACTTTACACCACAAACAATCTCTGGTTTGTCTGTATTCTAATCATCAAAAGTCTGGGATAGCTAGCTCGCTCCATGCTTTTCTAGCTAGCCTATATCAGCTTGGTGGTAAAGTAACATTAACATTACTAGCTAATTGTGTTAGCTAACTAGCTATGTAACGTTAAATAGGACAATTTAGCTACGATGGCTACGTCTATGGGCGACATGGCTCAGGCAGTAAGAGCAGTCGTCTGGCAATCAGAGGGTTGCCGGTTTGATCCCCCGCCTGGGCTGTGTCGAAGTGTCCCTGAGCAAGACACCTAACCCCTAAATGCTCCTGACGAGCTGGTCGGTGCCTTGCATTGCAGCCAATCGCCGTTGGTGTGTGAGTGTGTGTATGAATGGGTGAATGAGAAGCATCAATTGTACAGCACTTTGGATAAAGGCGCTATATTAATGCCAACCATTTACCATTATCTAGCAATCAACAGCTAGCACATCCTGGCATGAGGCGTCTGTTCATTCTCTTTCACTGCCCGCCGCTACATCAATTACATGGATAGCAATCATAGCTAGCAAGATAGGCAGAGCTAGCTACTAACTAGCTTTGATGATGCTGTAACATTAGCTAGTTTGAACAGTAAAGTTAATCTCCTATGGTTGGTTGGTCACGTAGCTAGCTATACATATTGTTATGACCTGGTACCCACCGATGTTTCAATAACAAAGAGAGTTGAATGCGGCGTAACATTCACGATCACAAACTCTTCAGAAAGAAGTAACCAGTACGCAGCGTTATAAAAAAGAAGATTGTTTATTAATTACAAATAGAGTCCTATACTAATAATGTCCTCCTCTAATTAAAGGTCCGTGATACGGAAGTCTCACCGTCTAAGCTGTTCTACAACGCGGTGAAACTTCTCCAAAGTCCGGTCTCTCAAAGATCTTTTTAAAGTCACAGATAACTTGATGGTAGCGGAGGTCAAAGGGGCGTGGCTTCCAGCTGCAGGTGAATTGATGTTGTCTCATGCTCTGACGGCGTGCAGCTGCTATATAGTTGCATTCTTCTTGGCATGTGTTGCTCCGCGACGACCGCCGGCATTCTTAGCAACGGCTGCATCTGGTCCGGTCTCCAACATGGCGAGATGCTGCATCCTCTTTGTCCAAGTGTGTTGCTCAGCAACGGAATGCATGCCCCCCTCCACCTGCATAGGGAAACACAAACACACAGCAGTACCCAGCCCAAAACAGCCAAACAGCAATAGCATTATACATCCCAAAACACTGGGACGTAACAATATATTTAGCTAATGTGATTTACCTCCCCAAATGTTTTTATCCTTGTTTTTATCCTTGCTATGGCAAGCTAGAAAGAAAAAACTTAATATGCTCACACAACCCTACAGAAGTTTCACCACATGCAGTACCATGTAATTCCAATGGAGGGAAAAAGTGTTATCGCTGGGAAACGTGTTAATCAAATTAAGCCTATAGTTTGCTGGCCGAACTGTAATGCCCTTAATTGGACTTAATTGTCGAGAGATTCCTAACCCTTAAGTGTGTGCTCAGGCATGGATAAGCCAAGCAGCTAGCTAGCTAGCTAATAAAATGTTAGCTAGGTATGCAACAAGGTAGGACTAACACAGAGGCTAGCGATTGATCAGCACATAGACCAGCTAGCTAGAGCTAATGGTCCAGTGGAGACAAACCACAATACTCATATGCTTTATATATAGCTGGTATTGTTGGGGTTTTGTTTGTGTGTGTTAATGAGAGAGTGTATAGACCTACTTTGGCTGGTGTTGTTGAGGGTGTGTTTCTGTGTGTCAATAAGGGAGTACATAGACTTACTTTGGCTGGTGTTGATGAACTTGTTATTTTCAGGAAGAGGTGTTGTATTTATGCCCTTGTTCTGCTGTCTCCTACATTTCTCTCCTCCACGGTCCTTACGTTCCACATGGCGTAAGATTCCTCGCCTCGGTGGTCTCTGCGTTTCCCGCAGTTCCAGTGTTGTTCTCTACCAAACACCTGCCGTTCCCCGCACTCTTCACTTCCGTTCCATACGCCACAGTACAATTGTTGCTGTCTATCATGGCCGGTTTCCTCTTTCTTCCATACCAGAATCATGCCAGTCCCAACCATTCCGTTGTTCTTCTCTAGGGCTGTGTTGCTCCAAGTTCTTTGTTTTGGCTTGGAGCTGCTGCTGCACCTTGGACCTCTCTTGTTGGGTCTCAAGCTCCGCATCTTTGTGGACTTGGCTGATGGTTTTGGGGCCCTGGTCAGCTCTCCTTAGGGCTCAATTATTCTGGGGGGGAGGAGCAAATGAGACGTCTGTTATTTGGTGTTCTACTGGTAGATCCGTTATGTCTTGGAGCGTGAAACGGTTTCTGGATGAAGTTTTGCCATTCTTCATTTGACCAAAGTATTTATCCATATGGCACTGCAGACGGAGAGGAGAGGGACAGTCAGTGTGTGTGTGTGTGTGTGTGTTTGTGTGTGGATTTCATTTTTGAGAGAGATATAGGCATGCTCTGCAGTACCTTGGCATGACCACAGTCCAGCTTGCTGCCAATGGTGGATAACAGACAGCACAGGCACTCAAGTGCCCCCTCCTCCTGGCTGTTCAGCAGAGTGGCAATGCACCGGTGCATGAAGAGCTCCTCAGCTATATCCAGCTATATCCACCAAGGAACTTCATGTTACCAAGTGCACGTTGGCGGAGGGCAGTGCTGTTAGCCTCAAGCTCCTCTTTTGGGCGCTTATTGGCCAGGTTAAACTCCACCCGGCAGCAATTCAGAATGACCAACTACAAGTTAAGGGTCACTTCTGGACCCTCATTGATGGGAGCACTGAGCTGAGGGAGAAAGGACACCAGACTCATGATTGGATCCAGGCTTCTACAGATGATACTCTGATGGATGTTATAGCAGTCAAACAAGGTTTCCTCCTTCAAACCTAAGTAACATACAAGTAAAATTTCTATTGCACTATGCATTACTGAGCTTGTCTGTTGTATTGAAATCTATGTAATACTTTCAGAAGGTGCAAACCCCACCTTCTGGTTCACTTTGTTGGCTCAGTTGCACCAGGAAATATCAATTGAGCGCAGAAAAGTATTTGAATCCAAAATAATTACATCCAGACAGATGGGGGCATAGGGCTTCGTGCTTTCCCTTCGCATCATGTTGGAACACATCAGCATCATTCTGGTTGTATGGACTGGTCACAGTCTGACACTCTCCATAAGGCACTGACACATCTTTGCATAAGTGGTGGATTCACAAATTTGGGCTCGAAGATAGCCTTCTCAAAAATCATGTGCACAACACCCTGGTGGCGTTCTGTAGTATCAATTTGGAGCCTGTGGACCTGATTGACCAGCTGCTCAAACTTCTCAGGCGTCAGCTTGTACGCCAGAACAGCTCCTGGGTCACGGTCATCTCAGGGTCCTGCTCTACTTGGCCTTTCTTAATGGACGGCCTCCAGGTGTTTTCTTCCTTGTGGAGCATCACGTCATTGCAGAATGAAATGCCGCTGATGATTTTTGGCGTTTCACTACACTGGACCTGTAATTTTATCAAAATATAGATTTTATATCCCTGGGACAAGAACCTAAATCCCTGTTCCCAGTAGCCCCAGCTCCCCCACATCAGTACTGCTGATCATCTTGTGAGACGTTTAAGTTGTATAAACACCTAATTCAATCAAGTGGAATTAGAACCTTAAAAATAATTAACAAGAAACTATGAACTAAACGAATGGGGGAAATTAGGTTCTGTTCTCGCCATGGGGATCTCACAGGACTGACCCTGCTGCTGTAGTTAGCGGACACTATGTCCTGTCCATTCTTGTCCTCCACACCTGGTGAGTCATTCTGCACAGTTGGTTCAGAGTCAGCTGGTGTGGAGGCAGTCTCGTTGACAGTTATTTCACTCAGCCACCCCCACAGTTTGTTCAAAGTCACAGTTTGGTTCAGACTGAACCTCCTCCAGTCTCCTCCAGAGTCAGTCTCATCAATGGCTGTTTCACATTCAGATGTTTCAGAGTCAGTCTCATCAATGGCTGTTTCATATCCAGATGGTTCAGACCATAGACCTGATCCTGACAAGCTGACCCATCCTGTCAAAGTCCTTTGGCTTGAAGTGTTCACTGCAGAGCACGGACGACCCACTGGCTGAAAAACCTTCCCTTCTTACAGCTATTTCACACTGCCTCCTCAACTCCTGTTTGGGAAACCTTCAAAGTGTGAGGAAAAAAAAGTTATCTAGCCAGCAAACTACAATCAGATTCATAACATGTCAGTCGCTCAACCGAAACGGTAAGCTTGTCATAAAAATCGGTTTGGAGAAGCCCCACTATAGATAAAAATATTTTAGAACTTTAGAAATCAAATAAACTAAATGTACTTTTAATTAATTTGATTTCTAAAGTCTCAGCTTTCATACCTACACCTAGCGTTATCACTAACGTTAGCTATCGATAGTCTGACTGGTGTTCAACTAGTTCGCTCTCAAAATAATGTTTTAATGCCCAAATACAAACAAAAACAATTGTTTAGTCTTATTGGTGAAAGGTAATTCCCCGACATCTGGCACGGGTCGTAAACATAATGACCGCTCACCGCTGTCAACGTTTTTTGTGCCTCTGTCTTCATGTCACTCCGCAAGTAGTCCATTCATTTGTCACGATGGAACTTCATTCTGTGAAAGCAGAGCTCCACCAAAGATTGTACGTTTGGCTCCACCTACGTAGCCTGCAATCGTTGCGGATGGTTATCTGATGTGTTCTTAGAATTTTGGACGTGTGGGGCGAACTATTTTTTTCTTAGCTGAAGCCGACAACGGGACAAAATAAATGTAAAGACAGACATAGTGGAGTTCCTATTTTCGTTTTGACAAGTATAATAAATTCTGTAGTCTAGGGGGCGACATGGCTCAGGCAGTAAGAGCAGTCGTCTGGCAGTCGGAGGGCTGCCAGTTCGATCCCCCGCCCGGGCTGTGTTGAAGTGTCCCTGACACCTAACCCCCAAATGCTCCTGACGAGCTGGTCGGGGCCTTGCATGGCAGCCAATCGGCGTTGGTGTGTGAGTGTGTGTATGAATGGGTGAATGGAGAAGCATCAATTGTACTGCGCTTTGGATAAAGGCGCTATATAAATGCCTGCCATTTACCATTTACCCCTTACATGACCTGGCAAGTGACATTATTCTAAAACGCATATAAGAATAACTCCCCCCTGACATGGTTAAAATACTGTCTCTAGAGCCAGCTGGACAACAAGAAAATGTCATAGCATGATCAGAATAGCCTGACCTGACAAGACAACGGAGAAAATATTTGTATTTAAAATTTCGGGTAGGCTAATGGTTTGGATGACATTATTGGATACTTTCGTGCAGTAATGTGATGTACGTGACACCAAGACGCAAAGTAAACAAGACAGAAAAAGAAAGTAAACCGTGCCCAACAATCTACTGACGTGAACACCTTCAGTTGACAAGACGATGGACACTGATGATTCAGGTAGGCAAAGCCAATATTGTCTTTCCTTTTTATATGCAGGTCTACTTAAACTTAATCAAGTGATCGGTTAGCGCTATCCATTGATCATTTTTGTCATGGTGCCATTAACATTAATGTAAAATGATGCTGGGCTAGCAAAGTAACGTTAAACCCTGCAAGCCAGGTTGGTTATTGCTTAGCTAGAAGCTAGCTATGCTAAATGGTAACCAGCACTAAGCTGAAGTACAAGGAAGCCAGAAACATTTACTTCATGGATGCTTTCTATTACTGTGAAATGGTTTTACATATATCTTGCATGTATAGGTAGAACTGGAGAAGTGGTATATTGTTTGTTAAGTCTAGCTTTACTGCTAATGGCACAACATACAGTGGCAGTGGCTAGCTGGGTTATCTAGCCAACCAACACGCTTGAAATATAGCGTGAGCTGGGGTCTCAATACAAGTCCTGGAGTGTAATAAAATCCATTTTTAGATTAATTTATTTTAAACTTCATAGAAAGTAAGTTAATTTGAGCCATTTGAAATTATTTAGCTTAAGCCATTACCTAGCCGCCTAAACACCTCGGAACTCTCCAGTTTCCCACCATCTTTAGCTAGCTGCTAGTGGGTTCGTGATTTCTCTATGAGAAAATAACACGGGATGTTGAAAAATCAAGTCTGTCATACTAACTATGTAACAAATACAAATGCTTGCCTAAGTATAATTTATTTTATTCTTACATTCCCAGCATTCTTTGAGTCATGGCCAAACTTGCTCTGAACAGCCCAGATGTAAAATACATCGATGAAGGGTTTTTTTTTTGGTTTTTTTCGGATTTTTCCCTTTTTGGTAGCCAATTGTACCTCGTCTGATTCAATTGGAGGTAGTCGTATTAGATGTACCGCCCGTACCCCGTCCCTCGGCGGCCCGAATGAGAGCGACACGCCTTCTTCAAGCCGTCTCGTCTCGTGCCCATTGCCGTGATTCCGAGGCGCCCGAGGTGCTTATTGTGCTGCGATCTAATAACCCTGCCAAGTCCTTCCCTCTGGAGCAGCGAGCCAATTATTGCTGCCCCACGTGAGCCGGCCAAACTTGGCTTTTGGCAGGACCGAGAATCGAACCCCGGTCCCCAGTGTGCAACTGCAGCAAACTGCAACTGCAAGTCTGCTGCATCTTAGCCTGTTGCGCCACCGCGTGAAGAATCATTTTAAATGGAGCTGGTTGCAGGAGACTGTCCAAGTCCAAGGAGAGACTATGCCAATGCATTGTTTCAGCAAAATTAGGGAAGCAGGCAGGGTAATTTGCAACAGTTGCAATCAACATATAAATTACGGAACAAGTGGGAAGAATGCCCTAAAGAAGCATGTGGAGCATCCAAAGCATATAAAGGCTTGGAAGACGCAACAGCAGAACATGCGCATCATCATGAAGACCAAAACGACAAGCCTGAATGTGGAGACCTATGAGGCCTATGAAGTTGTAAAGTACCAGCTAAAGGTACCACCTGATACTGCTGCATAGACGCTCGGGGGGCGGTGTGAAGGCCCTTTACGGGCCGTGCAGGCGTCACAATATGCTACAATACGTTTTTAACAAAATAACATTTAACGTCAATGCAAGATATGCATTATATGTGTTAATCTTTTAAATACATGATACTTTCCTGCCAGTAAAAGCCCGTCTTTTATTTTAGTTATTCAATCCATATAATTAAGTTAGATGAGAAAAAACGTTGCTGGGGGCTGGGTGTTGTCAGTACAACAATGAACGTATTTGTAAAATATCAGCCAGATCAGACAATGTTGACCAATAACAATAGGGTCCTTCGTACCCTATGGTGCTTGGGCCCTAATAATACAAAATCTAAGCTAACTATTTACAACAATATATACAACACAGACAGCCATTAGAATTCTAACAATTGGTATAATAATCACTTTTACTCACTTTCTCAATTCTCAATACATTACATTCAATTAATGGCATTTGGCAGACGCGCTTATCCAGAGCGACGTAGGTAAGCTGGGGTAGACCCCTTAACTGCTTGGAAGGCTAGCACCAATGTTTTGAATTTGATGCGAGCCATGACAGGCCGCCAGAGGAGGGAAGTAAGCAGGGGGGTGACATGTGAGTATTTGGGAAGGTTGAAGACCAGACGAGCTGTTGCATTCTGGATAAGTTGGAGGGGTCTGATGGCGGACGCTGGGAGGTCAGCCAAGAGGGAATTGCAGTAGTCCAGGCGTTACAAAACTATCGCTTGGACCAGGAGCTGAGTCGAGTAGGGGGTGAGAAAGGGGCGGATTCTCCGTATGTTGTATAGGAAGAACCTGCATGACCGGGTCACCACCACCATATTCTCGGAGAGGGACAGTCTGCTGTCCATCACCACGCCAAGGTTCCTTGCACAGGGTGATGGCGTCAGTGTGGTATCCCCTAGGGAAATGGAGAGATCCAGATGGGGAGAGGTAGTGGCAGGGATGAATATCATTTCAATCTTACCTGGGTTGAGCTTTAGATGGTGGTTGTCCATCCAGCTCTGGATGTCACTCAGGCAAGCAGAGTTACGGGCTGAAACCTGTGTATCAGATGGTGGGAATGAGATGAAGAGTTGGGTATCGTCCGCATAGCAGTGGTAGAATAGCCCATGTGCAGTGATCACAGGGCCAAGGGAACGAGTGTAAAGAGAAAAAATAAGCGGCCCTAGGACTGAGCCCTGGGGAAATCCTGTGGCAAGGGGTCGAGGTGTCAATACCGTACCAGCCCAGGCAACCTGGAAGGAGCGACCAGAGAGGTAGGACTCAATCCAGTCCAGGGCTGTGCCACAGATCCCCGTTGCTGACAGGGAGGACAGGATGATGGAGTGATCCACAGTGTCAAAGGCAGCAGAGAAATCTAGAAGAATGAGGACAGAGGAGAGGGAGGCTGCTCGTGCGGCATGAGTGATTCACTGACGGAGAGGAGCGCGGTCTCTGTCGAGTGGCCAGATCTGAAGCCAGACTGATGGGGGTCTAGCAGGTTGTTGTTAGAAAAGAAAGAAGAGAGTTGACTAGAAGCGGCTTGTTCTATGGTTTTAGAGAGAAAAGGAAGAAGAGATACTGGGTGGTAGTTCTGGATGATGGAAGGATCTAGAGTAGGCTTTTTTAGCAGCGGGGTGATGTGGGCCCTCTTGGAGGATGATGGAAAAATCCATACAATACATGCCAGCCTTTTACAACCCAAAAAACGAAAATGGTGGAGCAAGTGCTGACTGACTTGAACTGTGATGTTCTGATTGGTTAGACTTTATTTCAATCAACATGTTGAGAACGAATGCACAAGCATGCATGACTAGAAGACATTAGTGAAGCATGCTTCACAGGTGGGCTTAAAAAACGCGTCATGAATC
Source organism: Conger conger (assembly GCF_963514075.1). Lineage (NCBI taxonomy): Eukaryota > Metazoa > Chordata > Actinopteri > Anguilliformes > Congridae > Conger > Conger conger. The sequence continues at coordinate 11,000,176 of NC_083766.1, read as the reverse complement.
CCCAAATATCCAATCAATGCCTTTTATGATTGCTCCCAAACAGCAACACTGGAGCTCCATTAACCCGGAATTAAACCAGCTCCAGGTGCTGCTGGAGGGACCACACCCACCAATCAACCTGTTGGAAGGCAAAAGGGGAAAATGTTCAAATGCAGCAGGGGGGCATGACATTTGATATTGTCCTAGCAGGTAAATAAGAGACACAAAGACAGAAATTCCAGCCAGTAAGGGCTATCTTCCAGGAATTCATTTTCAATTGTTTATGTAAAATATTAGATTTTCCATTTATGGGTCATTCATCTTTGAAGTACGACGCTTATTATAGCTATTATAGGGTTCTATTTTTACTTCAATTATCTACATTTTCAATATCAGGCCATTATTTCTTTTGTGTATTGGATCAATGGATATTTTTTTAAACGGTGGTCTTTGCTACCCATTGTAGCATCGAGCAGGGATCATCAAATCTACCCCTCAAATCCAAATCCAGCCCTAGTTTGCTTTTCTCCTCAGTAATTAACTGAACAATATGTGGTAATGATCAGCCAGACTATTCACATCTGACTCCCAGGTAAAGGGAGGGTGGAAAACCAGCAGTTTTCCGCCCTCAAGGACCATGATTTGATGATCTCTGGCATAGACAAACACTGCAAAGACCATTCTAGAAGAGAACTCCAGAAAGAGAACCCTTATATTCTAAGTTCTGGCTAGCTGGTTCTCTATGACTAAAGCCCCATGTGAAGGTTACTCACCAAGAGCAGTGATGTGTTTACAGTAAAACCTGATTTAGACTTCGTTGCACAACCTTTTTGACAAGTCTTGTGCAACAAAAAATTATTCTTCCGTAGAAAATGCATCATTTTCAAGTATAAATTAGGTTTAAGACACTAGACCCCAAGTGAAGGTCACTCACCCACGGTGATGATCGGTGTACAGTAAGGCACCACTGTTTTGCAATGGCTTTCTCATAGTCCTAGTATTGAGCACAGCCTTAGCTTCTAGAGTCTGTGTGGAAATATTAACATTCCTAGGAATTGTGTCGTCTGAGAACGTCAGCCGGGTTCCCATGTGCACACTTTTTTTTTTTTAAAGATATTTTTTAAGCCTTTTTCAGCTTTATTGGACAGTATATAGTATAGAGAGACAGGAAGAATTCGAACTGCCGACGTCGCGGCTTGCAATGAGCATGCGGTCAGTGCTCTACAGGCTGCGCCACTGAGACACCCCCCCATGTGCACACTTTTAGCAACATACAGTATTAGCACACTTAGCTCACAGCACATAAGGTTCAGGTGATACCTAGGTCACTGCCCAAGCTTACAGTGGAACTGAAACATGCTGATCCGATATGCTGTGTTTAATCTTTTAGCGGTATGGATGCTATTTTTGTATAAATCAGTTTGCACAACACATAATTGTGTATCTGGTTGTTAGTTCTAATGTGAATATAGCTATTCCCAATTTGCCATATCTTGTCTTCATTCATGTATTTCCTTTTTTACACTTTGAGATCCTGGTTCAAATGAATTGTTTTCCATGAAAGAACAGAGCGGAACAAATTCAAACATTGCCAGAAGCTCTCACTGTTCTTTTTTTATTTATCTGGCAGATGCCTTATCTAGGGCAACGTACAGAATATAAAAAATTATAGTGTAGAATACAAATAAGAAAACAGTGGAGTGCTGTACTATCCATAGCACAAGGTGGGGGGGGGGGGGGGGGGGGGGATTGGGGGATCATCAGGTGTGTACGGTGTGGTCTCATATTTTGTCTTTTGCTTCTCTTTCTCTTCCTCTTCTGCCCATTGACATATGGTGACACATGCTTCTCTTGTCATGACCACACTGAACAAAATGGGTGGGCAGGAAGATGGATGTAAAGTGACCATCAGTTTTGGTCAGCGACATCAATAGAGTAAATAACTTGTGTCCCAATGCTTACATCGTGTATGTGAAATTCCGGTTGCGCATTTCATATTTAACTTTGGCTCTAGAGTTTGGCTTTTGACATTTCTCAATCACCTCTGAAGGTTTTTAATCTGTCTCACATTCTGCCGCAGTTGATTTATTGTATTAATTGTCATGCATTTGGAAGTAAAAACGAGTACTCTGCTATTCTGCTTTTGTTGGAGCTGAAACCTTCCTCAATCCGTTTTTGAACTCCATATCCCTAGCCGGTTTTTGTACACATTTTCCCCCCTTTACAATGTGACATATTCTTGTGGAAATATCTCTCTCAGCGGGGAGTGTGCTAGTCCTGCTGCCTCCGTGCTTATGTGACTGTGGGCCAGTGAGACTTTTGTGTTACTCTTGATAGAACATGTGCAGAGTGCGGTCACCCCATGACTCCGGACAGTTATTCTCTGAGGCACAGCTGAGCAATATTATTCTGTGCGGTAAAGCAAGGTGCTCTGACATAAATCAAGCTGCAGCTGTACACTGTGTTTCCACAGGAGTGGCTGGGTGTTGGATAATGAGACCGTGTTAAGGGGGCAAAAATCATCTCGGAAAAATGATTGGATTTCTCTTTGGTAGATGTATTACAGAGCTCCGTAAAAAAACAAGACTATTCTCAGAATGGAAAATTGTGTCCCAAATGGTATTCATCAAGAAAGTGGGGACCCAACTCGCTGCATGACAAAAACAGGGCAGATGCTCGCGCTTACAGATGGAATAGGAAATTGACACGTCTTGTAAAATGTGGTAACACGGAAAGCACTATTGTGTAGCCATTCTGGGAAGAGGATAATTAATTTTGTCTGGTTTTAAACAGCCGAAATTTGGCAGTGTAATGAGTGCGTGGTCATTTTATTTATGTACAGACAGCTGTTCACACATGCAGTTTTACATACTGTTCTGTTGTATGTTTGAGGTTTTTGTGTCTTCTGTCTCAGTGATAGCCTGCTTACAAAGTACAGACAGTTAATTGATGTTGCAGTGACTTGCCAGTTATACGTATATCGGTTATATTGCTGTGTATGTACAGTCTATGCACACAGAAATGGAAAATGAGCAGCTTGTGATAGGTCAAAAATAACTGAATCTTTTTGACCTATGTTGAGCACTGCAGGCCATTAGTGTGCTGTATTCCCTCGGTAGATGACTGTATATTATTGGAAAAAATCTGGAACAGCACATTGACTTGGTTCCAGCTGTATATGTTCCTCTGTAGATTTGTTCAGATTCATGTCACACTCCTTTTGCCGATACTATATGTACTGTCATGTATTACTTCTATAAATTAAACATGGAAATCATGTATTGACCTGGTTTTACTACAATACTGCATTATTTACCATACCACCTGGCCAATAAGGGCAAATTATTGTATACACCATACATAATATTCAGATGCAGCATATGCAACAGCTACATATAAATTTTTATGGAATATATTTGTCAAAGGTACAACCATAGTACCCCACCAGGTAATTAAACTTGTAATATTTGGCCCTGATCCTCACTGTGATGCTGTGGCACTCTATAGTACAATTTCTGCGTATATTTGTTTTTTGAGTATGTGAATTGGCAATTAAAGTTGTTGCCTGAAATAGTCTGGCAAGGCAGTAAATGAATGTGCAAAAAAACACACTTTTTAAAAAGACCTAGGTCTACTGCAAAGGAGAATATGCCTGAGCCATGGGGGCGACATGGCTCAGGCAGTAAGAGCAGTCGTCTGGCAGTCGGAGGGTTGTCGGTTCGATCCCCTGCCCAGGCTGTGTCCCTGAGCAAGATACCCAACCCCCGAATGCTCCTGACGAGCTGATCGGTGCCTTGCATGGCAGCCAATCGCCGTTGGTCTGTGAGTGTGTGTATGAATGGGTGAATGAGAAGCATCAATTGTACAGCGCTTTGGATAAAGGTGCTATATAAATGCCAACCATTTACCAGCATATAACCTTTTCATGGGAGGCAGTGAGCCCTATTGCAGACACACACACGCACATATACAGTATACAGTGGGCTCCAGAATTATTGGCACCCTTCATAAAATTGCTAAAAAATCCTGTAAACTAAAAAAATAATAGTTATTGACATAAGCTTTACTTTTCAACGTGTGTAAAGCTGTGTGCTTTATTAATGATGAAATTGAATCAACCAAAGTACAATTTTTCAAATAAAACCTTTATTTCCTGAAAAAATAGGTTCCAAAATTATTGGCACCCCTGGCGAAAAAGATGACAGCCATGAGTCTTTTCCTACAATTTGTGATACAGTTAGAGAGCAAGTTTGGAGAGATTTTTATTCATCCATGCAGAACTTTTCAGAATCAGTGATGTCTGTGGGATACTTCCCTCTTCAGTGCAGACCACAGGTTTTTCATGGGATTTAAGTCTGGAGACTGAGATGGTCATTGCAGAACATGGTTGTTGTTTTTACTTAACAATTTCTGTGTGGATTTTGATGTATTCTTGGAGTCATTGTCCTGCTGAACAATGTACTATGACCAAGTCTCAGCTTCTTAGCAGAGGTAACCAGATTTTCTGCCAAGATTTCCCGGTACTTTGTTGAATTCATTGTGCCATAAGATCTTAAATAGATCAATCACAATCACAATCTGTTTCATTTTATTTACAATTGTAAGGGGTGCCAATAATTTTGGCACCCGTGGTTTACAGAACAAATTACATTATAAGATCAAAAAACATTGAAACTTAAGAAACCAAACTTTGTGAACCAATGTATTGGAATAAAAGTATATTGTTTTCCCATATGTTCAAACATAACATATAGATCATTATCCATGCTGTTTATAATATGTAGCCTTGTTTCTCCATTTTTATTAAGGGTGCCAACAATTCTGGAGCCCAATGTATCTGTCAAAATATCTGTTGCCCTGATCAGTGTCTGTGGTCAAGTCAGTCCTAAGTTGCCCATGCTTTCAGAAGGAGGGGGTGGTGGTGGTGGTGGTGGGTTGGATTCCCTCTAGAAACATACAGATAAGGCCTCAGACAGGGATCTTGCTCCACTCAGGAACTGAGTCATCAGAACATTTTCACAGACTACCTATCTGATGATTTCCTGGCCGACCTGACAAACTAGCAGTGAATTATTAACTGACTGGCTGGAGCACGTGAGCTTTACAATGCTGACACCTGTCTATGCAAGGAGGGCTCAGTCGCACTTTTCTTTAAACAATCTGTAATTTTGCTTGCACAGCTGTGTCATGGGAATTGTTTCCTGCTGAATGCAATATTTTTTCACTGTGGCACCCAAAAGCAGCCATGTAAGACGGCCTGCTGTAAAATGATGGGTTTACATCAAGAACATGGAGGATGCAGAGATGATCTCTCTGTGATCCCGTTGTCTTGATTGGAAACTGCAGGACTGAGAGAATAATACCTTGGCATAACCTTTGCTGTGAATGTGGAGCTATGCCTCATGAGCGGTTATGTAGTAGCATCTGTACATCTACAGCATACGTCCAAAGTCATATTGACTGCAAATTTAAACATGAATTAACTGCTCTTGCATCTACATTGAATTGATTGATCAATTGCCTTTGATTGG